>NC_069504.1:837977282-838577282 GCF_027579735.1 Bombina bombina | reverse complement strand
TCTGACAGCACTAGGGATTTGGAAACCTCAGGAGGCGAGGTTACCAATCAATATTTTAGAACTCCATGCTATTTTCAGAGCTCTTCAGGTGTGGCTTCTTTTGAAGAGACAACTTTTACATTTGTTTTTTAAACAGACATTATCACAACAGTGGCATTTGTCAATCATCAAGGAGGGACTCACAATCCTTCAGTTATGGAGAAAGTATCTTGGATACTTTCTTGGATGGAATCCAACTCTTGTCTAATTTCTGCGATTCATATCTCAGGTGTAGACAATTGGGAAGGGGATTATCACAGTCGTCAGACTTTATATCTGGGGGAGTGCTCTCCATTTAGATGTGTTTTTTTCATCTTGTGGTATCTTCCAGAAATAGATCTGATGGTCTCATCTAAACAAGAAGTTTTCCAGATTCTTTTCCAGGTTCAAGGATCTTCAGACAGAGATAGTGGATGCTCTAGCAGTTCTTTGTTTTTTACCAACCTGCTTACATTTTTTCCGCCTATTTTTTTTTTTCCAAGGGTGATCTTCAAGATCATAATGGAACAATTGTTATGTGTTTCGGATAGCTCCGGTAGGGTCTTTCAGGTTTTGGTATGTGGACCTTGTCAGAATGTTCAGTTGCCAGCCTTGGCCACTTCCTTTAAGGCCAGTCCTTCTATTTTAGGGGCTGTTTTTTCCATAGGATCTCAAATCTCTAAATTTGAAGGTTTGGAAATTGAACACTTAAGTGTTTAGTCATAGATGTTTCTCTGACTCAGTTATTAGCATGATACAGGCTCGTAAGTCTGTTTCTAGAAGATTTTATTTTCGGGTTTGGAAAACCTATATTTCATGATGTGCAACTGATGATTATTCTTGGCATTCTTTTAGAATCCCTAGGATTTTACAGTTTCTTCAGGTTGGTTTGGATTAACGTTTTGTCTGCAAATTCGTTGGAAGGACACATTTTCTGCTCTTTCTGTCTTATTTCATAGAAAGATTGCTTAACTTCCTGATATTCACTGTTTTATTCAGGTTTTGGTACATATTAAACATGTTTTTAAATTTATTTCTCCTCCTTGGAGTCTCAATTATGATTTTTTTCAGGCTCCTTCTTTTGAGTCTATGTATTCTCTGGACATTCAATTTTTCTTGGAAAGTGTTTTTTCTATTTGCTATCTTCTGCTTGAAGAGTTTCTGTATTGTCTGCTCTCTTTTGTGAGTCTCTTTATCTGTTTTTCTATCAAGATAAAGTTGTTTTGCGGACTTCGTTTACATTTTTACTTAAAGTTGGGAATTCTAACAACATCAAAAGGTACTTGTTCCTTCTTTGTGTCCTAATTTTAAGAATACTCTTGTAGGGTCTTTACATTCTTTAAATCTGGTAAGAGCTTTGAAATATTATATTGAGGCTATTTAAGATTTCAGAAAGACTTCTAGTCTTTTTGTTATTTTTTTCTGTCAGAAAGTCTGTTATTTCTCTTTTTTTGGTTCAGACTTTTGATTCACAAGCTTAGAGAATTACAGCTCATTCTACTAAATCAGTTGCCACTTCTTGGGTTCTCAAGAATGAAGCTTCGATTGATCAAATTTGCAAAGCAGCAACTTGGTCTTCTTTGCATACTTTTACTACATTTTATCATTTTTATGTATTTGCTTCTTTGGAAGCAGCCTTTGGTAGAAAGGTTCTTCAGGCAGTTGTATCAGCTTGATTCTATGCCTTTGATTTGAGTTTTTTTGAAACTTATTAAGAAAACGTTTTTTATTGGGGGGGGATCTAATTTCTCAGCGGAAATAGCTGTTTTTTATTTTATCCCTCCCTCTCTAGTGACTCGTGGACTTCCACATCTTGGGTATTATATCCCATACGTCACTAGCCTTTGATAGAAAGGTTCTTCAGGCAGTTGTCTTAGCTTGATTCTAATGCCTTTGATTTGAGTTTTTTTGAAATTTTTTTAAGAAAACATAAATTTTTGGGGGGATCTAATTTCTCAGCGGAAATAGCTGTTTTTAATTTTATCCCTCCCTCTCTAGTGACTCGTTGACTTCCACATCTTGGGTATTATATCCCATGCGTCACTAGCTCATGGACTCTTTCCACTTTAAATGAAAAAAAACCCCCATAATTTATGTAAGAACGTACCAGATAAATTCATTTCTTTCATAGTGGCAAGAGTCCATGAGACCCACCCTATTTTTAGTGGATATGATTTTTTTGTATAAAGCTCATTATTTTTTCCAGTTCCTCTTTTTTTGTATTCTTTTTACTCCTTTTTTACACGTCACTTCTTGGCTATACATTAAACGGAAGTATGAGTGAGGTGGGAGGTGTTTTGCAGGCATTTTGAGGTTTGGGAAACATTGCCCCCTCCAGGTAGGAATGTATATCCCATACGTCACTAGCTCATGGACTCTTGCTACTATGAAAGAAATTAATTTATCAGGTAAGTTCTTACATAATGTTATTTTAAATTTGATTTGTTTCAATCTTTAGAAAAGTTATTTTATTTTTTGGGAAATCAGTCAATTCTAAGAAGCTCCATTTATTTGTTTATCATTCAAGACCACCCATTGACCATTAGACAAACATTATTTTTGGCTACTACTGTAAATATTGTACAAGCCATAATCATTTTCATATGCACTAACCCGACTGCGTTAAATCTAAATCTCGAAACCGGATGCGTGTTATGCGTATTTTACATTCCTATACTCTTCACATAGAAAATAATGTAATTTTTATTATTAAATATATATTTCTATATATATCTGATACTGTTTATGTAAAATACATATTTATACCTATATATCTATAGGAATACCTATACAGGTATAGGTATATACAGATATATATAGAAATATAAATGGTGAGAAGAAGAAGAGAGCGCCTCATAGTGCAGATATCTCTAAACAAGTAGAAAAATATTTGGTAAGCCAAAAAGCAGGTACTCACAAGTGAAGTGGCACTTTTCGCTAAAAAAGTGCAAACAGGCAGGCTGGCATTCTCAGCAGTCAGCACGCTGACACAAGCGATATGGTGTCGGTCTGTATGTGTCTCACGGTCCAAAGACAAATTCCAATTTCTCTCTGGTAGTGTTGAAAACTGTATTTGGTAAAGTGTTTCTTTGTTCCAGTCAGGATCAAAACCTCTTAGACAAGCAAACAGTGTGAACTGTTAAAAGATTAAGAATCCCGTCTCTTTGCACATAAAAACAAAACTCTGTCCAGGCTGAGTGACTAGGAAAAAAGTTTTTTATTTTGGAGCTGATAACGCGTTTCTCGGCCGTTAGCTCCTGGCCGTTTCATCAGATCAATTACATACATTGTTAGCAGGTACATTTAAAAAGGTGTGCATATCACCTGATTGGATAAAACAGAGCCAATAGACATATTGGTAACATTGTTGCAAAGAGACGATTTTGTTAGACATTCTTCTAAGTGGCTGGGAAGTCGATAAGATACAATTTTTTAAAAAATATAAAACCAAATAAAACCAATAAACTAACTAACTAATTGAAAACACATATCTATAGCCATCGAGTAGATGGAATTGACAAAAAACTACATTTTAAAAACAATTGAGTAGATCCGTGACGGGAAAAAACAGTTTTTCATAATGCATAACAGATTGGTCAATTTATCAAAGGGTTTTTCTCTTTTCTCTGATAGAAGATAAATAGTCTGCTAGTGACCCAGATTCTTTTTATTCTTGTTTGTTGAAAAAGATGTTGACACTATCACAGTATCACATAGTGTCAACATCTTTTTCAACAAACAAGAATAAAAAGAATCTGGGTCACTAGCAGACTATTTATCTTCTATCAGAGAAAAGAGAAAAACCCTTTGATAAATTGACCAATCTGTTATGCATTATGAAAAACTGTTTTTTCCCGTCACGGATCTACTCAATTGTTTTTAAAATGTAGTTTTTGTCAATTCCATCTACTCAATGGCTATAGATATGTGTTTTCAATTAGTTAGTTAGTTTATTGGTTTTATTTGGTTTTATATTTTTTTAAAAATTGTATCTTATCGACTTCCCAGCCACTTAGAAGAATGTCTAACAAAATCGTCTCTTTGCAACAATGTTACCAATATGTCTATTGGCTCTGTTTTATCCAATCAGGTGATATGCACACCTTTTTAAATGTACCTGCTAACAATGTATGTAATTGATCTGATGAAACGGCCAGGAGCTAACGGCCGAGAAACGCGTTATCAGCTCCAAAATAAAAAACTTTTTTCCCAGTCACTCAGCCTGGACTGAGTTTTGTTTTTATGTGCAAAGAGACTGGATTCTTAATCTTTTAACAGTTCACACTGTTTGCTTGTCTAAGAGGTTTTGATCCTGACTGGAACAAAGAAACACTTTACCAAATACAGTTTTCAACACTACCAGAGAGAAATTGGAATTTGTCTTTGGACCGTGAGACACATACAGACCGACACCATATCGCTTGGGTCAGCGTGCTGACTGCTGAGAATGCCAGCCTGCCTGTTTGCACTTTTTTAGCGAAAAGTGCCACTTCACTTGTGAGTACCTGCTTTTTGGCTTACCAAATATTTTTCTACTTGTTTAGAGATATCTGCACTATGAGGCGCTCTCTTCTTCTTCTCACCATTTAGATTTCTGATTCACCGACAGCACCAAGAGAAGCAGCCTCACTACATTGAACCCACTTGTTGATTTGAATTTCACAAGACTTTTCTGCCTCACCAATGGACTTTTTGGGTTTGCATTAGTTTTTAATGTCCAAACATTGTACCATATTATTTGATCATCCGTTTGTATTCTTTAGCGTATAAATACTGCACTAATATCACAAGTTTGTATAAGCACCATTATTAGTCATTTTATTTAGTTTTTCTAACAATTGTGTACATATATACTTGTTTTAGTTTTAGATACATCACAAATATCACTTTAATAATTGAAATATTCTTTGTGATTTATAACAAACATTCTGTAAAACAGACACACACTATATTCTAGGTATTTTATCTAGTATATAACAACGCTCTTATCCTTTAAAATCTTCTATAAGGCGCCCCCTATTTATATTCAATAATATACAACCTTTTTCCATATATAGAAATATGTATTTACAATAAAAAGGACACTTTCCTGTAAGTGAAGAACATTGGAATGTTAAATATGTACAATAAATATACAGTAAACACAAATATTTAAATATATATTTACACACATATACACATACATATAGACATGTGTATGTATACATACTGTATATATGTTAAAGCCCTTTGAAGCCTTTTTGTTTTTCTAACACCTGAGACTTCATATATTTAAGCCCTTATAACTTTTAAATGCATTTTATTAGCAGTTTTATTATGAGTATAACTGTAGTTTTAAATGTATTTTGATGTGTTTTGTGCAATTTTTGTGTGTCGTATAACAGTTTACCAGAGCGCTAACCCGACACATGTTAAATCTGATTGCACTCAAGCGAACGCGTTTCCTTTCAACTCATAATATACATGCTTTTTTTGTCACGTGCAAAGTGCCGCAAAATATCAATTATCACTTGTGTGCTACACTTAGCGCACCACTGGTTATCTAGCCCCATGATGGTTAAAGGACCTCTCAGTGCAGTAGAATTGCATAATTAACAAGTAAATAATAAAAAAATAATTTTACACCTAGTCTGAATTTCAAATAAGCAGGAGATTTTTTTCTGACAAATTTATTTTTCTCTCATTTACAGCCCCTTGTATCATGTGACAGGCATCAACCAATCACAGACTAGTATACTTATACCCTGTGAGCTTGTGCACATGCTCAGTAGGATTTTGATCCCCAGAAAGTGTGCATATTAAAAGAATGCAAAATTTGATAATGAAAGCAAATTGGGAAAATATTTTGACTTTAGTGTCCTGTTAATGAAATGTCATGAGACCGATACAGATGCGTAGCTACCAAAATGAAAGCAAAAGGACACAATATTTAGGAAACTCCAAAATCTAAAACTTTTAAAGAGACAAAAAACCTAAAAAATGTTCTTTCATGATTCCGATAGAACATGTGATTTTAAAGAACTTTTCAATTTACTTCTATTATCTAATTTGCATTGTTTTCTTAATATCCTTTGTTGAAAGGGATACCTAGGTAGACTCAGACTGATTGGTGGTTGCACGTATATGCCTCATGTTATTGGCTCACTCAGTGCATTAAGCTATCTCCCAGTAGTGCATTTCTGCTTCTTCAACAAAGGATACCAAGAGAATAAAGCAACTGGATAATAGAAATTTGGAAAGTTTTTAAGATTGTGTTCTGCATCTGAATCATGAAAGAAAAATGTGGGATTTCTTGTCCCTTTAAGGCTCTAAAAGTCAATAATAGTAAGCAATCCAAGGAAAGGTTTCATTTTTATGACCACAGTGATAAGTAATTCAAGTTAGATTCAAAGGAACCAAGTCTTCAGCCATGGTCCCAAACAAGGAAATATATAACCCAGCAATTGTTTACAAATTTAAAACTATAGTGTCACCTTATAAAGTTTCCAAAACACTCCTTACAACTCATGTAAATGTGATGACAGACAATATATTGCACTTGTCCAATATCAAAGCGCAGGGAAGTGTCCCCTAATTACTGTACCTGAAATCAGTCTCCTAGAACATAATTTCTGGCAACTAAAAGAAGTCATGTTTTAAACTACAAGTTTAAAGAGACATGAACCCCAATGTTTTTCTTTCATGATTCAGATAGAGAATACAATTTTAAAAAAAAACATTCCAATTTACTTCTGTTCTCTAATTTGCTTCATTCTATATGTATACTTTGTTGAAGAAATAACAATGCACATGAGTGAGCCAATCACATGAGGCATCTATGAGCAGCCACCAATCAGCAGCTACTGAACCTATTTAGATATGCTTTTCAACAAAGGATTTCAAGATAATGAAGCAAATTAGATAATAGAAGTAAATTGGAAAGTTGCTTAAAATTACATGCTCTTTCTAAATCATGAAAGAAAAAAAAATGGGTTTCATGTCCCTTTAACTATTCTTTGGAATATTTCCCCATTAATTATTAAAGTTCTGAGAAAAGTTAAATAAAAAAGTTACTGCAATATTTCACACTGGCCAGGAAGTACAGTATATATTAAAGATTAGATATTTCAGCATCAACTGAATTTAGTTTTGCATTTAAAATGTTGCTATGTGATGATGAATAGTATGAACTTGCATATTATATATATTCTTTTATAGATATCCATGCAATTGTATTTTTTGTACCTCTTAATGTGTCCAACTGATAAATTTGCTTCTACAGTTAGTAATTTCTCTCTGTGTAGTAAATTCCATTTGCATTGATCATATTATTCTTTGCTTTATGGATACCTATGGTCGGCTAGGAACTTAAATGAACATGAAACCCAAAATGTGTCTTTCATAATTCAGATAAAGCGGGCAATTTTGAACTACTTTACAATCTCTTTGCTCTATCTAATTTGCTTTGGTCTCTTGGTATCCTTTGTTAAGAGCTCAAGAGCAGCAATATATTACTGGAAGCAAGCTGCTGATTGGTAGCTACATATATGCCTCTTGCCATTGGCTGATGTGTTTAGCCAGTTCCCAGTAGTGCATTACTGCTCCTTCAAAAAAAGATGCCAAGAGAACATTTTTTAATAGTAGAAGTAATCATTCTTTATCTGAGGGATGAACGAAAAAAATTGGGTTTCATGCAAAATGACCACGTATTAGTGGCAGGTAAAAATAATATCCAGCTAATTAGAAATACTGTATGAATTGACCAAAATCTGATGGTGCTAATAGTGTCTTACAGAAGATGAAGGTAATTAATACAAGGAAACACATGTCTAGGGATGTCTAGATCAGTGATTTTTAACCTTTTTTTTGCCGTGGCACACTTTTTTACATTAAACAATCCCGTGGCACACCACCATCCCAAAATTTTAAAAAAATCACACATTGTAGCCTAATACAGCATATATATATATACACATACACACAAACACACACATACTCTATGTATTGTGCTGTTATGCCATGCCTCCTACAAACTACCCCTGCACTGGGAGTAAAAAACAAGCAAAGTTTAAAAAATATGTCACACTGTTGTCAGTCTGCCGTGGCACACCTGAGGATCTCTCACGGCACACTAGTGTGCCACGGCACACTGGTTGAAAAACACTGGTCTAGATTTCTGAAGTACTCAACAGCCAGCAAAGTGTTCATTATATTTTAATCTATATATGACCTGCATATAAATAACATTCACCTAGATTTAGAGTTTGGCGTTAGCCGTCAAAAGCAGCGTTAAGGGGTCCTAACGCTGCTTTTTACCGCCCGCTGGAATTTAGAGTCAGCCAGGAAAGGGTCTAACACTCACTTCCCTACCGCGACTCCAGGCTACCGCAGATCCCCTTACGCCAATTGCGTATCCTATCTTTTCTATGGGATCTGCCTAACGCTGGTATTTGGAGTCTTGGAAGAAATGAGCGGTAAACCCTCTACCGACAAGACTCCTACCGCCAAAAAAAGTCAGTAGTTAAGAGCTTTATGGGCTAACGCGTGAATATAAAGCTCTTAACTACTGTGCTATAAAGTACACTAACATCCATAAACTACCTATGTACCCTTAAACCGAGGCCCCCCCACATCGCCGCCACTATAATAATTTTTTTTAACCCCTAATCTGCCGACCGGACACCGCCGCAACCTACATTATCTCTATGGGCCCCTAATCTGCTGCCCCTAACATCGCCGACCCCAATATTATATTTATTAACCCCTAATCTGCCCCCCCAATGTCGCCGCTACCTAACTACACTTATTAACCCCTAATCTGCCGACCGGACCTCGCCGCCACTATAATAAATGTATTAACCCCTAAACCGCCGCACTCCCGCCTCGCAAACACTCTAATAAATAGTATTAACCCCTAATCTGCCCTCCCTAACATCGCCGCCACCTACCTACAAGTTATTAACCCCTAAACCTAACTCTAACCCTAACACCCCCCTAACAGAAATATAATTTAAAATAAACAAAATAATATTCCTAAAATTAACTAAATTAATCCTATTTAAAACTAAATACTTACCTATCAAATAAACCCTAATATAGCTACAATATAACTAATAATTACATTGTAGCTATTTTAGGATTTATATTTATTTTACAGGCAACTTTGTATTTATTTTAACTAGGTACAATAGCTATTAAATAGTTAATAACTATTTAATAGCTACCTAGTTAAAATAAGTACAAAATTACCTGTAAAATAAATCCTAACCTAAGTTACAAATACACCTAAAACTACAATATCATTAAATTAATTAAATAAATTACCTACAATTAGCTAAATTAAAATAAAATAAAATAAACTATTCTATAATACACAAAAACAAACACTAAATTACAAAAAATAAAAAAGAATTACAAGAAGTTTAAACTAATTACACCTAATCTAAGCCCCCTAATAAAATAAAAGAGCCCCCCAAAATAAAAAAATGCCCTACCCTATTCTAAACTACCAAAGTAATCAGCTCTTTTACCAGCCCTTAAAAGGGTTTTTTTCAGGGCATTGCCCCAAAGTAATCAGCTCTTTTACCTAAAAATAAAAATACAATACACCCCCAACATTACAACCCACCACCCACATACCCCTACTCTAACCCACCCAAACCCCCCTTAAAAAAAACTATCGCTAACCCCCTGAAGATCATCCTACCTTGAGTTGTCTTCACCCAGCCGAGCCGAATTCTTCATCCAAGGTGCGCAGAGGAGGTCCTTCATCCACTAGAAGTCTTCATCCAAGCGGGGCAAGAAGAGGTCCTTCATCCGGTAGAAGTCTTCATCCAAACGGGGCAAGAAGAGGTCCTTCATCCGGTAGAAGTCTTCATCCAAACGGGGCAAGAAGAGGTCCTCCATCTAGTAGAAGTATTCATCTAGGCGGCGTCTTCAATCTTCATCCATCCGGAGTGGAGCCATCTTCAAAGGAGCCGACGCGGAGCCATCCTCTTCAACCTACGACTTCCCGACAAATGAAGGTTCCTTTAAGGGACGTCATCCAAGATGGCGTCCCTTCAATTCCGATTGGCTGATAGGATTCTATCAGCCAATTGGAATTAAGGTAGAAAAAATCTGATCCAATCAGCCAATCGTATTGAGCTTGCATTCTATTGGCTGTTCCAATCAGCCAATAGAATGCGAGCTCAATACGATTGGTAATTGTAGGTAATTTATTTAATTAATTTAATGATAGTGTAGTGTTAGGTGTATTTGTAACTTAGGTTAGGATTTATTTTACAGGTAATTTTGTACTTATTTTAACTAGGTAGCTATTAAATAGTTATTAACTATTTAATAGCTATTGTACTTAGTTAAAATAAATACAAAGTTGCCTGTAAAATAAATATAAATCCTAAAATAGCTACAATGTAATTATTAGTTATATTGTAGCTATATTAGGGTTTATTTGATAGGTAAGTATTTAGTTTTAAATAGGATTAATTTATTTAATTTTAGGAATATTATTTCGTTTATTTTAAATTATATTTATATTAGGGGGTGTTAGGGTTAGGGTTAGAGTTAGGTTTAGGGGTTAATAACTTTATTATAGTAGCGGTGATGTTGTGGGCGGGAGATTAGGGGATAATAATTGTAGGTAGGTGGCGGCGATGTTAGGGAGGGCAGATTAGGGGTTAATACTATTTATTATAGTATTTGCGAGGCGGGAGTACGACGGTTTAGGGGTTAATACATTTATTATAGTGGCGGCGAGGTCCGGTCGGCAGATTAGGGGTTAATAAGTGTAGGTAAGATAGCGGCGACGTTGGGGAGGCAGATTAGGGGTTAATAAATATAATGTAGGTGTCGGCAATGTTAGGGGCAGCAGATTAGGGGTTCATAGGGATAATGTAGGTTGCGGCGGTGTCCGGAGCGGCAGATTAGGGGTTAATAATATAATACAGGTGTCAGCGATAGCGGGGGCGGAAGATTAGGGGTTAATAAGTGTAAGGTTAGGGGTGTTTAGACTCGGGATTCATGTTAGGGTGTTAGGTGCAGACTTAGAGAGTGTTTCCCCATAGGAAACAATAAGGCTGTGTTAGGAGCTGAACGCTGCTTTTTTGCAGGTGGTTTTTTTCAGCCCAAACTGCCATAAGCAACGCTGGTATTGAGGGTTGAGCCTAACACAGCCACTCTAAATACCAGCGTTGTCTTAAGTGTGCGTTGGGAAAAAAAGCAGCTTTAGCTACGCGGTTCTTTACCGACAAAACTCTAAATCTAGTGGTTAGACTTCTATACAGCAGGTTATAAAAACTAATGAGAATTTGATTGCATCATATTGTGCCATTATGAATGTTAGCTTCTTTTTTCTATTTCAGGCATTGCTCATGGGAATATAAAAACATTTAATTTAACACTATCATTATATCAGAGGGCAGTCTATGTTTAAAAAATTCAAACCCCCAAGCTAAAGTTACAAAAATAAAAAAAGTAAAATTACAGAAATAAACAATAAAAAAATAAAAATTAAAAAATTAAACCTAAACTTATACCCCTATAAAAATACCCCCCCAAAATAAAAAAAAACTAACATTAAAAAAACTAAACTACCCATTGCCTCTAAAGGGGCATTTGTATGAGCATTGCCCTTAAAAGGGCATTCAAATAAAGGGAGTGCAGAATTATTAGGCAAGTTGTATTTTTGAAGATTAATTTTATTATTGAACAACAACCATGTTCTCAATGAACCCAAAAAACTCATTAATATCAAAGCTGAATAGTTTTGGAAGTAGTTTTTAGTTTGTTTTTAGTTTTAGCTATTTTAGGGGGATATCTGTGTGTGCAGGTGACTATTACTGTGCATAATTATTAGGCAACTTAACAAAAAACAAATATATACCCATTTCAATTATTTATTTTTACCAGTGAAACCAATATAACATCTCAACATTCACAAATATACATTTCTGACATTCAAAAACAAAACAAAAACAAATCAGTGACCAATATAGCCACCTTTCTTTGCAAGGACACTCAAAAGCCTGCCATCCATGGATTCTGTCAGTGTTTTGATCTGTTCACCATCAACACTGCATGCAGCAGCAACCACAGCCTCCCAGACACTGTTCGGAGAGGTGTACTGTTTTCCCTCCTTGTAAATCTCACATTTGATGATGGACCACAGGTTCTCAATGGGGTTCAGATCAGGTGAACAAGGAGGCCATGTCATTAGATTTTCTTCTTTTATACCCTTTCTTGCCAGCCACGCTGTGGAGTACTTGGACGCATGTGATGGAGCATTGTCCTGCATGAAAATCATGTTTTTTTTGAAGGATGCAGACTTCTTCCTGTACCACTGCTTGAAGAAGGTGTCTTCCAGAAACTGGCAGTAGGACTGGGAGTTGAGCTTGACTCCATCCTCAACCCGAAAAGGCCCCACAAGCTCATCTTTGATGATACCAGCCCAAACCAGTACTCCACCTCCACCTTGATGGTGTCTGAGTCGGACTGGAGCTCTCTGCCCTTTACTAATCCAGCCACGGGCCCATCCATCTGGCCCATCAAGACTCACTCTCATTTCATCAGTCCATAAAACCTTAGAAAAATCAGTCTTGAGATATTTCTTGGCCCAGTCTTGACGTTTCAGCTTGTGTGTCTTGCTCAGTGGTGGTCGTCTTTCAGCCTTTCTTACCTTGGCCATGTCTCTGAGTATTGCACACCTTGTGCTTTTGGGCACTTCAGTGATGTTGCAGCTCTGAAATATGGCCAAACTGGTGGCAAGTGGCATCTTGGCAGATGCACGCTTGACTTTTCTTAGTTCATGGGCAGTTATTTTGCACCTTGGTTTTTCCACACGCTTCTTGCGACCCTGTTGACTATTTTGAATGAAACGCTTGATTGTTCGATGATCACGCTTCAGAAGCTTTGCAATTTTAAGAGTGCTGCATCCCTCTGCAAGATATCTCACTATTTTTGACTTTTCTGAGCCTGTCAAGTCCTTCTTTTGACCCATTTTGCCAAAGGAAAGGAAGTTGCCTAATAATTATGCACACCTGATATAGGGTGTTGATGTAATTAGACCACACCCCTTCTCATTACAGAGATGCACATCACCTAATATGCTTAATTGGTAATACAGAAAGAAATCCAGCAAACCTCCCAGGCGTATGTTTAACTTGAAAGTTTATTGGAAAACCGTGCAAAATAAAAAAGGTAAAACACAAATTTACATTGTCCCAGCAACCTGGAGCAAAATAGAAGTACGTCCTACGCGTTTCAGCAAAAATCAGCCTTATTCATGGACATAATTTGTTCAACATTTACATGCCTATTTATAACACACCCTTGTCATCAGGTGTATGAGCCCCAGGAGGTTAATTATTAAAGGGGCAGACCTTTAGAATCACTGTATTAGAAAACGGACAGGTTAAGCCCAGTGAGTCATTAAAATAAATGGATAACATTTTATTCCCCCCCATTCCAAATTTAAACATATACCTTGCAAAGAATAAGATAAGTTAATTAATATATATATATGTTGATTCTCATTGTTATATAACATATTGTGTTCAATTTGTAAATAATCATCTATCGGCATTACATATAAAGTGAAAAGGAAATTCCTGTGCTTGAATGCTGCCTTCAATTGTACACTACAATAATGCCAGAGAATATTAATAATTATGCCAAAGTATAGATAAATAATATAGGCGATATATGATATTAATATGCATCCCCTAATGGAATAGGGTCAGAAAAAATGCACTATACTTTATATGCTATAAGTAGGCTCATATATAGGAAACCTATAAATGGTGCATGGAGCGATTAATATGCATATATGCTTATTATATGAGTCAGAGTACATATTTGTTAATTCTAACATCCAAATTTCCTTAAAGCAAAAATAATAAATAATCTAATGCACTCAACTAGCACTTTACAAGAAGGAATGACTATAGACCTATCTAAGCAGTGCTTTCATGTATCCATCTCTATTGTATGGCCAAAACCCTCATAAGTTAAAAGGCACAATTTCTGCAGAACAATAGACATTTAAAGTATCATAGGTATGGTTCCTGTATATTTAATGCCTCCAAAAATTAATGACATCACCTACTATATTAAAGCCATCTGGGATCCTGGTTTTCATTTTGAAAATCCAGAAAGCCTCTTTGTGTGAGAGTTTAGATATTCTGTCTCCGCCACGTACGGCATGTTTGATAAAGTCAATGATTTGCCATTTCAGACTGTTCACCATCTTATTGTGGACATGTATAAAATGTCTAGCAAGGTCAGAGCATTCAATGCCATGTTCAATATTTTTTAGATGCTCCCTAATCCTGTTTCTACATTCCCTAGAGGTGCACCCTATGTACTGTTTCTTACATTCCACGCAATCTATCAAATAGATTACGAAAACAGAACGGCAATTGGTGTATGTATCCAACTCATAAACCTTCTGTGTGGTATATGATTGGAAATTCTTAGTTACTTTTGTGAGACCACAGGCAATACAGTTGCTGTAGTGACATTTATAATGCCCTTTTACATTTAACCAGCTATTACTTGGTTTGTGTGTGGTTCTAAGTAAGCTTGGAGAAACAGCATTACCAATTGTGTAAGCTCTACGGGAAACAAAATTACAACCCTTTTGTACTAGATCTTTAAGACTGTCTTCAGCAGTCAGGATAGGAAGGTGCTTTTTCACAATATCACATATTGCATTAAACTGTGCACTATATGTGGTTACAAAAGTAGGTTT
Source organism: Bombina bombina (assembly GCF_027579735.1). Lineage (NCBI taxonomy): Eukaryota > Metazoa > Chordata > Amphibia > Anura > Bombinatoridae > Bombina > Bombina bombina. The sequence goes on along the minus strand of NC_069504.1, from coordinate 838,562,536 downwards.
GGAGCTATCAAAGGATTGTTTATTAACTAGACATTTATTGTCTAGAAGGAGGGTTTCTCTATCTAGTCTATTGACTTCTAAGAGAGCTCGATCAATTGTTTTTATATGGAATCCTCTCTCTAATAGATCATTTCTCATTCTTATGCTCTCTGTTGTAAAAACTTCATTATCAGAACAATTCCTTTTAAGTCTTATGAATTGTCCTTTAGCAATTCCAAAGCCCATATGTTTTGGATGATTGCTTCGGCCATGTAATATGGCATTAGCTGCAATTGGTTTTCGGTATAGAGTCGTCTTTACCTGTTGGGTGTCAGTTTGACCCATCAATAAAAGGTCTAAATACGGAATAGATGTTTTGCTACACTCATAAGTAAACTGTAAATTGGCGTCATTCGAGTTAAGGTATCCAATAAATTCCTTTAGTCTAGATTGACCTCCTGTCCAAATGAACAGGAGGTCATCGATATATCTTTTATACATAGTAATACAGTCCCTGAAGGGATTTGAATCTCCAAAGACGTGGCATGCCTCCCACCAACCCATATATAGGTTGGCGTAAGCCGGGGCAAATTTGCCCCCATTGCTGTGCCACGTCTTTGGAGATAAAAAATTCCCTCAAATTGAAAAAAGTTATGAGTTAATAAAAAATCTAGGATTTGGATCACAAAGGATTTAAGATGACTATCATAATTACTGAATTTGTCCAGCATATATGAAATTGCTTCAAGACCTTTTTTATGAGGAATAGTGGAGTATAAACTAACTACATCTATAGTCAGCCATTCTGCTGTATCAGTCCAGCATATCTCTTTTAGACATCCCAAAAGATGTTTCGTGTCTTTAAGATACGATGGGAGACTATATACCACTGGTTGAAGTAAAGATTCAATCCATGTCGAAATATTTTCAAAAAGAGATCCTATAGCCGCCACAATGGGCCTTCCCTTCACCTCCTCCAAGGATTTATGAACCTTGGGGAGGTGATGGAATATGGGGGTAACAGGATTTAAAACATAGAGGTAATCTACAGTGCCTTGGTCTATAATCCCCATTTCCAATCCATCATCCAACAGTGATTCAAGCTGTTGCCTAAATCTATCAGTTGGGTTAAATCTTAGGATTTCATAGACATCAGTATCACCTAGTTGCCTTTGAGCTTCCTCTAAGTAAGACTGTCTATCCTGCACTACCACACATCCACCCTTATCCGCTCTCTTTATTACAATATCCTCCCTAGATTTCAAATTGTTAAGGGCTTTATATTGTTTTTCATTTAAATTCGGATAGGGGTGTTTAGTGTCTTTAGAAAGTGCAATGAGATCTTCTTCAATTCTATGATAAAAAGCTTCTAAAAACGGACCCCTATCTCTTGTTGGATAGTATATAGACTTTGGTGTGTATCCTCCATGTGTGCATTTTAGTGGGATTTCCTCTATCACTGATTCCTTGGCTAAATCATGCGCCATTAGTAGGTCACATGCTTCTGTGAAATCTACTATATCATGTATCTTTGGTAGAGGAGCACTAGGGTAATTAGAATTTAGATCCCTAGTATTGTCTATTCCATCCTTAGTCCAAAAAAATTTCCTTAATGTGAGATCACGAACCATTTTATTTACGTCTACAATGGTATTAAACAAATTAAATTTATTAGTTGGTACATAACCTAAACCAAAACTCAAAACCTCCTTCTCCTCTTTAGTAAGAACTTGATTGGAAATATTAATTACATTCATAGTGCATATTTGTTTCTTCCTCCTCTCTTTTGCCTCCTTGCCCCTCTGCCTCTTGCTCCTCTTCCTACACTTCCTCCTCTTTCCCTGGTATTGGGATCTGCCTGAAAAACCTGCTGATTAGTGTTGTCATTTATGATTGTATGTTGCTGTGGTGTATGGCTAGGAGTATCACTATCCCTCAAAAACTCCTGTCTCCTCAAATCATCTGATGTTGTCACATTAGTATTTTTAGATATGTTTTTATTGCTGTTACTAATGTATCTGGTGACTATAGGCTCAATCCTGATGTTACCTGTGCTTTTAGGTTTTACAACTTGTTCACTTGACGCTGGTAGTATGCTTTTAAATGTTTCAGTATTGCCCTGATATACGGTATTCTCATCAGAGGGTTGTTCAATAAATGTTACATGCTTTTCTACTGGTGAAGCTGTCCTGACTCTATTTCTAGATCTAGATCTAGATCTAGATCTATTGTTAGTGACAGGATTACTACGTGTGTGCCAAGTGTAAACCCTGTCATTAGTATGATCTTCACTGTCTCTAATGAATTTTTTGAGTTTAAAATTATCCAACTCTACTTTAAACTTATCTATGGATTCTTTTAACAAAGCGTCCATATCCCCATACTTGGGGTGCAACACATAATCATTAAGTTGTGTTTGCAATTCAGACAGTTCATCTCTAGTTTTTTGCAAGACAGTTTCCTTGTGGGATATTATTAATTCCATTAGTCTCCTTGAACAGTCCGTTAAGATGGCATTCCATTTAGCAATAAAGGTAGAGTAATTTATATGAAACGTGGGATATTTATTTAGACGTAGCCCCCTAGGAATTAGATCCATTATAAGATATTTCTCTAGGGCACGTTTGTCCCACCATGTTTTGTATTCTTTAATGAGGGTACGTTCCATATGTAAAAATATGTCACTCATAGATAAAGTCTCCTTCTGATTGACAAAAGTATCCTCAATTGTAAGTCTGTCCATTTCAATATGTGACAAAGGTCTAAGGGAATAAAGTTCACGGTTTTCCAAGTTATCCATAATGCTAGCTCTCTATTATCAAAACTATGTATGAAGTGTAAATAAAGGGCTCCGGACACAGTGTGTTAGGTAGTAAGGTTATATGCCAGTCGATCCGTCAGGGGAGAATTAGCCGGTCAAAGCAAGTAGACAAAAAACAAACACTCCCCTTTTAGACAGCTCAAGACAGTGCGGTATATACCCAAAGGCAGTGGTCCTTAAGAAATGTTAAGTAATTTTTATCCAGACTCACCAGCGTTAGTGGTTCTAAGCAAATATTCAAACAGCCTATTCAGACTCCGGATCGTTCACCACTCCGTGGGTCCCCGGGCCGGTACTATGCACCTCTGGCTGCCGTCTTGCTGAACTCTGCGGTGAGACAAAACTCTGGCTTCATGAAGTGCTCCCGCCTCTGTAGATGCCTGCTAACACACTAGGCGTATTGTGATGACGTCATCTGCCGGTCCGTAAGCCGGATACTTCGCCTTCTGTCCTGGATAACGCCGAGGTTTGAGCTGGTGGTAGACAGCAAGTAATACAGAAAGAAATCCAGCAAACCTCCCAGGCGTATGTTTAACTTGAAAGTTTATTGGAAAACCGTGCAAAATAAAAAAGGTAAAACACAAATTTACATTGTCCCAGCAACCTGGAGCAAAATAGAAGTACGTCCTACGCGTTTCAGCAAAAATCAGCCTTATTCATGGACATAATTTGTTCAACATTTACATGCCTATGAACATACATGAATATTTGCTTAGAACCACTAACGCTGGTGAGTCTGGATAAAAATTACTTAACATTTCTTAAGGACCACTGCCTTTGGGTATATACCGCACTGTCTTGAGCTGTCTAAAAGGGGAGTGTTTGTTTTTTGTTATGCTTAATTGGTAGTAGGCTTTCGAGCCTATACAGCTTGGAGTAAGACAACATGCATAAAGAGGATGATGTGGTCAAAATACTCATTTGCCTAATAATTCTGCACTCCCTGTATTTTACTACCCTTAAAAGGGCCATCAGCTCTTTTTCAAGCCCAAAAAAACCCGTTCCTCGGCGGAATGGAGGCTCCTCTTCATTCAATGTCCATCATAGACTCAAGATTGAATGCAAGGTACCGCAATCAATTTGGGGTACCTTGCATTCCTATTTGTTGAAATTTTGAAATGAGCCAATAGAATTAGAGCTACTAAAATCCTATTGGCTGTTCAAATCAGCCAATAAGATTTAAGTAGCTCTCATCCTATTGGCTGATTTCAAAATCAATATAAAACTGTGACTAGTGACAATTGTTTTAATAAAGAGTGTAATGTGAAAAAATCAATATAAAACTGTGACTAGTGATAATTGTTTTAATAAAGAGTGTAATGTGAAAAAATCAATATAAAACTGTGACTAGTGATAATTGTTTTAATAAAAGTGTATTGTTAAAAAATCAGTTTTACAAATTACTATAGTTCGATGCCGGCATCATATACATAAAAAATAGTTAAAAACAATTAATATGGAATGACAAATTTGTTACACATTTAATACAATAAACTCTAAGGAATAAAGCAATATTCACCATGCATTAGTATATATTGTGCGTGAATATAGTTACCTTACATACAGATTATTTAGGTATATTCACTGCTGGAATGGATCGAGACTCTCAGTGTTAGGACATATAGTGATTTTCCTTGTCTCCTACTTCAGAGACAGTCTATGGTTATCGGTAGTAGGTTATGGTTAATAAATCAAAGTTCCGACCATAACTTTAACTGTGATTATGTGTCCGTGTCCTGAATTTGGATGTATCCATATATATCGTTGAATCGTTACATTGTATAGATCTTATAATCTTTTAAATATATTGATAATAGTCTTAATAACTCATCATGCATTTTATAAATTGTTTGAATATTATTACATATGGAGAATGTTTTTTTAATATGACTTAGTAATTTGTAGCGTTTATTTACAACGTTGATCTCCATGACAACTAGCATTAACGTGTCATGGAGATCAACGTTGTAAATAAAAGCTACAAATTACTAAGTCACATTAAAAAAAAATTCTCCATATGTAATAATATTCAAACAATTTATAAAATGCATGATGAGTTATTAAGACTATTATCAATATATTTAAAAGATTATAAGATCTATACAATGTAACGATTCAATATGTATCAATCAAATTTCCACCAATCAGAACAAAGCTGAACATTCTTAAACCAGGTGAATCCCCCAGGTGAGCATCTTGATAAAGGCACAAGCGGCTGAAACGCGTAGAATTTTGCTCACTCCTTGGAAACATTTCTACAGTTGGATATATCGCTAAAGTCGGATATAGTGCAGTAGGTTGGGTACTTTGAACTAATCATAAGCATGTGCAGTTCTACAAGTGTAATTCCTAACCCATGATCTGATCACTTTCCTTCTTTGTATCTTGACGCTGTGAATACAAGACAGCGGTCACTCATCAAATAATCCACCCTGCTCTAACTCTGTTCCGGAACCACTCTGAGGTGGTTAATCATTACGGCGGATCCGTACACAGAATACAAGGATTTTTACCTCCACGCTCACATTCTATCCAGCGTACCTAACATGCACCTTGGATTACCAGAAACCACAGAGCTGGTATATATGGATATATCCAAATTCAGGACACGGACACATAATCACAGTTAAAGTTATGGTCGGAACTTTGATTTATTAACCATAACCTACTGCCGATAACCATAGACTGTCTCTGAAGTAGGAGACAAGGAAAATCACTATATGTCCTAACACTGAGAGTCTCGATCCATTCCAGCAGTGAATATACCTAAATAATCTGTATGTAAGGTAACTATATTCACGCACAATATATACTAATGCATGGTGAATATTGCTTTATTCCTTAGAGTTTATTGTATTAAATGTGTAACAAATTTGTCATTCCATATTAATTGTTTTTAACAATTTTTTATGTATATGATGCCGGCATCGAACTATAGTAATTTGTAAAATTGATTTTTTAACAATACACTTTTATTAAAACAATTATCACTAGTCACAGTTTTATATTGATTTTTTCACATTACACTCTTTATTAAAACAATTATCACTAGTCACAGTTTTATATTGATTTTTTCACATTACACTCTTTATTAAAACAATTGTCACTAGTCACAGTTTTATATTGATATTATCGTGTAAGGTATTATTGCTTAAGATATTACTCTTAAGAAAAGAGAAATGATCTTTTTATTACTCTTTAGAAAAGAGAAATTATCTTTTTATTGCTCTTTTAAGCTTTAATTTAGCGCTAACCCTAAACACCCTTTCACCATTTTGTCTTGTGATTAGTCAGGAGGTCTAATCATACTTATTGGGTTTAGCTTAAGAGTACACTGAGTGTAGTATCTTTAAATACCAACACTTTCATCGGGAACACAGCTCCCCACCTCTGCTCTGCACCACCTTCACCCCGGATGAAGATAGAAGATGATGGATCCGTTTGGAAGAAGACCTTCTCCGCCGGACTTCAGGAACAGTGAGTACCTATTTTGGGCATAGGTTTAGGCTTTTTTATTTAAATTTTTGGGGTGTTTTTTTCTTTAGATTACTGTTTTTTTGGGCTTGAAAAAGAGCTGATTGCCCTTTTAAAGGGACAGTTTACTCAAAAATTTTCTCCCCTTTAATTTGTTCCCAATGATCCACTTAACCTGCTGGAGTGTATTAAATTGTTTACAAGTAGCTCCTTTACCCTTATATTGGCATTTGAAATTGTTGATTTAACATGTGGTATCCCCACCTATTCTGAAAGTTTGTGGCAGCGCGTACCAGCTATAGATAAGCTTTGTAAACACAGCCAGCAGAAGAAATTACACTCCCAGTGCGATATAGCAGAGATAAGGTAATAAAATGTTGATTTTCCATTGTTCTCTCAAAGTACTGGTGATTGTTTTAAGGACAGATATAAGATAAAGAAGCAGGTATATTTGCACAATGTGATACAGTAATGAGATCGGATTATACCTACAAGCTCAACCTATTTTATTAGGTTGTGGCTTCAAAACACAAAATCAGAGCTTTAATATACACAAATAAGCCTTAAAAAGCAAATTTTCATACATTTTTTACTCTGCAGTTGGTAAAAAAAGCAATTGTAAACACATTAAGGGAAAAACTATTTTTGAGTATACTGTCCCTTTAAGGGCAGTAAAAGAGCAGAATGCCCATTTAAGGGCAATGTCCATACAAATGCCCCTTTAGGAGCAATGGGTAGTTTAGTTTTTTTTAGTGTTAGGGTTTTTTATTTTGGGGGGTTAGGTGTGGGGATTTTTTTACTGTTAGGGGGGACTTAGTATATTTTAGAGGCAAAAGAGCTGTTTAACTTAGGGCAATGCCCTACAAAAGGCCCTTTTAAGGGCTATTGGTAGTTTAGATTAGGGGGTGTTTTTATTTTGGGGGGCATTTTTATTTTCATAGGAATTAGGTATATTTTTTTTCTTTTTAATAATTTTGATTGTTTTTTTCTGTAATGTTAGCCTTTTATATTTTTTTGTAATTTAATGTTAGGCTTTTTAATTGTAATTGTAATTTAGTAGTAATTGGGGTTCATTTAGGGGGTGTTAGGTTAGGGGGCTTAGTAATTACAATAGTTATTTGCGTTGTGGGGGGATTGGCGGTATAGGGGTTTATATATTAATTAGGGTTATTGCGATGTGGGGTTTTGGCCGTTTAGGGGTTAATAGGTTAATTAGGGTTATTGCAATGTGTGGGGTTTGGCGGTTTAGGGGTTAATAGGTTAAATAGGTTTATTGTGATGTGGGGGGTTGGCGGTTTAGGGGTTAATATTTTAATTATGTTATTTGCCGATTAGGGGTTAATTACTTTGCTTTGTGATGTGGGGGTGATGGTTTAGGTGTTTGTTAATACTTCATGCGGGAGGTTAGTTTTTTTTGTTATACTTTGTGCGGGTGGTTACGTGTTTTTATTTTTATTTCTTGCGGGTGGTTACTTGTTTTTTAGTTATTTTGTGCGGGCAGTTGCATGTTTTTTTTTTTTAAGACTTCGGTTTTGCCTGCGCTGCATCCAGGTGGATTCAGAAAATGGCAGGGTGGTGAAAGAATCTACCTTTGGTGGATTCATTCACCACCCTGCCATTTTCGGAATCCACCTGGATGCAGCTTTGCTGCATCCCGGTGGATTCTCTTGGCTGCGCGTGCAGCCAACATTCCTTTGAGGAAGCGTGCGCAACTGGTGACACTGACGGACGCATTACAAACGCGATTATAGTATAGATTTTTACATCTCACTCACAATTGTAAATTTTTATTTTAAATGAATATATTATTTTTGTTATAAAAATATCTGTAATTCTTGAGTGCTAAATTTTTTTAAATATATTTCAAGATTTTTTTCAATTAATAATTTTTAGTAATGCTATTGAAATTTACAGAGCACCACAGTGGCCCATTTAAAAAAAAAAAAAAAAAAAAAAACCTGTAAAATTGTGCGCACGATTAATACATTGACCTAGAAGTACAAATCAAGAAATAATGATTACCTGTTTTGTGCTTTTTCTTCTTCTTCCAGAAGGGGTTCTCTGAGTAATAACTGACTCATTGAATAAATGCTAATTAACAAAAAGGCTAAAGATAGTTTACTAATAATAGGCATACAGTATGTAAGCAGGTACAGTTTTGTATGGGATTTATCCTTTCTTATGATATAATACGCTTCATTAAAGGAATAGTCTAGTCACAATTAAAATTCATGATTCAGATAGAGCAAGCAATTTTAAGCAACTTTCTAATTTACTCCTATTATCAATTTTGTTTTGTTTACTTTATGAGAGCTTAAATTGTAACATGAGTACAACACGAGCACAAAAAGCTTACTTCTAGCAAAGTTATTGCTTGAGTGGAGGCGTTAATTTGCGCTCCACACGTAATCTGGCCCAAAGTGTTTTAATGCAGATAGTTTACCTAATAACTTAATATCCAATTATGGTGTATGCAATTAACATTTTCATACTGTTTTTATTTTTTTATTAACAACAAGTCTAAACAAATAATTACAATCCTAAATAGACATTCATATTATCTTATTTTGGTTCATTAATGTATAATTTCAGCAATATATTTAGCTTTTCTATTTAATAATAAAAAAGAGTTGTGTGTAATAATGTGAACTGAGCATAAGCAGAAGAATTTAATAAATGTTGTGCAGGTGGCCAATATTTGCCACTCCAAAAAGGCTAAAGTGGGTTTCCAAGAGGAATCTGAAAAGTCCAAAAATCATGTGAAATACCGGTGGGAAGAATGTTTCCTAATGAATCTAAATACCATAGTTAGATTATTCCAATAAATATATAAGGATTTTACTGAATTAATTGTGATTAGTAAGGTATAGCAATGGTTTGAAATAACTTGAAATTTTGAAAAACCTGCAAAATGCCACGCAAGGCACTTTGCAAAATAAATTTGATAGATTGGAAGCAGTGCTAATGATTCCCATAGACTTACATAAAATACCCCTTTCATATTTCAAAATATGTGAATGTTACTCTGGTAACAATGGCTAGATTACAAGTGGAGCGCTAAATTATATGTTAGCAATTAGTGCTTATAAAATTAATCAGACATCAGATCACTGGTTCATTTTAGAAATGTGCCCCAAATGCCCCCACAATACAGTGTAGTGTATTTTAGAAAAAAATTAAAGATAGCAGCATCTTTGTTTTTTTTATAATAAAATAGCTGCACTAGGCAGTATTTTGGGGGAAAAAGTTGGGAGTGGGGTGTTTGGAAAAAAAAAACTGCAATAAATATCTTTACATTGCGGTCTATGGGAACTGTGTGTTGCCAGTAAATATATATGTATATGCTTATATACAATACATATATATTTATGTGTTAATATGTGTATATATAAGCATATACATATATATTTATACTTTGCTGCCATCGCATGAAAGCAATATTCTTATTGTTTAAAAGACCCATTCCCAAGTTTCCCATAACCAATACGATTATATAAATATACTTGTTACCTCTGTAATCAGGGCCGGATTTCCCATTAGGCACAGTAGGCATGTGCCTACAGGCGCCTTGCAGTGAGGGGCGCCTGCCTGTCAATAATAAAAAAAAAAAAAAAAAAAAAAAAAATTTTTTTTTTTTTTTTTTTTTTTTTTTTTTATGAGGGCATTTATTTTAGTAAGAATTGTGCTGCCAGGTGCCTACAAAGTCGAGTGTTTCATTGGGAATATGTTACAGCAGTTGAGGGAGCCATGAAGGAGAGAGGGGCAAAGATTAAAACTAAACCCCTCCCATTGAATTTCTAAATTCTAATTTTAAACACATTTGTTGACCCCTGGATTACATATAATCTACAACATTCCATGTTTTCCTTTAAGAGCAACATCATATGATATTTATATTTCAGAACAAAATAAATGTAACATCTGTGTGTGTTTGTACCAAAAATATCAGAGTTTACAAGATTTTTTTCCCTACATTTTATATTTTCTTCCACTGGCTGCACAGGTTGTTGATGGTGATGAGCTTGCATGCTGCTAGTTTTAATATTGCTATTGTTTACACAAAACTGTGTTTGACTCCAACAAAATGTTAAGCACATAGTCAAAGTCATCTCCAGAAAAGCAATACACTAATGGCTTGTCAATAAACATGTCCTATGAGCCCATCTGGGTCTGCACAGATGTGTATTGCTGTCTCAGAACTGACATTGACTATGTGTTTAACTCTTTTGCAAGAGGCTAACACACTTCTCTGCAAGCACTAGTGCAATAATAAAATGCCCAGCAAACTGTCACATTTGATGTCCCTTTAAATAGGGTTTTCTTTAGAATATTTTGCATTAAAAGTTTAACATGATTTGTTTTTGTTATACATAATAGAAATTGTATGGCCATTTGAGTCAAGTGAATATTGATTTTTGGTGTAGCTTCCATTACAACAAATATTGCAATTGGTGTGTGTATTTGTGTATCTCCATAAAAGGGAAAATGTAATTTTACATCTAATATTTATTTTTAGTTGTCCTAAATAATAATAAAAAAAAGTCCTCATTTTTTCCACTTTTTTCTAGGGGGGGTGGGGGGGTGGGGGGGGCGCTTCAGGTTTTTGTGCCTACAGGCACCTGAGATGTAAATCCGGCCCTGTCTGTAATTACCTTGTATCTAAACTTCTGCAGACTGCCCCTTATTTCAGTTCTGACAGACTTGTATTGTAGCCAGTCCTGACTCATAAATAACTCCCTGGGAGTGAGTAAAATGTTATCCATATGACACACGTGAATTAGTGCTGTCTAGCTGTGAAAAGCTGTCAAATCGCACTGAGATAAAAGGCGGCCTTCAAGGGCTTAGAAATTAACATATGATCCTATCTAGGTTTAGCTTTCAACAAAGAATACCAAGAATACAAAGCTAATTTGGTGACAAAAGTGAAAGTTGTTTAAAATCGAATGCCCTCTCTGAATCATGAAAGTTTAATTTTGACTAGACTGTCCCTTTAATTGCAAAAAAATAATTTGCTCAGCAAGCATTCAGCATGCATTAAGAATGAATGTTTAAATCCATTTGTTTATTTAATTTGTCAAATGTTGGTTTAATTTAGCAAATGTTGTAATTCTCTGGTTGACATATTTAGCATTTGGCTAACAATTATATTCTCTTTAAAATCAGATATGGTTTGGGGCCTTTTTAGGCCGTTGTCTTTATGGTTGGTGGCTGGCAGATATGGTTCAGTATCCGCCATGATATACAGTGGAATAACAGTTCGTGTTATGCATAGCAACTTTATGACACTTGCTTAGTGGCTTATTGTTGTTTGGTTGGTACAGGTTTCAGGTCTTCAGAAGAGGTTGATCCACTCCCTCTGCATCTATTACAGCGGGTTTATAGGTTGGTAATGGTGATGGGCTACTTTGTTTTAGCGGTGCCTGTCATGTTTTGAGGGGTGTTTGCAGACTGGAATTCAATGTTAATGCTGTCAGGAACTGATGAACTTACAGGCTTCTTAAAGGGACACGGAACCCAAATTTTTTTCTTTAGTGATTCAGATAGAGCATGCAATTTTAAGCAACTTTCTAATTTACTCCTATAATCAAATTGTCTTCATTCGCTTGGTATGTTTATTTGAAAAGCAAAAATGTAAGTTTAGATGCCGGCCCATTTTTGGTGAACAACCTGAGTTGTCCTTGCTGATTGGACAGCACCAATAAACAAGTGCTGTCCATGGTTCTGAACCAAACATTTGCTGTCTCCTTAGCTTAGATGCCTTCTTTTTCAAATAAAGATAGCATGAGAATGAAGACAAATTGATAATAAAAGTAAATAGAAAGTTCATGCTCTATCCAAATCATGAAAGAAAAAAATTGGGTTCAGTGTCCCTTTAATTTTGGGCATAATGAAAGACTCTTAAACAAGAAATAGCAGTGAGGCAAATAAAGAGGATTGATAGTGTGAATCCAATGGCACTACTCGTCTTAGTATATAGTTGGGGATATTGCCACTTGAAATAATAATATGCCTTTATTAAACTTATTTTGTGGCATAAGGTGCTTAGTATCTATTACAAATTCAGTCTGGAGGACTGAGAAAAGGATACTATATATAGCACTCTGTTGATCCCTTTTGTGTTGCACGTGGTTCAAAAATTAAAACTTAAAACTTTATTGTGATTTCAATAAAAATGGGTTTAGATTTAAAAGCAGTCAAGTACTTGTACATGGCTAATATACCAAATATAAATGAGGTATTAGCCTGAGTACAATCTGATTAGAAAGGCTATACCTATTACAAATATCACTTGGTCAAATATGAACGTTCAGTATATTTATTCCTGATAGCTTAAACAAATATTAATGCCTATATTGTCAGTTCAATTACCTATTGATACCATTAGTTACTGTCACTACTAGTAGTAGATATAGAGCCCAAATGTTGCTAGAAGTTAATCAATGAGGTTTTTAATATTTCCAACACTCTTATTATGAAATAAATCAAAAGTTCTGTCAAGGTTATCTACCCTTCTTCTTAGTATTGTATAAGGAAGTCTGTTGGATTATCAGCACAAATAATTACTTATGTACTTCGATTGAATATGATAACGAGTGTTGATGAAGTATCACTTGATACTAGGGGGCCTATCTATCATGCCCCGAATGTGGCCAGATACATCTGTTTCGGCGCAAGCATTCAGGCTTAAAGGGACATAAAACAAGTTGGGATAGAGACAAAATATAACAATATGTACTTTACCTGCACATTTATGCTGCAGTGCCTTGTAATTAACCCTTTTTTTTTAGTTTCTGAATTGTAAAGCTCTAACTCACCCCACACAATTCCTTTTATGACTGTATCTATATCTATGGTTGCTTTTGGTAGAAAACAAAAGTGCATAGGGATTATCTGCTGGAGCATGCCTAGAAGCTGTGAAATTATTGAAATACTATGCCTGTGTCTAAACACTGATAAGGGGGTGGAGTTGGCTGCCCCAGGCATCTTAGCTATGTAAATGATTTAGCTTATTTTTGAAAATTATTTTAAAATACTTGCCAACAATTTTTAAACAATTTTTTTATGCAAACTATTTTTAATTAATTAGCCCTTTTAGGATATGCACAGATCTCAACCTGTTTCATGTCCCTTTAAGACCGCTGCTCCTTAACTCGTAGGTGGCGTACAGCAATCAGCCTGATCACATACGATTGGGTTGATTGACACCCCCTGCTAGCGGCCGATTAGCCGCCGATTAGCCGTGAATCTGCAGGGGGCGGCATTGCACAAGCAGTTCACCAGAACTGCTTGTGCAATGTTAAATGCTGACAGCGTATGCTGTTAGCATTCAGCGATGTTGGGCGGACATGATCGCTACAGTGGATCATGTCCGTCCGACTCTTAATAAATCGGCCCCTAGTATTGCAAAAAGCGTTCATATGGCTTTATATACAGACACCAGATACTTGTACCCCCCTAGTATCATACAGTAAATAAAGGATTCAATTAAGTTTATCTATCCTTATTAGTATTTAGTAATGGAGTTCTGTTCTCTGATCAGGTGTCTATTATATTATTTGCACAAATGAATACTTCAGCACTTCATTTAAAAAGATATCAAGTGTTGTGAAAGTATAATTCGATTTTGCACAAGACTTCAGCAGCTTAGTATATTATATCCTGCTCCTACAAAGTTTGTATCCATATAAAATAAACAGATCACAAGAAAGCATAGTTGTTACAAGCTATCATTTTCCTGCCTGAGATTTAAGATTTCAAGATTGAAAGAGCAGTGTGACAAACCAGGTTAAAGTGCCTCCACTTCCTTCTGTGCTAAATCAGGTTTTAATAGAGTGTTTTGACTTTACTCCTTGCCGTATATAGGTTCAGCTTGTTCCTGGTTGCACTATTTCTGATTATAGTAGTTCTGTTGCTAACCTCCGCTTGTTTTTTTTACTTCTTTTGCCTGCTCTGACCTTTGGACTGCCTTTGAACACTCTCTCTGGATTTGCGATTTGCTACCTTTGTTGCCCACCTGGACTTTGACGTCTGCCTGCCCCGACCAGCCTCCTGCCTGAAGATGTGGTACCTATGCAGCCAGTCTGTATCTCTGACCTCTGCTTTGCCTGGTGTTTTCCCTACATTACTGTTACGTGGCATACTGGGATTTCTACTGTATTCTTTTACCATTGCTTGTACCACCTATTGACAGTCTAGTCCTGAGTTTCATTCAGTTTTTTGGATAGTGTTTTAAGTTAGCCACTTCTCAGCCTTTGGGTCCTTTTCTGGACGGACATTTACTATAAATTTAACAAACCCACACCTTGCCTCTCTCCCTCTTTCTATCTCTCTCCATCTGATGACCCCTCTCACCCGTATATCTTGCTCTCTCTTCCCTTCTCACGATATTTTGCCCTCTAGCTCCTAAACTTATTATTTCTCCCTCTCTTACTATGTTTGCCCCTGAAGACTTTTCCTTTTTATAAAATAAAGTGTGTGCTATGTGTGGTATGTAGTGTTGTAGGTGTGAGTGTTCCTCACTCTCTAATTTATAACTGTGTAACTGAAATTTCTCTGGTTCACATGGTTTTATAGGGTGTAAAACAATGGGCTCCATGTATGAAGCAGCGACAGCTGCTCCGGAGCCCTTGCAGGGCAGGTTCGCATATGCGAGCCTGCTTCCCGCAATGTAAGAAGCAGCGGTCATTAGAACGCTGCTTCTTATACTCTTTGCCACCTCAGAGGTGGAAGAGACAAAATCACAGAGAGCTCGCTTGCTCTCGGTGATTGACAGTTCCATCACTCGCGCGATTGGTTGGAGTGTGTAATGATACATACTTGCCAGCAGACGAACAGATCCGCTGCCCATATGCAGCGAAGGCAGGAGGACAGCTTCGCAAGTTGAGAAGCTGACCGCCCTTCTTATAATACATGGGGCCCATAATGATTGAGTTTTGGATGATGCAGTGTTTTTCAAATGGTTGGTTATAACTTTGGTCCTCGAAAGTCTGCAACCCAGGAAAATAATCAATGTCTGGTTCATAACTCCCTTTTATGCATACTTATTTCTGCTTACTAACGGAGGAGCTAAAATGTTCCAATATCTGGATATATGATCACATATCTTGGGAATATTTTTTAAAATTGATTCAGCATCAATGTTGTTGGATTGGAATAACTTAATTTTGATAATTTTATTGGCAATTTTAGCCAAATGAAAAGTAGGCCTCTACTTTGTTATTTACCAATTTATCTAATAAATACTTTAGCTGGTTGATGGAACAGAAAGAAAAAAATGGCAACATGTAAAGAAATACCTAACATAATCATGCAAATCTTTTCAAATGGTCCAGCTGGCTAACCGTAAATGGATATGAAATGCTGAATACAACTGCATTAGAACATTTTATTGCTTTCATTAATGTAGAAAAAAAAATCCTCCGTTTAAAATAGAAGAAAATAATAGGAATGTGTGGGAATAAATTAAACGGTAATAGAGGTAATATAGAAGATATATTTATCTGCCTAAAGCTTGTATTAATAGCGAGCTAAAAGAAAAAGGTACAATTAAATCACAATTTTAAACCCTTCAAATATTAAAGGGAAATATTAATAAAAGAAACTCTAACATCCTAGAACACTATATTATTGCACTATTGCATGAACAGATATATGTGTTTAACACATACAAAAGCAATGCACTACTGGTCCATAGCTTAATCAGTGGCAGCATACAGCAGTGCATTGTTTGACTATGAGTTTAACCCCTTTATATATAGGTCTCTGCTGCAATAATAAAATACTTACAGCTTGGTACAACTACAGGAGCCGGGTTACTATTTACCATGCAATTATTTTTCCTTTTTTCTTGCAGCTCCAAAGCCATTATCTTATTTTAACCTGTTACAAGTGCTAGTTAGTGAAGCTCTGCATCAATAAAGTGCTGTCATCTTGGAGCTTAGGTATTCTTGCACCCTGTCACAGAAGCAGTGCACATTCACAGATCTGTGATATTGTTATCTCCTTGACAAGCCGTGTTGTGCATATCAGTTTAGCCTACACAATACAGAAGAAGAGCTGTACATGTCTGCAGTGGCTGCATTGCTGTACATTTCTGCAGTGGCTGCATTGCTGTACATTTCTGCAGTGGCTGCATTGCTGTACATGTCTGCAGTGGCTGCATTGCTGTACATTTCTGCAGTGGCTGCATTGCTGTACATTTCTGCAGTGGCTGCATTGCTGTACATTTCTGCAGTGGCTGCATTGATCTACATTTCTGCAGTGGCTGCATTGCTGTACATTTCTGCAGTGGCTGCATTGCTGTACATTTCTGCAGTGGCTGCATTGCTGTATATTTCTGCAGTGGCTGCATTGATCTACATTTCTGCATTGGCAGCATTGATCTACATTTCTGCAGTGGCTGCACTGCTGTACATTTCTGCAGTGGCTGCATTGCTGTACATTTCTGCAGTGGCTGCATTGATCTACATTTCTGCAGTGGCTGCATTGCTGTACATTTCTGCAGTGGCTGCATTGCTGTACATTTCTGCAGTGGCTGCATTTCTGTACATTTCTGCAGTGGCTGCATTGATCTACATTTCTGCAGTGGCTGCATTGCTGTACATTTCTGCAGTGGCTGCATTGATCTACATTTCTGCAGTGGCTGCATTGCTGTACATTTCTGCAGTGGCTGCATTGATCTACATTTCTGCAGTGGCTGCATTGCTGTACATTTCTGCAGTGGCTGCATTGATCTACATTTCTGCAGTGGCTGCATTGCTGTACATTTCTGCAGTGGCTGCATTGCTGTACATTTCTGCAGTGGCTGCATTGATCTACATTTCTGCAGTGGCTGCATTGCTGTACATTTCTGCAGTGGCTGCATTGATCTACATTTCTGCAGTGGCTGCATTGATCTACATTTCTGCAGTGGCTGCATTGCTGTACATTTCTGCAGTGGCTGCATTGCTGTACATTTCTGCAGTGGCTGCATTGATCTACATTTCTGCAGTGGCTGCATTGCTGTACATTTCTGCAGTGGCTGCATTTCTGTATATTTCTGCAGTGGCAGCATTGATCTACATTTCTGCAGTGGCTGCATTGCTGTACATGTCTGCAGTGGCTGCATTGCTGTACATTTCTGCAGTGGCTGCATTGCTGTACATTTCTGCAGTGGCTGCATTGCTGTACATGTCTGCAGTGGCTGCATTGCTGTACATTTCTACAGTGGCTGCATTGCTGTACATTTCTGCAGTGGCTGCATTGCTGTACATTTCTGCAGTGGCAGCATTGATCTACATTTCTGCAGTGGCTGCATTGCTGTACATTTCTGCAGTGGCTGCATTGCTGTACATTTCTGCAGTGGCTGCATTGCTGTACATTTCTGCAGTGGCTGCATTGATCTACATTTCTGCAGTGGCTGCATTGCTGTACATTTCTGCAGTGGCTGCATTTCTGTATATTTCTGCAGTGGCTGCATTGATCTACATTTCTGCAGTGGCTGCATTGCTGTACATTTCTGCAGTGGCTGCATTGCTGTACATTTCTGCAGTGGCTGCATTGCTGTACATTTCTGCAGTGGCTGCATTGCTTTACATTTCTGCAGTGGCTGCATTGCTGTACATTTCTGCAGTGGCTGCATTGCTGTACATTTCTGCAGTGGCTGCATTGCTGTACATTTCTGCAGTGGCTGCATTGCTGTACATTTCTGCAGTGGCTGCATTGATCTACATTTCTGCAGTGGCTGCATTGCTG
Organism: Bombina bombina; assembly: GCF_027579735.1. NCBI lineage: Eukaryota > Metazoa > Chordata > Amphibia > Anura > Bombinatoridae > Bombina > Bombina bombina. The sequence continues at coordinate 838,544,529 of NC_069504.1, read as the reverse complement.
TACATTTCTGCAGTGGCTGCATTTCTGTATATTTCTGCAGTGGCTGCATTGATCTACATTTCTGCAGTGGCTGCATTGCTGTACATTTCTGCAGTGGCTGCATTGATCTACATTTCTGCAGTGGCTGCATTGCTGTACATTTCTGCAGTGGCTGCATTGATCTACATTTCTGCAGTGGCTGCATTGCTGTACATTTCTGCAGTGGCTGCATTGCTGTACATTTCTGCAGTGGCTGCATTGCTGTACATTTCTGCAGTGGCTGCATTGCTGTACATTTCTGCAGTGGCTGCATTGCTGTACATTTCTGCAGTGGCTGCATTGATCTACATTTCTGCAGTGGCTGCATTGCTGTACATTTCTGCAGTGGCTGCATTGATCTACATTTCTGCAGTGGCTGCATTGCTGTACATTTCTGCAGTGGCTGCATTTCTGTACATTTCTGCAGTGGCTGCATTGATCTACATTTCTGCAGTGGCTGCATTGCTGTACATTTCTGCAGTGGATGCATTGCTGTACATTTCTGCAGTGGCTGCATTGCTGTACATTTCTGCAGTGGCTGCATTTCTGTATATTTCTGCAGTGGCTGCATTGATCTACATTTCTGCAGTGGCTGCATTGCTGTACATTTCTGCAGTGGCTGCATTTCTGTACATTTCTGCAGTGGCTGCATTGATCTACATTTCTGCAGTGGCTGCATTGCTGTACATTTCTGCAGTGGCTGCATTGATCTACATTTCTGCAGTGGCTGCATTGATCTACATTTCTGCAGTGGCTGCATTTCTGTATATTTCTGCAGTGGCTGCATTGATCTACATTTCTGCAGTGGCAGCATTGATCTACATTTCTGCAGTGGCTGCATTTCTGTACATTTCTGCAGTGGCTGCATTGATCTACATTTCTGCAGTGGCTGCATTGCTGTACATTTCTGCAGTGGCTGCATTGCTGTACATTTCTGCAGTGGCTGCATTGCTGTACATTTCTGCAGTGGCTGCATTGATCTACATTTCTGCAGTGGCTGCATTGCTGTACATTTCTGCAGTGGCTGCATTTCTGTATATTTCTGCAGTGGCTGCATTGATCTACATTTCTGCAGTGGCTGCATTGCTGTACATTTCTGCAGTGGCTGCATTGATCTACATTTCTGCAGTGGCTGCATTGCTGTACATTTCTGCAGTGGCTGCATTGCTGTACATTTCTGCAGTGGCTGCATTTCTGTACATTTCTGCAGTGGCTGCATTGATCTACATTTCTGCAGTGGCTGCATTGCTGTACATTTCTGCAGTGGCTGCATTGCTGTACATTTCTGCAGTGGCTGCATTGCTGTACATTTCTGCAGTGGCTGCATTGCTGTACATTTCTGCAGCGGCTGCATTGCTGTACATTTCTGCAGTGGCTGCATTGCTGTACATTTCTGCAGTGGCTGCATTGCTGTACATTTCTGCAGTGGCTGCATTGCTGTACATTTCTGCAGTGGCTGCATTTCTGTATATTTCTGCAGTGGCTGCATTGATCTACATTTCTGCAGTGGCTGCATTGCTGTACATTTCTGCAGTGGCTGCATTGATCTACATTTCTGCAGTGGCTGCATTGCTGTACATTTCTGCAGTGGCTGCATTGATCTACATTTCTGCAGTGGCTGCATTGCTGTACATTTCTGCAGTGGCTGCATTGATCTACATTTCTGCAGTGGCTGCATTGCTGTACATTTCTGCAGTGGCTGCATTGCTGTACATTTCTGCAGTGGCTGCATTGCTGTACATTTCTGCAGTGGCTGCATTGCTGTACATTTCTGCAGTGGCTGCATTGCTGTACATTTCTGCAGTGGCTGCATTGCTGTACATTTCTGCAGTGGCTGCATTGCTGTACATTTCTGCAGTGGCTGCATTGCTGTACATTTCTGCAGTGGCTGCATTGATCTATATTACTCCTTTTTCTATATTTGTTATGTAACTTTTAAATTGTCTAAAAAAAATGCAAAAATGTTGAGTTTTTGCTTTCTATTGTATATGTGCTGACACAAAGTGTAAGGTAAAGCTGTTAAGAAGCCGGGAACAGATCGGTGAAAGTTCACTACTTATATTACAGTATGCAATGCAACAATATGCGCGCACCAAGATGGTGCTGCCCCAGTATAAAAAATGCAGAGCTTCATTACCCAGCACCTGCAAAAGTTAAAATAAGAGAACAGCTTTAAAAAGAGCTACAGGTATAGAGGGGAAAAAAAATTGTGAATAGTAAGTAACCCTGAACCTTTAGTTCAGGGTTAGTTTAATTTAAGTTTAGTTTAATTTCCATTTAAATTCAAATGTTCTAAGAAGCAACTCCTAGTAATTTTATTAGGGGTTACAGTAAGCTTGTTTGAGTTAATTACATACACTTTCAGATTAATAGTTTTTATTAGTAAGTACAGATCTTAAAAATTGTCCAGTAAGTTTTAAAGAGAATGAATGGTTTCATGCCCCCAGGCCATCAGAATTTATGTGCATCCAATCCAGTCCATTGGAGAACCATAAGAACACCCAGTTAGAGGGGGCGAAGCGGACTGGTAAAGCAGCAGGATGTGCACTACAGGAGCTCTTGGTTTAAATATAGATTTTAGAGACTTGTATTTCAAAGTTTGTTAATTTATGAGCTACATTCAGGATCCCTATAAGAAGTCTTACAAATCTTTACTTCTAAAGAAGTTTTAGAGTGTTTGGTGTGCTTGTTTACCTGTCTATGTTCTTTGGTAAAGACACTAGGCTGTCAGTTGCACATACTAATAATAAGGACACAGCTGTCATGTGCTGGGAGTGGGACCTGCTGTTTCCAAGGCTTAGGCTGCCATACAAACCCCCTCCCCCCAGTTAACTGGGTGAAGCCATTAGAGCTGTAAATAATCCTTATTCCTCGTAATAATGGAAGCTGTGGATTTATTTTGGCAGATTTAAGACAATTTTTTGAGGACTTATTCCGGAATCTTAAGTCAGAAGTAGAGCTCTTGTTTACTTTAGCCCTTTCAGTTGCAGTATCTGCCAATGAAGGCACTTATTCTCTGGATATGCTGCATGTGAATATTTGTAGCAGTTCAATTACACAGTAACTAACTATTTGGAGGACTTTCACAGGACAGAGTTGTATGAGCCTAGCATAAGTAAACCAAGAAGTACGGTTTCAGTTACTACTACAGTGTTCAGATTATTAGATAGTTATGCGTGTTGCTAACTGTGGTTGCAAGTCTGTGGAAGTGTGACACTATGGACATACGCTGATTCAGCCATACATAGAGAGAGATGATCAGGACACTTTACAGCCTTGGCGGATCAAGGAGCAAGTAGTCATATTGGCCCATGAGGCATGTTGATAGACTGTGGAAAGATTTTCACAAGGCAGCGAGAGAGGTGATTCATTCCCCAACATAGGTCACCTTCTTACTTGATGGGCAGAGATATTATCTGGTGGATACCTGCCAATCTAATCAGGTAGCAACCTAGAAGATTTTTTTTTTTAAATAATTTTTATTAAGGTTCACCAAGCAGTACAGACAATAAAAGAACATCCGTCAATGCAAAACACTGATACATAAATTCAAACAACAGCAGTAGTCACATTGAATGGTAATCACATCATACAGTACAACAGAACACGCCTTCTGGCTGAGAATGAGGGCCACTTTTGGACCCTTCACAATCCTACAACTCATGGAAGGCCAATGATAAATAGGGGGCCACTAGAACCTAATTTTATTTTTTATATAGGAGGATAGCCTAATAGGCCATTCATAAGTCATATAGTTAACACAATATTAACAACTGTAACTGATGAGCCGGCTTATGGGTGCCAAATAATGGCTGATTATTTACTTAGACAGAGACTTAAAATATATAGTCGTCATATACAATACATTTATATCAAAATGCAGCTGTTATATGTAAATATGCTAAGAACACCTGCTTTAAGTTTACAAAGAGGAAAATGTAATGAATGGCAGGGTCCATTAGCTACAAGGTAAAGAATATATAGTGCTTAAGTTAGAACAGAGACTACCTAACTCTGCTTTGAATTGCAGAGGATTTTAGTTACCCCTAACTGCAATATTTCTAGGTATGGGGGGGGGGGGTACCCAGCAGGGGAACCCTATTATTGCTGCTGGTTAACGTACCCAACAATTGAATAAACTCTAGTATTAATGAGAGAATAATAAAGAAGTTGCAGATATAACCAGTTCCCCAGGGCTCACATGATGAATGGTATTCTATACGCGCTGCATATTGATAGTTATAGTATAGTATATTTTGAACATAACTTTATAAAGAGAAAAACTAAATGATAGTATTAACTTATTATCTGGGATAGGGCACCATAGTGGAGGTAATGTCTTCTGATTTTACTACTAGGGACATAAGATTAAAACATAACAATACATGGCATGTGTACATCTGCAATCATGAGGAGCAGCCTACTATTTGAATCAGAGTAAACACTAGCAGCTCCCATACTTAAATTCTTGCCCATCTACTTTTAGGCACCAGCAGTTGTATTTACAGTTTTGAAAAGGAATGACACAGACTAGTACACCCATACATGGAGAGAGCTGGCCACACTCTCTATAGGCTATATGACAAGAGAGCTGAGTGCAGAAAGCTTACTGTGCATTCACGTGAAAAGGGTAGCAGTTAATGATGCCAAATCTCTGAGTTACAATTATAAAGTAGAGATCCAGTCAACCCTAGAAAAACATCATGCAAACCAATATGTACATCATAATGGCGTTTGTACATTTAGGTCTTACCAAGGACTAGCTTAAAAGAATGAAACACCCATTCACACACTAGCCAGTAAAAATACACTCAAACTTCAACAAATACATGTGAGAAGCAGCATATGAATGAAAAGTATATAACTTCCTACAGAAAATGACATAATAAAGGGTAGGAACAATTAGCAGTGTGGTAGAGGATATTGTAGAACATATATAAAGGCAACCAATCTGTTTAGATAAGTTAACATTTACAACTATTGTTAATAAATCCCCATTAGGTCTACACATAAGAGGACAACAGAAGGGTTCAGATACAAATCTACACGTTCTCAGACATTGGTCTTCATGAATGCAGATTCCTCGGTTACAACTATAATAAGGTTCTTTAATGAATCCAGTAAAGTATCTTGGCTGTGGGAGCCTCTGCTAATGCAGGTCTGTCCCTATGAATAGGTCGCCACATTCATCCAATGCCAGACCGGGGGCCATAGAAGGAGTGATAACTCATCTCTGTAAGCTGATGCATCTGCAGGATACACCAGTTTTCCTCACTAACCTGCTGAGAAAAATGCACAATGTCCCACCATGTTGCTGAGTTTTGCTGTGTACTCACATGGTTCCTCTGTAAGATTGCGGTAGTTGGCGGTGACAGGGAGAGGCATTCCTGAAAGTGTGCAGGCATCATATCACATTGCGGTACTTGCCTCTCCATATGGTCCGCCCTGTGATACTCATTTGCACATGTATACTCAGCTGGTAGTGGCAAATAGATCTCACACAAGAGAAACTCTGCCCTAAGGCTTGTGTCTATTGGTGACACTGGAGAAGGGTACGCTTGGAATACTGCGGGTGCTATAACATTCTGCGGTTCCTGCATATCTTTATGCTCCCCACAATCCCATTGCCACATGTACGTACTGTTCGGATCGTGCAGATTAAAGAGTCGAGCCTCTCACAGATCCTTTTCCCATGGTCTTCCAGCAGTTGATTACTGCATTAAAGGTTGCTTGTGTATCCATATTATTAAACGCTGTAACACACAGTAGGCAGTGTAGTACAACAAAGGCCCAAGATTTAATAGGTGCTTTTAATTGCAGCGGTCGTTCTCCCTGCTGGGTGTACTAATAATCCAAGATGGCGCCTCAGTATGTGGTGATCAGCTCCGCTGTGACTGCTCAGTTCAGCATAGATCATTTAATTTCCTGGACCTTTTCAGCATGTCCGGGGTTCCTCCCTTCAATATTACCCTTCAATGTAGACATCTTTTATGTATACTATCGTTAATAGGGCTTTCTTGGGTGCTGTATACACAGAGCTCCCAGATCATGCGACCATCTCTGTTGTCGGGGATGCTCCTCCCCCAACCTAGAAGATTTTGTCAGGAGTCTTCCACATTGGACTCTCCTCGATAGATCTTGAAATTTGAAGTGGGCTAATGGAGTACTATTTCCTTGAACAATACCTCTAGATCTCTTTAGCTATCAGTTAGTTTAGGAAAGTTGGACCATCTATCACACGAATGTTGCTAACAGCGTGGACACTCACTATACAACTTTATCTTATTAGTGATTTAATGTCTACTGTTTATGGTGAGAGGCAATGTTCCTATTTAAGAATTGTAGATTATGCACTAGTAACCAGGTGTGAATTATGTACCTAAATTTATGTTTAATTTGAACCAGTCACTCATATTTAGGTTCTATTATTTCTATTCAAATTCTCTTTTCAGTATCAGATTTGTTCAGTATTACTAGATAAAGGTAAAATCTGAGCTAACTTTTTTGTTTATTTGAAGCGGTAGTGCAGTCAGTAATAAATGTTTTAATTGCTGGGGGTATGCCATCTGCATCCATCTGTAAAGATAAAACAGTAGGTGCATTTGCACACATAGAAACAATACTGTTTTAGGCCTTGATTAAAAGTGGAGTACTAATTTATCTTGTGCCCGCAAACCCGCGATAAAGTGGCTGGTTATTGCTACAGCGAGCTCGCGGTAGCAATTAGCACTCTTAAAATTAACCAGAGATCAGATCTCTGGTTAATTTTATAAATGTCCACCAAATGCCCCCAAAATCAAGTGTAATATACTTTATTAAAAAATAAATCCTTAATGTGAAAAGATTTATTCAAGCATAATAATAGACAGCAGTGAGTATGCTTTATTGGAAAAGGGACTTTCTTTTTGCCCGTAAAAGGACATTGACTTTTTTTTAACTTAAGATCAGTTCAAATTTTTTTGCAATATTAGATTGAGGTTATATGTTATGGTAATAAAGGTGATGGTAAGAATGTGGATGTGTAAATAGAGTATCATCATATAAAGAGGATATATTTTCTCCAAAACCTTTAATTTGCATAAAAAGAGTAGCTTTACCCCAACTGTATATAAATGCAGTCTTGACCCATTTATTAAATTAGTCACAGTGGATGTAGACAAACTGCAAACCCAGCCTAAATATAAAAGGGTAAATTGGAATATTACTAAGGGTTAATTTTAAAGCCATACAAACTCTGAAAAATAAGAACATAGTCATTAAAAAAGCAGATAAGGGTGGGGCCACAGTAGTTCTTGACAAAGATTATTACATACAAGAAATTAGTAACCAATTAAGTGATACTATTACATATCAGAGGCTGGATGTCATTACTATTTTTAAAATAAAGAGAGCCAGGGGCGTATTAAGGCATAGGCCAATGAGGCCGGTGCCTAGGGCAGCAGATTTTTAAGGGGCAGCAGAATTTTGAGTCCCTGGGGCCACTCTACTGAACTCAGGGCCAGGTGGCTAAATCAACCAATTACAAATGACTTAAATGGCTGGCCCGGCTATTGCTATCCTATGGGATTGTATGTGGGTGCACATGACGTGGTGACAGTGGAGGCGGAGCGCACTTGCGCAGCCTGGCCTGGACTGAGAGGGAATGCGGTATTCTTCCTGGATCCACCGCGTGATTGAGACTGACACAGACTACACAGTGCAGTTAGCACTACAAAGTGACCACTGTGAAACAGCATATGCCTTTCTCCCTTCAATACATCTTCGTTAGGCATTAAAATATTTAAACGGATTAGTCACTAAAATACTTGTACATTTACTGTTTGTCTATCTGTCATACATGCAAAGAATAAGTATTTATTGCTGAATCTATACAACTATGTGACTTAAAACACAACTGAAAATATGTTGTATGCATTTAATACATTAAGAAACAATACAAGTATATACTTTATTATGATTGTATCATGTGACTTTATCCCCTAGGATACAATTCCTAAACCTATCAAAACTACTGTTGTATTTTTTAAGTACTTTTAAAGGCCAGTTTGCATATTCATTACATATTTATCCAAGCAGATATTTTGCTTAAATAACTGTCAATCACCAAAGAAGATTTTTAAGGTTAAACAACTACCTACTGACAAACTATCATACAGTGAAGGATATTTTTTTCTGATATAAACACTTTAATCATCTTACTTGCAAAATATTGTCTTAATATATATATATATATATATATATATATATATATATATATATATATATATATATATATATATATATATATATGTGTGTGTGTGTGTGTGTGTGACCAGAGTGAATGCAAGCCCTGGTGAACATCTACTTAAAAAAGACATTATTTTTTTAATTTTTTACACCCTGCCCCAAAAATATTATGTCTAAAAAAAGGCCTTAAACCTGGGGTGGGGTGGGGGGTGGGGGTGGGGCAGCAGAGTTTTGAGTGCCTAGGGCAGCACAAAACCTAAATACGCCCCTGAAGAGAGCAATAAAAAGGGTGTTGGATAAGGCCATACAAAAGGGATTATAGATAAAAAAAAATGGGAGAGTATCTGTATAAAGATTAACAAAGAACCACATTGTTTTATACTGTACCAAAGGTTCATAAGAACCTTCAGAGTCCACCGGGTCATCCAATAGTGTCAAATGTAGAATCAGTCTTAACCAACATCTCTATATTTTTTGATAAGATACTACAACTCCAGATAGAAACAAAGTCCTCCTTTATTAAAGATACAGGAGATTTTATTGAAAAACTTTTACTAAATATATATTGTTCACTCTGGATGTTAAGAGCTTATATACCATCAAACATGAAAGTGGTATAGGCGTTGTCTGCCAGCAATTGTAAATGAGTCTTCAGTACAATGAAAAACAGATTGACTTTTTTGAAGAATTACTTAGAATTGTATGGTATTACAATTATTTCTTGTTTATGGATACTTGGTATATCCAAAAGCACGAAAATGCTATGGGGTCCAATGTTGCCCCATCATATGCCAATTTATATATATTATATTTTTTTGGCTACAGCAACCTTTTGTTTTTGCAATGTGGCACCACATGGAGGTGGTTCATAGACAATATATTTGGCATATGGTGGGGCAGCAAAGATACCTTATTACAATTTGTGAACCAGTTAAATCCCAAGGTAAATGGCTTAGAATTCACTTTAGTATCTAGTGAAGAAAAAATGGTCATATATAAGAGAGGAACAGAATTAAAAGTGGATATACATAGAAAACAAACTGATCGTAATACTTTACTTAGGTATGACAGTTTCCATCAGCATCAGCAGCAAAAATCTAGGCTATTTGAAATGGGGAAGAAGTTCCTGGACAGAGGATACCCTAGAACATTGATAGATAGGGAAACATGTAATGCATGCCATAATAGGGATAGAAAGAATACTGCCAAGCAGACGAATGAAGATAGATTGGTATTTGTGTCTCAATATAATAATTACAGTGAAATGATATTACGTAATATTAGAAAACATTGGAATATTTTAAGTGAGTGTAACACAGAGATTATGGTTTTCCAATAATGGCTCACAGGATATTAAAAAATCTAAATTATATTTTGGTACAATCTGACTTGGGTTTTAAACACAGTAAGAAGGTTATATATATCATTGAGAAGAACACTGGTTGTTATCCCTGCTTACGATGTACACATTGCAATTCTGTCATTAAGGGATGTGAATTTGTGCACCCAAGAAGTGGAGATAAATTGAAACTAAAATCATATTACACATGTGAGTCAACATTTGTTGTATATATGATTAAATGGCCATGTTTGAAAATTTACATAGATGAAATGACATGTAAGATGAGGAAAAGACTCAACCAACATATGTCTAACATTAGGAAAAAGGATACACAGGCCTCTGTAGCATGCCATTTTGTGGAATGTGACTACCAGATCAGCCAACTTAGATGGTAAATAATTGATCAGATAAGTTATCTGTTCTCCCAGATTAACAAACCCATGTTTATGATTGGTGGCTTACACTTTTAAATAGAATACAGGTATATGGGTCAATATGCATGATTAAGGGAAACATCGCAGCATATCTGTCTGTTTTTATGCTTGAATAAATCTTTTTACATTAAGGATCTATATGTTGCTGTGGACTTATTGTCTTATGGTATGAGTCTTGCTGGAGGTCGTCAGCTTGTCCAATTTGCACCATCCTCATTCTGGTGATTTTTCATTGAGGTAATGTTTCAACAGCAAAAGCTGTTCAGCATTTGGATGTTTTATTAAAAGATAAAGATAGTAGCATCTTGTTTTTTTAATAAAATAACTGCACTTTGCAGTTTTTGTTGGCTAAAGTTGGTGGCTGTAGGGCTTTACATTGCGGTCCATGGGAACTGTGTGTTCCTTGTAAATATATATGTAAATTTGTATTTACATATATAGTTATGTGTTAAAATGTGTATATACACACACACACATATATATATATACACACATAAATATATATGTAGATAAGCATATATATATTTTTATATATATATATATATATATATATATATATATATATATATATATATTTACAATTTGCTGCCATCGCTGTTCGACTTACCCCCTTCGCTGCACTAGTTCTCATGGAATGAGAATGAGGCTCCCATTGGAGCCTATTGACGCACACTCTCGTGAGTGCAATGCTTCCCAGCAATGCGAATGCGAGTTTGTGTTTACATTGCGCTCAACTTGTAATGCCAGCGCACATTTGCGTGTGCTGGTATTACTCAGTCGAGCGCAAATATCACTTTTGCAGAAGTGATATTTTGTGCTCCAATTGTAATCTAGTCCTAAGTCTGTTTTTCCCCTATTTTAGAGATGGGATATAGCACCGCTGCCAGCTGCCGGGACAGTGGAGTCTAACAAGACTATTTATTGTTAGCTATTTTTAGCTGAAAGAGGGCTATATTTATTGCATTAGCTGAGGTTTATATGAATTACCAGTGTGTATCTTTTTTTTTTCAAATAGTTTTTTATTGAGGTTATACAAAACAGAAAATGTGCAATAAACGTCAAATGGCATACATGACAGAACATAAAAAAAATATCAGTTGAGCAAAATACAGTGATTTAAACAATATTCAAGATGGGTGAAGATGAGGTATGTACTACTAAAACCTCCATTTTTTCAATTTTAAAAGTTTACATTGTTGACTGAATAGCTGGTCATTTATAGACCCTGTGATATAAGATAGATCAGTGGCATATGATAGTCATGTTTACGACCCAAATGCTTCTAATGACACTTAGTAGATGTGAACCTATAACTGTAGTTATAACAGTAAAATATAATCTTATGTTATTAGTGTATAAATGCAGTAGGGATGAGATCCTATAGGGTCTAATGTTGCATAATAGATGTGGAGATAACTGAATTAATAGTATAGTAAGGTAAAGTAATAGCAATAAAATAAAATATTTTGTCAGCGGGTAAGCACCACTTGGGATACAATGAGATAGGGGCAACTCAAAAACTAGTTGAGAATATAAATGGTCCCTTATAGACCTACTTGATCTCGAGGGTATTAGGAGGGGAGACCTAGTCCCTGAGATATGGGAATACTAGATAGTTAGGAATGATTTGCTGCTTAGTTAACATATAAAGCCAGTATAGCATATTACTAGATGTGAAGGATTCTGAGAGGGTAGTCCTGGGATACTTAAAAGTCTCTGGAACATTAGAACATGCTATGAAACTGTGACCGCTAAAATAGGAGCCTTAATAATATAAGCAGTCTGCTTATGACATGCATTGTGTTCAACCATTTCAACTAATAAATTACATAAGCATATCTGATAATGCACAACAAGCAGTACCCATATATGAAGCAAGTAAGTTCCTGACAAATAGAAGAGATATACATAGGCTCTTATGACATTAAGAAATATGTAGCCACAACATCCACTATAAGGTCAATATGTCAGGCAAGCAATAAAAGAGTACAGTGCTGCAACACATGATTTGTTTTGTCATTAACATAGAGAGGTCTCACTAACAATAATTAGCTTGTATCAGTAAGCTACTAGCCTAGAAGTATAAAAAAGTATGCAGAGTAATCTGTCAATCTAACATAAGCCATACAGGCTGATACATTTCCCAGTATCAGGTTAACAGAGAAGTATGTGCTTATCTCATTGCTGTAAGAGCATTCCCTAGAGCCCACAGTAAGTGTTTAAGCTTGAGCTAATAACAGATACAACATCCTAATGTTTCTCTCTTTGCTAAGGTTGCAGTCAATAGGTACAGATGCTTAGCTGCCTAGTAACTTGTGAGAAAAAACAAACTAAGCAGCCTCTAAACAAATATGTACATTATGATTTGCTGAATAACATAAAATCTCATATAGAATATTAGACTATGAAGTCATCATGTGTATGAGTCAGTATAACGCAGTTATGGGGTTGCCAGTTCTATAAAGAAGGGTAGTAGGAGACAACTGTCTTACCCGATGCCAGATTTAAAGAATAGTGCAGCAATATACAAATTTATAGCAATCGGGACTTGCTGTGCAAATGTGGTGTGACAATAATCTTCTGATAGATGTACAGTGCAGGATCGTTGCATAGATTTTATCTGCATGAGATTTAGGCTTAGTAAACCTGTGTGTGAGTATAGATGGAACATTCTAGAAGGAGCTGACCTTAATGAAGATTTCTCTATTGTGCCTCTAGCCGAATCTTCCTGTGTCAGCAAGGTAACCTGTTGGTAGGCCTCTGCACCAGGCAAACCACTCCGTAGAAGGAAAAGGGAAGGCATCATCAGCCTCCCAGCCCCACCAAGAACTCCCTCATCCACAGAGTGTGTCTTTTGCGGGTTGGCCATATCCCCTATTGAAAAAATTGGGTCCCTGTCAGGGAGTAAGTGGAGTGGGGAGAGGGAGAGCTAGAAGGGATGATGGGAGGGGAGATGCCCGAGAGCCCCAGAGACCAGGCACATCTAGGAGAGGGACAGAGGGTGCACATGTGGACAGAAGGGGGGAGGAGGGAGAGGATAGGGAGGAACCCACACCAGGGACATCACAGGGAGGAAGCCAAGTGTCCATGGAGGATGAGAGGCTGATATGTCCCAACTTTGATGAAACTGTACCCTAGTCCAGGCCATCATGGACAATTACAGTGCCCTCTTCGGGCAGGAGAAGGGCAAAGGCAGACGAAAAATGGCATGGTTGGCGGTAGAGGATGCCGTCAACAGTGTGGCCCCGCAGAGGAGGACTGTTGAGGACCTGAAAAAGCGGTGGAATGACTGCAAGAGGCAGGTCAAAGAAAAGATGGGGCAGGAAGCTATGCACCAGAGGGGAACAGGCGGTGGTCCATCCCTGGACATAGAGTATAACACCTGGCAGGAGATGATACGCAGGTCCCTGAGTATCACAGCAGTCCATGGACTTCCAGGGGCTCGTGACTCAGGGGCTGCAACCACAGCACATCATGCTGGTGAGTAACATCCCACACACCAGTATTATATGTATTTGAGATATAACATCCTTTAATATCACACATTCATGTACACAATGAGGAGCATGGTATTTGGTCTACTAACAAAAACATCTACAATTAAATTTGACATTAATGCTACTTAACACAATGCTATTCATGATATGAGGTGGAATAGTGCAATACTAACATTTCTCAGAGTAACACAGGCCACAAGCCACATGTAGAGTTTTCAGTAAATGGACACTATAGCCATCACAATACTTTTAGCTCAATAAAGCAGGTTATGTGCCTACATCAGGCTAAAGTAAATTGTGTGACCATAGTGTCACTTAAAGAACACATTTTTTCCATCATTGACATGTACACATAACTATTGTATGAAACACATACCTGTATACTGCGCATATTAAAATCCCTCATAGAACAAATCACAATGTGCAAATGCATGTTATAGAGTTTGACATGAGAATCAGTATAGGCCCTAGCATGTATCAATGTACATTGTATGCCCACATGGACATATATCTGACTGTACTAATCCCTCTCATCATTTGACTCCTCCACAGAACCTCCTGTCACGCGGATACAAACAGGCATGCCGCCACCACCACCACCACCAGTCACAGGCATGCCGCCACCACCACCACCACCAGTCTTCAGGCAACCACATGAACAGTATGCTCCCAGGCATGAGCATGGTTGGATGGCTTCAGTTGAGGACCCGGGAGTGATGCCACCACCATTGCCATATGACCCCTGGCAAGATTCCTGGCCAGAGGAATATTCTTCTTTTGGCTTTGAGGGGGAGCCAAGACAGGTCCATGTATTTACCCCCCCAACACAATCTCAGGGCAGTCATGGCTTTTACCCACAGACTATGTCACAAGAAGTGCCAACTGGACAGGCTGAGTGGTCACACACTGGTCATCAGTGGGACTATCAATCAACCCTGAGAGCTCCACCATCCTCATCACTTGGGCGAGTTCCACCATCCTCATCACTTGGGCGAGTTCCACCATCCTCATCACTTGGGCGAGCTCCACCATCTGCAGATGAAAATATAGCAGAAAGTACTCAAGCACCAGCAGATGCAGCTGAACCTGCCCCACCAGAAACATCAGATGCAGCTGAACCTTCCCCACCAGAAACATCAGATGCAGCTGAACCTGCACCTCAAGCAACTAGAAACCCTGCTGCTCAAGAGCCTGTGGATGCATTGTATTCTCCCCTGGGTAAGGAATACATTGCACTCCAGAGGAGGCTCATAACAAGCTCCGAGAGCAGACAAAGAGCCCAAGAGAGGTTCCACAGGAGCCAAGAGAGGTTCTTCAGGTACCAAAAGAGGTTACACAAACGTAGCATAGAGCTGCAGAGGGACATGGCAGCATCATTAAGTGAAAGTGTTCAAAACCAGTCACAGATGATGCAAATTCTGTCTGATATGCAGATGGACAATAGATGGCGAGAACAAAATCAACTCTTGGGTGTGTTGGTTGAGCACTTTACACACCAGCAGGACACTGCCTCCAGCCTATCATCTGTGGCCAGCACACCAGCAGAAACATCAGAATCTTCTCAAACCGGGAGAACAAGGAAATCCACTACAGTAACCTCAGCTCCCTCATCCAAGAAGTCAAAAAAGAAATAAATATTCTTATAGTTCACAATAAATCTTGTCCTCTGTTATTTACCATATAATTGTCATCCACATCCATGTGAGGTGTGTTTTAGTACACTAATATCGTTAAAACATATAATATGACCTGTGTGGAAATGGCAAAAAAAGGTAATATTATCATGTTTATGACATATTCATGTTCTATAAACCACATCACATAGTTGTGTATGAAGGGTACATATAGTAATATTCACTTATAAGATGTAAATCAAGGTTTCTCACATCCAATATAAATTGACACATGGGTTTATATATAAATAATAATGTATTTACAGAAGGTGTGAACATAAGGTATAAACATCCATTTTCATTCTTATTAATGATAGTCAATAAATCATAGTGACCTAAACATGAATTAAACAAATGAGACATTTTCAGTAATTAGGGTGGTTAAGGGAAGGGGGTGGGATGTAATAGTTTCACTTACATGCAGTGGAAATCCGCAGTATGTAATTCTGCAAGACATGATATATACACATGCAATGGTTTGTGAGGTACAGTCAAACATCATAATACATGTGAATGTTACGGTTTACTGTACTTATGAACAAGTAACTTACAGGTGAAGTATTCACGGATGACAAAGTCCCTCACTTCATTCCCCCTCAGTGTCCCCCTGTCCACATCCTCAGGTACAGGAACCAGCTGTTGATCTTGGTCTGGTTCTATGTCACCCAATATCCGTGTGTCCACAGCAATGTTATGTAGAATACAACATGCATTGACAATGGAACACACTTTGCTGGGGTTATACTGTAAAGCTCCGCCTGTCAAATCCAGACACCTGAATCTGGTTTTGAGTAGGCCTATGCTCCTTTCTATGACATTTCTGGTATGTATGTGGGCCTCCTGGTACCTGAGTTGTGGCTCTGTAAGGGGGTGTGCCAAGGGTGTTAACAGCCATGGTCTGCAGCCATACCCTGTGTCACCTGTCATGACATAAGTATTATGATTACTACAGGTTCATCATGTGCTTAAAGGGACATAACGTGGATTTCATTTAAAATATATATTTTACAAAAACATTAAATTGGTGCATTGTAAGCAATTTACTTTTATGCCAGGATTAGTCTAGACAAAATTCTATTTTCATGATTCAGATAGAACATGCCATTTTAAGAAAATGTCCTTTTAAGTGAAAAACTATTTATAGTATACTGTCCTTTTAAAGGGACATGAAACACACATTTCTTATTTCATGAGTTAAAAAGAACCTGCAATTTTATTCAACTTTATAATTTACTTCTATTATGTAGTTTGCTCCATTCTATTGATATCATTTGCTGACAAACATATTAGATATGTTCATTAGCTGCTGATTGGTGGCTGCACATAGATGCCTCATATGATTGGCTCATCTATGTGCATTGCTATTTCTTAAACAAAGGATATCTAAAGAATAAATCAAATGAGATAATAGAAGTAAATTGTAATGTTGTTTAACATTGTATTCTCTATCTGAAACATGACATAATTATTTTGTGTTTAGTGTCCCTTTAGTAGAAATATACAGACAGAATGATGGTAGTGCATACTCACCAAGCAGCCAACCTCCCGAGAGTGTTCCAGATTCAAAAAGCTGGAATAAGGAGGTCTGGCGCAGGATGTAGGAATCATGGGCACTCCCTGGAAAGCCTGCATACACATGTGTAAATTTCAGAGTGGTATCGCAGACCATCTGGCAATTCAAGGAGTAAAACCCTTTCCTGTTAATATAGAGGAATGGCTCCTCATGTGGGGCCACGATACGCACATGTGTGCAATCAATTGCCCCCATGACATTGGGAATAACCCCCAATCGATAGAAGCCTTGTTTAAGACTGTTCCATTCCTGGGGGGTATGGGGGAAATTAATGTATCGCTGTGTCTGGTTATCTAGAGCAGTCAAAACCTCCCCTAGGAGCCTGGAGAAGGTGGACTGCGCTAGGCCAGGCACAAGGCCCTCTGTTGACTGGAATGAGCCAGATGCCAGGAAGTGTACAACACACAACAACTTCTGCATACCAGTCAGAGCTCGGTTCCTATTCGCTTGAGGGTCAATATCATCCTTCAAGACCTCATATAGGTCAATGAGACTTGCAGAAGTCAAGCAATACTTTTCCCTGACCTCCGCCTCTGTCATTCCAAACAGGGTGACCCTAACCCTGTGTATCCTTGGTGCCCTTGCTCTTCCCCTCTGCTGATGCCGACATCTTATAGGCCCTGCTGGCCTATGACCAGCTGCAGCAACAACAGCAGCAGGGGCAGCACCAGGAACAGGGACAGCAGCGTGAGGAGCAGGGACAGCAGCAGCAGGAGCAGGGATGGCTACAGCACCATGACCGGGACCTCAGCAGCAACTATAGCATCAGCTGGTATATCCTGAACAACAGGGGCTTGTAGGGCTTCCCCTTGTGCCCCACGATGCTGTCTCTCTACGTATTGTAGGTAAAGCAGGGGAAAGATGGTGGCTAATGAGGGTGTGCATTGCCAGGTGTTTTAAGGCTGCAGGTGAGAGGTTGTGCTGTTTGTGATTGGTTTGACACACTTGCAGGGGCAGGAATAATAAATGCTTAGAAGAGGTTTAACTGTTTGAGATTTGCGGCTGATATGTATGTGATTACGCATGCGTTCGTTAGGCCTTCAAGGAGTTAC
This sequence comes from Bombina bombina, assembly GCF_027579735.1. Taxonomy (NCBI): domain Eukaryota; kingdom Metazoa; phylum Chordata; class Amphibia; order Anura; family Bombinatoridae; genus Bombina; species Bombina bombina. The sequence continues at coordinate 838,526,714 of NC_069504.1, read as the reverse complement.
GTTGCTTTTTTAGTCAGTGCAAGGGTTACTGCGCCTGCAATTTGTGGCGAGATAAGAATGGAGTAGATTCTCTGAATTCTGCGCGCGTAAGTCCTTACGCTGTATATTGGATACCAAATTGCGCGGCTGCTCTATGTTAGTCTATGGGTAAAAAAAATAAGTCCGAAGGGTGAAATATACGCGCGTAACTTGTATGCTACGCCATATATGTAATACCAAAATTGTGTAAAATCTGGCGGCGGAGGATTTTGCGGGCGACGCTGCATATGTAATGGAGGCCAATATGTATTACTGTTGGGAACAATTGTCATGTAACCTGGTCATAATGCTGTGTTTTTCAATATGTCTGTAATTGTATTTGTACAACCTCAATAAAAATAATACAAAAAAACAGTTAAAGGGACACTATACACTAGATTTTTTTTGCATAAATGTTTTGTAGATTATCCGTGTATACAGCCCATCTGGGAGTGTTTTTTGTAAAAATATATAGTTTTGCTTATTTTTAAATAACATTGTGCTGATTTTTAGACGCCTAACCAAGCCCCAAAGTTTTAGATGTATACTGATGTATACAGACTTCGGACTGCTTCTTTTTGTATAATGGGTCTTTTCAAATGTAGGGGAGGGGGGGGGGTTCTGCTATCAGCCCCTTTCAGTGGGTGTCCCATGCTTATCTCATTAACAGTGTTAAATTGTGAGCATCTAAGAAAGTTTTTAAAAGGTTTTACACTGGATTTTTATATCAGTATCTGTGCATATTATTCTTTATAGTAGTGTCTATTACATGCAGTTAAATGAAAATTGGTGTATACTGCCCCTTTAAAAATGGTTTAACAAGTGGATCCACACCTTATTTAGATAATCTAACAGATGGTGCCGCAATAGGGCATTATCTCCTGAACCAGCACAAAAATAAATTATGCTAATTAACAAATGTATAAAAACATTAAAACGTATTCCAATCCATCAGAGCAGGTGTTTGCATGATTTATGGACTAATTCAACAGCTTTGACCTCTTGAATAAATCTTTGAGTGGCATTTTGCATCTTTTAGTGAAAGCGATTATAAAAACTTTAAAGTATTTTTGCACATTTTCATTTATTAATAAAATAGTTAAATTGTTGTTCGGATCACAATTTTACATTATGAAACTTGTGAATAAATAAAATATAGACATCATGTTTATTTATGTTCGCAGTTAAGTATTTAGAGATTTAAAAAAAACCTAATTAGAAAATTATACAGTGATTCTCCTTTGCACACATCATAAATCAGTACAATTAGTTAAATTAACAAATAATCTGCAAGACAATCATTATCAATACTGATACAATTAGCATGATGTCTTACTTGCACTTTTGCTGCATGTTTCTTGCTTTTGTGAATTTCTAGAAGGGAAAGAGGTGGCAAGATAGAAACCTTCAAATATATAAAGGGACTTAATTAAGTCGCAGCTGAAAGCATTTTCCACAAAAAAACAAAACAAAAACAAATGCCAAATCAAGAGGTCACAATCTTAAAGGGACATTCTAAACCTTAGACATCTTAAAGGGACAGTCAAGTCATAATTTAACATTCATGATTTAGACAGAGCATACAAATTTGAACAACTTTCCAATTTGCTTCTAATATTTAATTTGCTTTCTTGTTATCATTTGCTGAAAGGTTTATCTTGGTAAGCTCAGGAGAAGCAAATAACAGGTTCTAGCAGCTGATTGGTGGTTGCATATATATACCGATTGTCATTGGCTCACCCATGTCTTCAGTTAGAACAAATGATACCAAGAGAAAGAAGTAAATTTGATAATAGAAGTAAACTGGAAAGTTATTTAAAATTGTATGTTCTACCTAAATCATGAAATAATTTTTTTGGGTTACATGTCCCTTTAAAGTCTTACTTTAGATTAAGCTGCAAATATCCTCCTGGACCCTTTCTATATCATGCAGCAGTAACAGTAAAAAAGTTATTTTAAAAAGACTATTGTTTATGGTCACTTTAAAATGGCTGCCAAGCTCTGCCCCCTGATGACATCACAATCTGGGCTGCATTAAAGGTTTCACTAGTTACAAAAGACTCACTAATTGGATTCAACAGACTGTCAATGCTATTCAGCAAAGTGCATAGATGGCAACTCTGGGTACTACCTAGTAGCCCAGCTATATCAAACCACCTCTTTTAAAAAGCTATGGGCGAGATTACGAGTGGAGAACTATTTAGCGTTCTGATAGAGTGATAATTGAGCTAAAAGTAAACTTTTTGCGTGCGTTGGGTTGCGCTAGAATAACGAGTTGAAAGTAAAAATGTATCAATTTCTCGCACTAACGACACACAAAAACAGCTTACTTCTCCATCTTTAGAGATGTATATGTATGTATCTCTATGTTAAAGCCCTTTGGCTGCCTTTTTTTTCTAACACCTGAGATCTCATGTCTTTGAGCACTTATAACTTTTGTGTGCAATATTATTTAATCATTTTTATTAGATGGTGTTATTATGAGTGTAACTATACTTTTTAATGTATTTTTGATATGTTTTGTGCAACTTTTTATTTTCGCGAAATAGTTAACCAGAGCTCTTAAGTCGCAGTAATCATTGTAACATAAATCGCGATCACGCTCAAGTGATCGAGTTTACGCTCATCTCGTTACGCAAGATCAATTTATTTTGGGTGCAAACAATTGCAGTAATCATGCGATCACGAAAACCTGCTATTGCTTAAATTTGATATCACAAAATAAAAACTGTTAGTGGATCTTTGGTTATCATGTGGACGGACCCTTCTATGACATGCAGGGCAGCCTACAGCTATAGTAACCAGGACTTTTGGGGAGTATAGGCAGCAACCAACAGATAAGGTGCATAGCAAATTGAGCACTGAGCTGGTAGTTTAGGGACAGTCAACATGGTGTGAATATATCTACAGCTACAAACAAACCTACACAACCATATATATATATTTATGTTTATATACACATGCTGCAGACAGACAGACACACATTTAAATGGATTAGCAAAAAACAAAAATAAACTGCTGGGCACTGCATCTGATTCCATTACCAATACTAGCCTGGGAGACAATTGCCACCCTGCCTCCTGGCCCAGTCCACCCGTAATTTATAAATATATATATTGCACAAAACAAACCAGTGACATTTCGGGTTCTCACCCCTTCATGAGAAGGGCTAGATTACAAGTGGAGCGTTAAATATTGCTTGTATGCAATCGATATTAGCGCTTCACTGAGTAATACCAGCGCATGCTAATGTGCGCTAGTATTACAAGTAAAGCACAATGTGAATGCAGCGATAGCAGTAGTTTGTAAATATATATGTATATGACTATATGCATATGTATTTCTGTGTATATATGTGTATATACATATTAACATATAAAGATATATAGAGGGGTAGTTATCAAGCCGTCTACTTTACCTGCCTCCGCCGGTCCAATATGCCCGCCTAAGCTCGCCTCACATCGCCGCCGCGGACCTGAATACGTTCGCCTAAGTTATCAAAAAAGCTGTCAAAAAGCCGCGCACCAAGTACGGAGCGATGAGCAGCGGACTGTGATAGTTATCACACATCCGATCTCGCTGCTCTTAGGCTTTTTGACAGCTTTATTGACAAGCTGTCACTAAGCACCCACACTAACTACACTGTTCTACCCCCTATACCGGCGCCCCCGGAGCCCCCCGCAACTAAATAAAGTTACTAACCCCTAAACCGTCACTCCTAGACCCCGCCGCAACTCTTATAAATGTATTAACCCCTAAACCGACGCTCCCGGAGCCCACCGCCACCTACATTATACCTAGTAACCCCTATCCTGCCCCCCCTATACCGTCGCCACCTATAATAAAGTTATTAACCCCTATCCTGTGGATCCCGGACCTCGCCGCAACTAAATAAATAGTTTAACCCCTAAACCGCCGCTCCCGGACCCCGCCGCAACCTATATTAAACTTATTAACCCCTAATCTGCCCCCCCTACACCGCTGCCACCTATAATACATTTAATAACCACTATCCTGCCGATCCCGGACCCCACCGCAACAAAATAAATAGTTTAACTCCTAAACCGCCGCTCCCGGACCCCGCCGCAACCTATCTTAAACTTATTAACCCCTAATCTGCCCCCACTACACCGTCGCCACCTATAATACATTTATTAACCCCTATCCTGCCCCCCCTACACCGCCGCCCCCTAACTTAAATATTAATTAAATAAATCTAAATAATATTTATCTTATTAACTAAGTTAATCCTATTTAAAACTAAATACTTACCTTTAAAATAAACCCTAATATAGCTACAATATAAATAATAATTATATTGTAGCTATCTTAGGATTTATTTTTATTTTACAGGCAAATTTCAATTTATTTTAACTAGGTACAATAGCTAATAAATAGTTATTAACTATTTAATAGCTACCTAGTTAAAATAAAGAGAAATTAACCTATAAAATAAAAACTAACCTAAGTTACAATTACACCTAACACTACACTATACTTAAATAAATTATTCCTATTTAAAACTAAATACTTACCTGTAAAATAAACCCTAACATAGCTACAATATAATTAATAATTAGATTGTAGCTATTTTAGGATTTATATTTATTTTACAGGTAACTTTGTATTTATTTTAGCTAGTTAGAATAGTTATTAAATAGTTATTAACTATTTAATAACTACCTAGCTAAAAGAAATACAAAATTCCCTGTAAAATAAATCCTAACCTGTTACAATTAAACCTAACACTACACTATCATTAAATTAATTAAATAAATGACCTACAAATAACTACAATTAAATACAATTACATAAACTAACTAAAGTACAAAAAATAAAAAAGCTAAGTTACAAAAAATAAAAAAATAAGTTACAAACATTTAAAAAATATTACAACAATTTTAAGCTACTTACACCTAATCTGAGCCCCCTAATAAAATAACAAAGCCCCCCAAAATAAAAAAATGCCCTACCCTATTCTAAATTAAAAAAAGTTCAAAGCTCTTTTACCTTACCAGCCTTTAAAAGGGCCTTTTGCGGGGCATGCCCCAAAGAATTCTGCTCTTTTGCCTGTAAAAGAAAAATACAACCCCCCAACATTAAAACCCACCACCCACATACCCCTAATCTAACCCAAACCCCCCTTAAATAAACCTAACACTACCCCCTGAAGATCATCCTACCTTGAGTCGTCTTCGACCAGCCGACCCACTGATGGAACTGAAGAGGAGATCCGGAGCGGCAGAAGTCATCATCCAGGCGGCGCTGAAGAAATCTTCCATCCAATGAAGTCATCATCCAGGCGGCGCTGAAGAAGTCTTCCATCCGATAGAAGTCTTCATCCAAGCGGCGTCTTCAATCTTCATCCATCCGGAGCGGAGCGGAGCCATCTTCAGACGAGCCAACGCGGAGCCATCCTCTTCTTCCCGACGACTAACAACAAATGGATATTCCTTTAAGGGACGTCATCCAAGATGGCATCCCTTCAATTCCGATTGGCTGATAGGATTCTATCAGCCAATCGGAATTAAGGTAGGAAAAATCTGATTGGCTGATTGAATCAGCCAATCAGATTGAAGTTCAATCCGATTGGCTGATCCAATCAGCCAATTAGATTGAGCTCGCATTCTATTGGCTGATCGGATCAAATACGCTGCGGAATTCCAGCGTATTTGAGATAGACGGCTTGATAACTACCCCTCATAGTCATAAACATATACAGCGTATGTATGTATATATATATATATATATAAACATAAAGAAAAAGAGAACGAATCCGGATGGATAGCCAGTGCAATAGGTTTTATTCATCTGTAGGGTAGTTTAGCAAGGGCAGCTTAAACTAACTGACATGTTTCACGCATGTCCCATGCGCTTCTTATATATATATTCTTATATATATATACACACACACACAATACCTGTCAGCCGCTCTGGAATCAATCCGGGATGTAACCCAACTGCTAGCGTGAATTGAAAGCACACGCTAGCACACTGAGAAATATCCAGGACGTGACCCACTCAGGAAGCAGATTAGAAGATAACAAAAATGAATATTGTTCCAGAATGCAGGAAAGCCACAAAGGATAAAACGTCCCTTTAAGTAGTACAAAGAACAAAAAGGAAATGCTCTTACTTGAAGCTTCTGAAAAAGGTCCTCTTTAGCAGGCTTGTAAAACAAAGGAAAAGTTCTCTTTTGCAGCTTGTAAAAGTATAATGTCCCTTTAAGCAGGTTTATAACAAACAGAAAGGCAAAGTTCTCTTTTGCAGCTTGTAAAAGTAAATGTCCCTTTTAAGCAGGTGTATAACAAACAGAAAGGCAAAGTTCTCTTTTGCAGCTTGTAAAAGTAAATGTCCCTTTTAAGCAGGTGTATAACAAACAGAAAGGCAAAGTTCTCTTTTGCAGCTTGTAAAAGTAAATGTCCCTTTTAAGCAGGTGTATAACAAACAGAAAGGCAAAGTTCTCTTTTGCAGCTTGTAAAAGTAAATGTCCCTTTTAAGCAGGTGTTGTTTATCAAAGAAAAGGTTTAAAGGTAACGGCAAAAGCAGGGTCAGGCAGGCAGAAGTCGGCATCCAAATATCAGCAAAAGGTATAGGCAAAAGACAAGGTCAGGCAAGCAGAAGTCGGCATCCAAGTATCAGCAAAAGGGTAAAAGCTACAGGCAAGGTCAGGCAGGCAGAAGTCAATATCCAAATATCAGCAAGTAGGGATTAGGCAAGAGGCTTGGTCAGGCAGGCAGAAGTCGGTACACAAAAGAACAAAACTGATATGGTACTCACAATCCAGGGAAACAAACAAACGGGCCCAGATTCAGATCTCCCGCCGAGATTTAAAGGGCAGGAGCGTAACCGTCATCAGAGGGGTGTGAGAGAAAGCGTCATGTTGCTAAGCAACATGACGTCAGAGACACAGAGAAGTTCCGGGAGCCGCGGCGACACGGCGATGAACGGAAGCAATCATGACAGCACCCCCTCCTCAAGGACCCCTCCGGGGGACAGGACCAGGTCTATCAGGATGAGTCTTGTGGAAGGTCTTGACCAATATAGGAGCATTTACTTGATGAGCAGGTTCCCAAGAACGTTCCGTGACTGGATAACCCTTCCAATGAATGAGATAATACAATTTCTTGCCCCGCAACTTGGAATCTAGAATATGGCTGATCTCAAACTCAGGATGTCCATGCACCAATAACGGTGGAGGTTTAGAAAAAGGCTTAGAATACCTGTTAATCATCACAGGTTTTAAAAGAGAAACATGGAATACCGGATGGACTTTGAGAGACTTGGGTAAAGCTACCCGATAAGCAGTGGAACATACCTGACCCAGTATTCGGAAAGGACCCACATATCGTGGTCCCAATTTGTTAGAAGGTTGTTTCAGGCGAAGAAATCGAGAGGAAATCCAAACTTTATCACCAGGGCGATATTTGGGAGCCTTCTTCCGTCGAAGATCCGAAAAGAACTTGTAACGTCTAGAAGTTACAGAAAGAATACGATGTATCTTCTGCCAATGTCGAGTTAATCTTCGGGCTGTAAGATCAGAAGCAGGATTCACTGTGGAGGAAGTATGCAAAGGGAATGTCCTAGGCTGATATCCGTAAGCTGCATGAAAAGGAGAAGTCTGAAGGGAGGAATTGTACCGGGCATTATGAGCCAATTCAGCCAAAGGAAGGTAAGAAGTCCAGTTAGAGTGATAATGATCCACATAATGTCTAAGATATGTTTCAAGACACTGGTTTACTCTTTCAGTCTGACCATTCGATTGTGGGTGGTGAGAAGTAGAGAGAGATATAGTAGTACCAAAATGTTTACAAAGTGACCTCCAAAATCGAGAAACGAATTGTACCCCTCTATCTGAAACAATATCTAGAGGAAATCCATGGATTCTTACAATATGTAGAATAAAAAGTTCAGAGAGTCTTTTGGCAGATGGTAATCCTGGCAAGGGTACAAAATGAGCCGTCTTAGTGAACCTGTCGACCACCACCCAGATAGTATTGTTCCCAGTGGACAAGGGAAGATCGGTAATAAAGTCCATGGATACATGAGTCCAAGGCTGGTGAGGTATAGGCAATGGTTGGAGTAATCCTGAAGGAAGTTGGCGTGGAGTTTTGTTCATGGCACATTGTGTGCATACTGAGACGTAATCCTTCACATCTTGAGAGAGTGTAGGCCACCAGACATGTTGTTTGAGGTTTCGAGTGGTAATACTGATGCCAGGATGTCCAGAAAGGGGACTATCATGAGCCCAAAATAAAATCTTGGAACGAAGGCGTTCAGGAACAAAGAGTAAACCATCGGGAGGTTTACAGGACAAAGGAAGATGCTCTTGAGCGGACTGTAATTCTTGTAACCAAGAAGTTGTTAACTGGGCAATGACTTCATGAGGTTGGAGAATGGTACCAGACTCAGGAACTGGGGTATCTTGAAATTGTCTGGAAAGTGCGTCTGCTTTAATATTTTTTGAACCAGGTATGTAAGACAAATTATAGTGAAACCGAGAGAAGAATAATGACCAGCGTGCTTGCCTGGAATTTAGTCGTTTGGCTGTTTGGAGATACAGAAGGTTCTTATGATCAGTAAGTATAGTAAATGGCAAAGAAGTACCTTCCAGCCAATGTCTCCATTCATCCAATGCCATTTTGATGGCAAGCAACTCTTTATTCCCTACGTCATAGTTAAATTCGGAAGGAGTGAATTTTTTAGAGAAAAAAGCAACAGGATGAATCCTTCCAGTCTCTGGTATTCGTTGAGACAGAACAGCTCCAGCAGCAACAGACGAAGCATCCACCTCCAGAATAAATTGAAACTCAGGATTTGGATGACGAAGGATAGGAGCTGAGGAAAAAGCTTCTTTGAGAGATTCAAAAGCTTCTATAGCCTCAGACGGCCATACTTTACAGTTTTGTCCTTTTCTTGTGAGAGAAGTAAGAGGAGAAGTAATAGTAGCAAAATTCTTGATGAACTTTCTGTAATAATTGGCGAAGCCTAGGAAACGTTGTAAAGCCTTCAAAGAATCAGGTCTAGGCCAATCCAAAATGGCAGAAAGTTTAGTAGGGTCCATTTCGAATCCAGATGCCGATATTACATAACCCAGAAAGGGTATGGATTTTTGATGGAAAGAACATTTCTCCAGTTTAGCAAAGAGATGGAATTCTCTTAGACGTTGAAGTACTTTCTTGACGTGGTGCACATGATCTTGGTGGTTCTGAGAAAAAATTAAGATGTCGTCCAGGTATATGATAACAAAAATATTCAAAAAATCACGAAAGATCTCGTTTACAAAATGCTGGAAAACCGCCGGAGCATTGCATAGCCCGAAGGGCATGACCAAATATTCATAATGCCCAAATCGAGTGTTAAAGGCAGTCTTCCACTCATCTCCTTTACGTATACGGATCAAGTTGTATGCACCACGTAGGTCGAGTTTGGTGAAAATGGTGGCTCCCTGAAGATAAGTAAAAAGTTCAGGAATAAGGGGCAGAGGATAACTGTTTTTGATGGTAATCTGATTCAATCCACGATAATCAATACAGGGTCTTAATCCGCCATCCTTTTTTCCCACAAAAAAGAAACCAGCCCCTACAGGGGAAGAGGAGGGTCGAATAAATCCTCTAGCCAGATTGTCTTTTATATATTCTTCCAGGGCCATGTTTTCTGGTTTAGAAAGTGGATATGTCTTGCCTCGAGGATAGGCAGCCCCAGGAAGGAGATCAATGGGACAATCAAAAGGGCGATGAGGAGGAAGACGTTCAGCTTCTTTTTTGGAGAAGACATCCACAAAGTCATGGTAATGCATAGGTAAGGATTCCGGAGTTTCAACTGTGAGAGCAATAGTGAGTGGTAACTTAGTAATCTTTTGAAGACATTTAGTCTGGCATGTAGATCCCCAGGAAGTGAGTTCACCGAAAGTCCAAGAAAAAATGGGATTGTGAATCTGGAGCCAGGGTAATCCCAAGATAATGGGAAATTGCGGAGTGGGAATGACATCGAAACAAATTGTCTCAGAATGAAGTATTCCTACGGTGAGGAGTAAGGGTTGAGTAGAAAACTGAATGTATCCAGAACCCAAAGGATCTCCACTGACCGTAGAGACTGAAATGGAATACTCCTTCTTTAGTAAGGGTATAGAATGAGTAGAAACAAATGTAGAGTCAATGAACACACCTCCAGCACCAGAATCAATTAGAGCTTGGGTATAGATCTTCTTATGTCCAATTAGAAGAGTTACTGGAACAAAGAGTTTCTTGTATAGGGAATGACCACTATTTTGGCTTAACTCAGTTCCCTGGACTAGAGTTAAGCCCTGGCTTTTACTGGCCTAGTAGGACAATCCCTTAATAAATGCCCTTTAAGGCCACAGTACAGACATAAGCCAAGAGTCCGTCTTCTCAAGCGTTCAGTCTCAGTTAATTTTATACTTCCTACTTCCATGGGTTCAGCCTGATCAGTAGTAGGAGAGGCTGGAGTGACTGGATTAGAAAAACGAGGAGCTAAACGAAAAGGAGTTCGAGTGGAAGTCCTCTGTGTTCTATCCTTTTCTTGTTGGCGTTCACGAAACCTGGCGTCGAGACTGATACAGAGATTTATTAAGGCTTCTAAGGACTCTGGAAGTTCACGATACACCAATTCATCCTTGAGACGCTCAGAAAGTCCTTTACGGAAAGCGGCTCTGAGTGCTCCCTGATTCCAAGTGGTTTCAGAGGCAAGGGTGCGGAACTCAATTGCATATTGAGAGACTGGTTGATTTCCTTGACGTAAATCCAGGAGAGTAGCTTCAGCAGCGGATGACCTTCCAGGTTTATCGAATACGTTTGAGAATGTAGATAGAAATGTATCAACATCCAACAGTATAGGATCATTCTTTTCTAGCAAAGGTGACACCCAAGCCAAGGCTTTTCCTTTCATTAAGGAAATAAGAAACGTGATTCTAGAAGAGGCAGTAGCAAAGAGAGTAGGGCTATTTCGGAAATGAAGACGGCATTGATTCAGAAAGCCTCTACATTCTTCAGGATTCCCATCATATTTATCCGGAAGAGGTATCCTGGGACTTAGTTGTACCTGAGACTGATTGTTAGGAATCGGAGGAGGTAATGCCTCAATCGGATTTGGATTGGGATTAGGATTGGGAGGTGCGGTAGCAACCAAATTTTGTAATAGAGCAGTAATTTGATCAAGTTTAGTGTCCAGAGACTGCAAGTGAGTGGCATGAGAACCCAAGAGCTGTCCCTGGTGAGCCACGGCCATAGATAATTCAGTGGGGTCCATTTTTATGGCCCGTTTGTAATGTCAGCCGCTCTGGAATCAATCCGGGATGTAACCCAACTGCTAGCGTGAATTGAAAGCACACGCTAGCACACTGAGAAATATCCAGGACGTGACCCACTCAGGAAGCAGATTAGAAGATAACAAAAATGAATATTGTTCCAGAATGCAGGAAAGCCACAAAGGATAAAACGTCCCTTTAAGTAGTACAAAGAACAAAAAGGAAATGCTCTTACTTGAAGCTTCTGAAAAAGGTCCTCTTTAGCAGGCTTGTAAAACAAAGGAAAAGTTCTCTTTTGCAGCTTGTAAAAGTATAATGTCCCTTTAAGCAGGTTTATAACAAACAGAAAGGCAAAGTTCTCTTTTGCAGCTTGTAAAAGTAAATGTCCCTTTTAAGCAGGTGTATAACAAACAGAAAGGCAAAGTTCTCTTTTGCAGCTTGTAAAAGTAAATGTCCCTTTTAAGCAGGTGTATAACAAACAGAAAGGCAAAGTTCTCTTTTGCAGCTTGTAAAAGTAAATGTCCCTTTTAAGCAGGTGTATAACAAACAGAAAGGCAAAGTTCTCTTTTGCAGCTTGTAAAAGTAAATGTCCCTTTTAAGCAGGTGTTGTTTATCAAAGAAAAGGTTTAAAGGTAACGGCAAAAGCAGGGTCAGGCAGGCAGAAGTCGGCATCCAAATATCAGCAAAAGGTATAGGCAAAAGACAAGGTCAGGCAAGCAGAAGTCGGCATCCAAGTATCAGCAAAAGGGTAAAAGCTACAGGCAAGGTCAGGCAGGCAGAAGTCAATATCCAAATATCAGCAAGTAGGGATTAGGCAAGAGGCTTGGTCAGGCAGGCAGAAGTCGGTACACAAAAGAACAAAACTGATATGGTACTCACAATCCAGGGAAACAAACAAACGGGCCCAGATTCAGATCTCCCGCCGAGATTTAAAGGGCAGGAGCGTAACCGTCATCAGAGGGGTGTGAGAGAAAGCGTCATGTTGCTAAGCAACATGACGTCAGAGACACAGAGAAGTTCCGGGAGCCGCGGCGACACGGCGATGAACGGAAGCAATCATGACAATACCCTTGGCTCCGACTGTCCGGCTTATTTTTTTGTGACCTACCGGTTTTAACTGTTCTCCAATCTGCGCTCTAGCCACACAAAAATAAATAAATTGTGTGAGTGCCGAATGGCTAATGTGCTAATTGGAGAACAGTTCAAACCGTTAGCTCACAAAAAAAAAATTACTTTTGAAGTGGGCGGCCTGAGTGTGGGTATTAGAATGTTATTACTATATTAAAAAGTAAGGTACAGAGTATCTTCATTAAAATAGATTAATTAAAGTCCATCTAGAATATCGTTTTCATTCTGTATCTGATTATATGAACTGCAAACTTTACCACCACTTTAACTAAAATCTATCTAAAGAATTCCTCTATGACTCTGTAATACAGCACCTGTTATAAACAACTAATAGCAATGTAAACCTGAATACAATAGCAAAACTTTCACCAATAATTGAAGCAAGAATTTATATGAGAATGCTTAAGAGGAATCAACACAAACCTATTGCTATAATGGTTAACTATAGAAAAATGCCAAATAGGGGCAACAGGGACACATTTCTAGCTGTAAACTAATGCAGATGCTCGTTCTGCGCCCGCTCACATCCCAGACCCCCTGGCTTTTCTGCACAAGGAACTCAACCACTTCCCCCTCTGCCCCCACAGCTTTATTGCTCTGCTTAGCCCAGCCAACACACCAACATCCACAATATACTGTAATAAAAATATGAAGGTCCTATTACATTATAGTGTATTACAGACAATATGCAGGTCCCCCGTATTACAAGTCGCTGTGGTACGGCTATACCGCTAGCATTTTACCCTTTATGCAACTCTCCATTCCGCACTCAAAAAATAACTTTTAAATGTAGAATCTTCATTGCGCCCGTATTACAGGTTGTGCGGTCCGGCTATAATGCTAGCGTTATAGCTTATACCACCGTGATCCATCCCACGATCTGAGACCAGTAGTTATGGATTTTGCGAAACAAAAATGTTTCACAAAACTCATAACAAAAATGTTACAAAGTACACTAACACCCATGAACTACCTATTAACCCCTAAACCGCCATCCCCTTGCTTCGCAAATACTATATTAAATGTATTAACCCCTAATCCGCCGTCCACCCTCATAGTCAACACTAAATAAACATGTTAACCCCAAAACTGCCGACACCCCCCACATCTCCAACACTAAATAAACCTATTAACCCCTAAACAGCCGGCCCCCCACATCGCTACTACTTTAAAAAAACTATTAACCCCTAAACAGCCGCCCCCCCCCCACATTGCCAACACTAAACTAAACATATTAACCCCTAAACCGCCATCCCCACATCACAAAACACTAAATTAAACTATTAACCCTTAAACCTAACACCCCCCTAACTTTAAATTAATCTTACAATATAACTATCTTAAAATAAATAAAACTTACCTGTGAAAAAAACAACCTAAGATTGAACTATAAATTAACCTAACATTACTATTTTAAAAAACCAAAATAAACTAAATTACAATATTAAAAAATCCTAACACTACGAAAGAGATAAAAAAACCTAACATTACTAAACAACACAAATCCTAAAATTACAAAAATTAAAAATAATCTAACATTACAAAAAAAAAATCCCCACTTACTGTACGAAAAATAAAAAAAATCTAAGATTACAAAAAATAATAAACAAAATTATCCAAAATAATAAAAATTAAACCTAATTTTATAGCCCTATAAAAACAAAAAAGCCACCCAAAATAAAAACACCCCCTAATCTATCAATAAACTACCAATAGCCCTTAAAATGGCCTTTTGTAAGGCATTGCCCTAAATTAAACAGCTCTTTTACCTACCAGCTCTTTTGTGCACATTAAAATAAAAAACCCCTAATCTAAAAAAAAAAAAAAAAAACCCCAACCCCCCCAAAAACACTAACCCCAGAAAATGTACTCACTCTTCCTGAAGTATGGAAGTCCAGGCAGAGCAATGTCTTCTTCCAGGGTGGCACCATCTTCTATCTTCTACCCGGAGGTGCAGAGCGGTCTTCTTCGTGGAATCGGAGTGCTGGTCCTCATCTGGAGCGCTGGATCCCTTCAGCGGCGGCAGTTTTAAGCGATCCTCTTCATGTGATCGTCCGCTGCACACTCAAGCTTGAATGCAAGGTACCCCTTTTATATTGGAGTACCGTTGCATTCCTATTGGCTGAAATATTCAAATCAGACAATAGGAGGAGAGCTGCTTAAATCCTATTTCTGATTTGAAAAGCCAATAGGATTTAAGCAGCTCTCATCCTATTGGATGATTCGAATATTTCAGCCTATAGGAATGCAACAGTCCCCCAATATAAAAGGATTACCTTGCATTGAAGCTTGAGTGTGCGGTGGATGATCGCATGAAGAGGAGGTTTCCCATTGCTGAAGACTGCCACCGCTGAAGAGAACCTGCGCTCTAGATGAGGACCAGCGCTCCGGATCCGCGCATCGCTGAAGACCGCTCCACACTTCCGAGAAGGGGATAGAAGACAGTGCCCCCCTGGAAGAAGATCTTCACCACCTGGATGAAGACTTTGCACCGCCTGGATTTATGGACTTCAGGAACAGTGAGTAGATTTTCTGGGGTTAGTGTTAGTTTTTTTTGGGGGTATTTTTTTTTAAATTAGGGCTTTTTTTATTTTAATGGGCACAAAAGAGCTGATTGCCCTTTTAAGGGCAATGCCAATACAAATGCCCCTTTAGGAGCAATGGATAGCTTAGGTTTTTTTTAGACTTAGATTTTTTATTTTGGGGGGTTGGTTGGGTGGGGGGTACCATTTTGTAGGTAAAAGAGCTGTTTAACTTAGGGCAATGCCATACAAAAGGGCCCTTTAAGGGCTATTGGTAGTTTATTGATAGATTAGGGGGTGTTTTTATTTTGGGGTGGCTTTTTTGTTTTTATAGGGCTATTAGATTAGATTTAATTTGTATTATTTTGGATAATTTCGTTTATTATTTTTTGTAATCTTAGATTTTTTTTTATTTCTCGTAATGTTAGTGGTTTTTTTTTTGTAATGTTATGTTTTTTAATTTTTTTCGTAGTGTTAGGATTTTTTAATATTGTAATTTAGTTTTTTTTTTTTTTTTTTTAAATAGTAATGTTAGGTTAATTTATAGTTTAATTTTAGTTTCACAGGAAAGTTTTTATTTATTTTAAGATAGTTGTAAATTTAATATAAAGTTAGGGGGTGTTAGGTTTAGGGGTTAATAGTTTAATTTAGTGTTTTGCGATGTGGAGGCTGGCGGTTTAGGGGTTAATAGGTTTATTTAGTGTTGGTGATGTGGGGGTCATCGGTTTAGGGGTTAATAACTTTATTTTATTAGTAGCGATGTAAGGGGTCGGGGGTTAATATGTTTATTTAGTGCTGGTGATGTCAGAGGTCGGCGGTTTAGGGGTTAATAACTTTAATTAGTGTTGGCGATGTTGGGGAGCAGCGGATTAGGGGTATTTAGGCTAGGGGTTTATGTAAGGGTGTTATATTTATATATAACTTTATTTTCCCTATAGACATCAATGGGGAATGCGTTATCGCCATTCCGCGATCGCAGGTGTTAGTTTTTTTCTAACACTTTCTCTCCATTGATGTCTATGGGGGGAAATGTGCACGAGCACATCAAGTCAGGCCTTGGCTTTTGTGCGGTATGGAGCTTATCGCACCGTATCGCACAACAAAAGAAGGTTTTTCTGTAACTTGTAATGGCAGCGCTATGGAGAGTGCAATACCGCAAATTTTTTTGCGTTATTTACGCACAGGGTTTAGCACAAAACTTGTAATCTTGGTGACTAATAGTGAAAGAGAAAGCCAGAAGGTTACATAGGATGAAGAAAGAAAAATATTAAAGGGATAGTCTAGTTAAAATGAAACATTCATGATTCAGACAGAATGTAAAAAAAAAGGCATCTGCGGATTTCTTCATAAAGTATAAAAACATCAACTTTATTGTACCATTGTTAAAACCATCTCTACTGCATCATACAAAAAGGTGAGCAAGCTAGGTCTTACGCATTTCGGTGTGAGCCTTAATCATAGACCTTAAAGCACTGGTGGTTATTCACACTTTTAAAGTATACACACAGTGATCTGATTGGTTAAAATAAAAATGCCTACTTGTTAACTGTTTATTTACCCGTATTTTGTAGGCTATGTTAATTGTATATTAGATACAATTTGTTTGCATATACATTATTTATCTTTTTATTCAAATCAAATATCACATTGTATTATTGTTAGTCTATCTATATAAAGTAATCATAGGCCTAAATCAATAATATGTATTATACTCTTTATCATCAGGGATCGAAGTTATATATGACTTTTCTACATATTTATATTTGAGTTTATTTATCCATTATTCAAAATCCTACATATATGTATCTATGATAAAGCTAGGTAACATATTTACCATAGGCTGCAATATAACATCCAGCCACTAAGAGAGAGGCTCCAAAAGTGAGCCATTCCCTGGTACAATTGGGCGTCCCTTGATATTTTCCAATCCCTTATGTGTTTTGGGTAGGTGGTAAAAGATAGGCGTATGAGGTTGATCCACATATAAATAATCATATGTATTTTTATTGATAAACCCTTTCATTAAACCGAATTGCAATATCTCTGTTAGTTTCCTCTTAAAGGGACACTGAACCCAATTTTTTTCTTTCATGATTCAGATAGAGCATGCAATTTTAAGCAACTTTCTAATTTACTCCTATTATCAAATTTTCTTCATTCTATTGTTATCTTTATTTGAAAAGCAAGAATGTAAGTTTAGATGCCGGCCCCTTTTTGGTGAACAACCTGGGTTGTTCTTGCTGATTGGTGGATAAATTCACCCACGAATAAACAAGTGCTTTCCAGGGTCTGAACCAAAAATTGGCTGGCTCCTTAGTTTAGATGCCTTCTTTTTTAAATAAAGATAGCAAGAGAACGAAGAAAAATGTATAATAGGAGTAAATTAGAAAATTGCTTAAAATTGCATGCTCTATCTGAATCATGGAAGAAAAAAATTGGGTTCAGTGTCCCTTTAATGCTGTAAGTAGGGTTATTTGATAGTTTCACATAAGTTTTCACATTCTCTATTTGTCGGTTAGCTTCCTCTACATACCATTGTCTATCACAGACTACTACAATCCCTCCTTTATCTAATCTCTTAATGACCAGATTTTCATTTTTTTGTAAAGATTGTAATGCTTTATTTTCCTGTTTTGTCAAATTAGTTTTCATTCTCTGTTTCTGATCTTTCAAAGTATGTAGGGCTTCAACTACTCTTTTATGGAATAATTCTAGGGCCTTACCCCTTGATTGTAAAAATTGAATTTGCATTTGTACTCAATATTTTTATCTCTCTTTGTTTTTCCATTGTTGTAGTGTGCCTTCAGATCCTAAACCTTCTAAGGTGACTAATGTTCTAATCAAGATCTAAGGTATTATCAATACATTCATTTCTGTCATGCGTGTCTATAGAGTTCAGATCTCCCTTAAAATGTTTTTTTCAAAGTTAGAGATCTAACAAATTTGTTTAGATCTAATATTGTACGAAAGATATAAAATGGAAATGTTAATAACATTAATAACATTAACACTCTCACATTGATCTATTTCAACTTCATCTCTCTTTCCTTGTTCTCTCTTATTTCTCTCAGTTGATATCTGTTTTATCTCATAGTGATGGTCTATTTTTATTTCTCTTTGTTTTTGTATGTCCCTCCCCCTTTTGATTGAGACATTGCTTCCTGAAAAAAAATCCTCTCTACCTGTTCTTATTATAGGCTCATTTGTTTTATATTCTGATCTAATAATGGGTTTATTCCTGCTTGTTTTAGGGGCGGGCACCTAATGCTAACTCTGATGATATAACAATCCTATTCCTGTCTGTATTATTCTCTATTTCTTGTGATGGTAGTTCATCCTGTTCTGCTGATTCCTGACCTGAATTTGAAGTTTCTTCGTCTGTAGTTTCAAAATCTGTGTCACTAAAGATAATTTATTTTTTTAATTTTTTCTATTTCTTCTATTACCCCTTTTCTCTATTCCTTTTCTGTTGTTTTTATTATTATTATTCCCTTGATTATTAAAGCCTGTATATAAACTAGAGATAACTCAGTTTCTACTAGAACAAAAAGATTTCATGTTTGATGACTCATACTATTTCCAGAAACAAGGTACAGCTATGAGGACATGATTTGTGCCCTCAAATGCCAACCTTTTTTTAGGCTGGTGGGAGCATACCATTGTTTATAGTAATCCATATAGAGACTCTATAAAGTTGTATAAGAGATTTATCAATGATTTGCTGTTTATTTGGGACCTAGGAAAGGAAGAAGCAATTACATTTGTGCAATATCTGAATAATAATGATTACGGCATTTAATTTACATTTGGAATGGAATAGAAATACCATCAATTGTTTTAGACATCACATTGGTGAGTAATGAAGCTAATATGATGATTGATACTAGTTTATATTGTAAATTTATCTCAGGCAACACAATATTGCATGCCTCAAGTAGTCATCCCAAGCATGTGTTTGGAGGTATAGCCAAAGGACAGTTCATGAGGGTAAAATGTAACTGTTCAAAGAAAGAAATCTATGAAAATGAAAGTAATAAACTTAAAAAATAGATTACTTCAAAGAGGATATCCAAAAAGAATAATAGAGAGAGCACAGTCTGAAGTAGAAAAAATGGAAAGAAACCATATGCTAAAGAAAAGACAGAGAATTAACAAAGATGATCGCCCCCTATGTGTCATTCAATACTCTTTAAAATAAAAAGATTATGAGGAGCGCTCAAAATGGCTAAAGACAAATAGCTTTTATTATACCACACAAAATAATAATTAAATCAGAGTGCGCACTCTATACACAATTACACTGCATTTAAAATTCTCCACATTGAATCAGTATGTTGTTCCCTTTAGTAGTTTCACAGACTGAACCACTTTTGTTAAAAGCAATTTCCACAACTTTGTTTTTGTTCCTTTAAAACACGTGTTTTTCTACTGGCCATTGGGCCAATAAGGTGTCTTGAATATCATTACTTTTAGATTCAAAATGTAACATTTCAACCCACTCTGAGGAAGCGTATGTTAAACTCTGCGTCAGGGGTCTTCTAATTTTTTAACCTGCTCTCCTTAAGTTGAAAAAACAAATACTACTTTATAATTACAAATTGGTAGCATATAGAAAAATATGTTAAGTGTCTACGGTAAAATTTGAATAATGTAGCTTAGCAATAGTTAATGGCACGGATGTGCCCATAGCTTGATAACGAGTAAATGT
This sequence comes from Bombina bombina, assembly GCF_027579735.1. NCBI lineage: Eukaryota > Metazoa > Chordata > Amphibia > Anura > Bombinatoridae > Bombina > Bombina bombina. Next base: position 838,507,072 of record NC_069504.1, on the reverse strand, counting down.
GCATAGAAAAGGAAAAAAGTAGCATATAAAACAAGTGAACAGATTTAATGCAATTTAGTAGTAATCACAAATGCAAACTAATATTTTCTCTGCAAACTGCACAAGGCAAAGATAGTTCCATATAACTCTAAAGTGATACAACTAAGTTGCATTTGACAGAGACAAGTAAAGAAAAAGCTGGAAACAGTTCAGAGTACAATACGCTTTAAGCAATCTTTAAAATAACACGAGCTGTCTTGCTAATAATAAATACAAGTGGAGTAAATAAGGTTACCTCCTCAAGTTATACACTCTTTTAGCAAGTACAAAGCAACTAATGCATTGAAGTTTAAAGCAGATACAACAATATACTTAATATAGAATTTTAAAGTGGAATACTTTGTTTCCTCTAATTATTGAAGCTACAAATGTAGCAGTATATTGAATTAATCAGAAGAGCAAAGCCAGCTATCTAATAGTCACTTCTGTTGTGCAAATATTCCACTATACAAGGTTTAAATATAAAAGGCTTCAATTTAATAAGCCTACTATTGATCCAATATAACACCAATGAAGCGCAAGAGATACTGCAAGGAATAAATATTTAAAGTACAACAGTGGCTTAAAACAGAAGCATATCTCTCCCTGTCACATAACTTGACCAACATATTATACCAATTTATGCTGAAGTGAAAACCTAAGAACTCCCTGTTATTAGCTCTTTATTGAGCATTGACTTATAGGTATAGGCACATAATCACAGGTTACTGTAATATTTAAGTAACCAAGTGTGCACAAACATCATACCATAAGCATAATTCAAGTTGAGTTTATCACAATTCCCTACCTTTTTTCTATAGCCACATTAGCCACATTATCACCTCCTAATTTACAAATTATACTAGTGATAAAAGCATCATACAGGAATTCCAAACGTATTTATAACGTCTATAGCCAACATATTGTAATTTCTAAAACAAGCCATGTATATGGCCAATAACCATTTAGAAAATACAACTCAGTAGTTACTAGGCTCTAGATATTATATCTTATAGTTCCTATCACTAAAACCAACTTAAGAGTTACATAACAATACACGTCAATTTAAAGGGGAAGTGTTTTTAACAAAAAGTGAGGACAGCAATATACCAAAAATATATAAGCTGTCTCTTTTAATCAACAAGAATAAAAGTTACATTTTACAACTTAATCTATTTTCTTTGATATTTGAGATAATTACATTACAGTGTATAAAAGCATACCCTTTCCTGACATAACTCACATGTCATCCCAGTAGTAATTTGTATCTTATGCTTAAGCACTGCTCCTATAGGTCACCTATTTATTTCTGTATTCAAGTTTGACAAGGTACCTCAGGAGAAAATAAGTTCCTAAATAAAGGAATAATAACCACATATTTTTGGTTTGCTCCTAATCCCTTGATTACAAATATATATTGATATCTTGATGAATAAATATATAGTGAAATTATGTTAACTTTATCATAGATACATAAATATAGGATTTTGAATAATGGATAAATAAACTCAGATATAAAAATGTAGAAAAATCATATGTAACTTCGATCCCATATGATAAAGAGCATAATACATATTATTAGATTTAGGCCTATGATTACTTTGTATAGATAGACTAACAATAATACAATGTGATATTTAATTTGTATAAAAAGATAAACAATGTATACGTAAAGAAATTGTATCTACTACACAATTAACATAGCCTACAAAATACTGGTACATATAACAAGTAGGTGTTTTTTTATTTTAACCAATCAGATCACTGTGTGTATACTTTAAAAGTGTGAATAATCACAAGTTCTTTAAGGTCTATGATTAAGGTTTATGCTGAAATGCGTAAGACCTAGCTTGCTCGCCTTTTTGTATGATGAAGTGGAGATTGTCTTAACGATGGTACAATAACGTTGATATTTTTATACTTTATGAAGAAATCCCCAGATGCCTGTTTTCTACTTTTTATTGACAATTTACACATAGTAGTGAGGAATCCGTTAAGGCGCTATAGCGGTTTGAACCAGAGTAACTTTATTGGGAGGAGGCGATATCGGCCAATGGATGTTTTGCTTTACACGCCTGAGAATACCTTGTAAGAACGAGCAAACTTTAGTGCAGTGACCAAAAGGGAGCGGATCAGCCAGCTCAGGTCAGGATTTAGGAAAAGTCTGAATGTGCTACTAAGCAAGTATTAAAGTCTATCAGTAAGAAGACAAGGTATGTGCGCTGTTTAATATCGATATTGTAAGCTAAGACATTTTTGCATTATGGACACTTTCTAACAGAGATATATCAGAACCGCTTAACTGCTAGTATTATTTGATGATTCAGATAGAGCATGCAATTTTAAACAACTTTCTAATTTATCCTTTTATTTTTTCTTTATTCTCTTGGTATCTTTATTTGAAAAGGCTGGAATGTAAGCTTAGGAGCCGGCCCATTTTTGGTTCAGGATCCTGGGTAGTGCTTACTGATTGGTGGCTACATTTAGACACCAATCAGCAAGCGCTACCCAGGTGCTGAACCTAAAATCAGCCAGCTCCTAAGCTTACATTCTTGCTTTTTTAAATAAAGATACCAAGACAACGAAGAAAAAGTGATATGAGTAAATTAGAAAGTTGCTTAAAAGTGCATACTCTGAATCATGAAAGTTTAATTTTGACTAGACTACCCCTTTTTGATAAAAATGTATAGAAAGCATTTATGGGTCAAAATAAACAGATGGGGGATATTTATCAAGCCGTCAACCGCAAATACGCTGGAATTCCGCAGCGTAATTGTGGCGAGCTTGGTTCGACCTAGTTATCAAACCCTACAGACCGGCAAAAGTTGAAATCTGTGACGTAAAATACGATCCGCCGGCCTCAATCCAACACAGATCGATGCTTACATCATTACAGATGTTCCGAATACACATTCGGCACTATTTGACACTTTTTCAAAGTTATCAAATAGTTAACCGGTATGCTCGCTACCTGGTTTTCAATCCGCCACCCTGGAGGCCGCGGATGCCATAGGAATCAATGGGAGTCTGAAAGCAGCGAAAGCTTATGTTCGATCCTGCCAGATATCCCATTGATTTCTATGGTAGAAAACCAGTAACTTTTACACCTAACACCCTAACATAAGCCCCGAGTCTAAACACCCCTAATCTGCCGCCCCAACATCGCCGCCACCTAAATAAAAGTTATTAACCCCTATTCCGCCGCTCCCCAACACCGCCGCAACTAAATAAATGTATTAACCCCTAAACCTCTGGCCTCCCACATCACTACCATTAACTAAACGTATTAACCCCTAAACCCCCACATCGCCATAAACTAAATTAAGCTATTAACCCCTAAACCTAACATTCCGCTAACTTTACATTAAAATTACCACATCCCTTTCTTAAAATAAATTAAAACCTACCTGTAGAATTAAAATAAACTATTTTTAAACTATTAATTAACCTACCCTAACTATTATCCTACAATTACATTAAACTAGCAAGTAAATTAACTATATTACATATTAAAAAATCCTAACTCGGGGGGACTTCCGGGCAGCGGCCATGACTAGTCGCACATCTGCATGCTGCTTCAGCACTCCAATCGTTTTTACAAAATTAAGGATATATTAGCTGACTCATTCTGTTTTACATAACTTGATCTATAACCTGCTAAAGAACCTACATCAGATGAGCCTAATATTATGGAAATAGCTGCTGGCATCAGAACCCGGTATAATCTAGGAGGTTGTGGCCTTTATTTTATCCTCCCGGCAAGGTGCCCGCTGGCCTTGTCGTTACGCAGCATTTAATGCTGAATTAGCACCATTGTATTACATCATACTTAACCTGTCTGCCACACGTTTGACTAATAATGGAACTGCCATGTATATCATGCGGGAGCTGCGATGCCTACTAGCAATGCATAGAACTGTCTTTGAAGAAAATCTAAGCTCAGTGTTCATCATTGGTGATGGTCACACTATACAACACCCTGTATTAACTGAGATGCCGCATACAAAGCATAAATCTGACGGTGCTTCTGAGCCTCAGTGTTTGCTGTCTGCCATCGATAAACCCCAAAGAATCTCAAAGACTCTCTCTATAATGTCTATAACTTGGGATAATGGGTCTGACCACCTAGCCAGTGACAGAAAGAACGGAGCTTATGAAAAGGATACTGATGTCAGCTGGTCAACCTCTACCTTGCAGCAAATATCTACAAAGCATATCTTGAAGGAGACTTTAATGGGAGACTTTGCCCAGATCAATAGATCAATACAGCTAAGTGTAATGCAAATCCCACAAACACCTCACTCACCAGTTATCCGTTTCCACATAGGCATACCACATGCGAGCTGGGATCCTGGAGGTCCGCTTTAGTGTACTCACTGGGCTCGCACCAAGAAATGCCGGAGATCTGCCATGCGTTTTTGCACGCTCTTGCTATGTCTGAACTGGGACCCTGGCGGTATCGTGGTCACGGATTCTTGGGATTGGCACCGGGCTTAACGGACAAGCCATCAATTAACTAATAACTCTACAATTAGTGACTGGCCTATTATTTATCACAGTAAGACTTTATTGCGCAAATGGCAATTGCTTTATTTTTGCTTAGAGAACGTTGAAAAGGCGACCTTGATTTAGCAATATGAATGTTAGTAATTCATATATGACTATTATGAGATCCCATAATTAACCCTTTAGAATTTTTTTTTTTTTTTAAATCAAAGTTTTTTATTTAGGTATTAAGCATTACAACATGTAAAACATATTGACAAACAAAATTGACTCTATTGCAGATTGTTGTGTTGAAGAAAAATGACATAAGAAAAATATAACAATTAAAATACATCTTGTGGAAATAGTCATCATACGGTCAACCATTCTTTTCAATGAGTATTCTAACAGATATATAGCAATTTGATACCTAATTTTTGAAAAAAACAAAACAAGCACAAGCTTGTCTCCCTAGATAAGCAGTTTGCCAAATAGTATGATATCTAACAGGAAATGACATACATTAAAGATGATGTTCTATACAAAAATATGGGAGACTAGATCAGATTACAAATATCAGAGTATTAGTATATATCGCCCAATGACAGAGCAATGGCAGACAAACCGTGCGTATGCATACTAGCAATGATATGTACGACTCAGGGGCTCTTTTGGGCCTAGATAGACTTACGACACTACAATAAGTAGAGTTGATCTTTGTTGTGGTCTCTCTGGTGCTTATATACAGTATATGCAGACATATGATAGTGACTATTGAATGCAGGAAACAGAATAGCTCACACACATTCAGATTTTTATATGCAAATAGCTGCATTATAAGATAATAGTATCGCATAACTTTAATACGCATAGTTAGACCACTATTACAAAGGCTTTAAAAAATAAAGAATTTGTTTAAAAAATAAAGAATTTGTTTAAAAAATAAAGAATTTGTTTATGAATACAATAAGCATTCAAGAAAATACACCATTTGCCCTAGAGTCAGGGTAACATTGCACACAAATATTATTCCTCTTTTGAGCTCGCAAACATATGTAAAGCTTACTTAAAGGAAAAAGGCTTGTCGTACCATTATCCAGTACAAAATGTTTTAGGCTATATAAAACCCATACCTAATAAAACTAAAACAGCAGATTTATGAGGATATATAGTCAACCATAAGCATGAGATAGAAACAAACATACAAGAATAGATAATACATAATAAGTGGTCAGAAAGAACCTGTCATATGAGACCAGAAATAACTTGAATTTATCATAGAGGAAGCTTCAAGAATAATGGCCTTATGGGAAACTATCTTTCTGTATTTAATAACCAAAAGGCTTTTGGAACAATATAAGATGGGAGTAAGTAAGTAAAATGACCATTAGATTCAGACCCTGTTAATACTTGAAGCATCTCTGATACACCTTTCCTAGCTCATATTATAGCTATTCCCACATTTATATAGTGAAATATGTACCTAGTAAATTAGGGGGAACCCTTAAATGGGGCGAGCTGTCTAATATGTATCCCAATGCATAAAGTCATAAGAGAACTGTTATATATGTATATAAAGACATTTTAGGATCTCCTTCAGATAAATAAAGCATTTGTGGCTAACATGGATAGTCTAGTAGAGCAAACTGAATTATAAATATGGATATAAGTTTAGTAGGCTTGAAGAAATCTACACAGATCTTTAGAGGCAAACCGTTTACACACTCATAAATAATAGAAATATAAACATAACTATATGGGTAGTTATAAAAACCCCTGTGAAACCTAACCAAACTTCTAAGAAAACTCAGTGTTGCAGAGGTCAGGTACTAACGATTAACATCCAAAAGCAGTGAAGCATACAGTCTGCCACCAGAGGCTAGTGATTTTGAACTGAGACAGTGATCTCTAGTATAGATGCTAACATCTATAACGTCCGACTCTATCCAACACCCACTCTGGTGCAGCACCTACGGGGTAAGTAGCAAAACAATCGGGACAGTGTACACCTAGAAGCAGACACTCCAGCAGGACACATGGCAGACCCAGACCGCATCTGCTTTCTCTGCATTACCACTGTACTGACACTCCACTGCGCACAGCTGGCCAATATCTTCGGTATCTCTGGATGCCTGGGAACCACTGAAAATTTCCTTTTCCGTATAGTGGTGACATCTCCATATCCCCGGCGGGGACCGGCCGCATCCCCTCCCAGGGGAGCTGAGGATAGCAATGAGTATGCGCTGTGGCGTTTCTTAGACAGGTAGCCTGTCAAAGCCTGGAGTGGAGGCGTTAGACTTGGACTGCGCAACTCGGCATGTGAAGTCGGGTCAGGACGTAGGTCCGTAGATTCAGCAGTCCACTCAGTTACTACCCTCAACAGAGTGTATTCTTGTGCCTTAGGTGGTGGGCTCGCCGTACTAGACACTTGGCATATGGCTCTCAGATCCATAAACCTACAGTCTAACAGTCGGTCCAAGGCCTTTATTTTAGTTAGTAAAATGACATGGAAGTCCTCCATATTGATATCGTTATGTAATGTTCTGGGTGGCATAAACAATAATAGCAGGTGAATACTGCGCTACTCGAGTAAATTGTGTACTCGAGGGGGGGGGTGATGTATGCGTGAGGTGAAGTCACGGCCTACCTTCCAGGCCCGATCTGTATGAACCCGGCATGAGATATCATGTATATTAAGACATCATTCAGCTCCTTATCTTCTCCCATGAAAGCTTGATGAGTTCCAACGTGAAAAGTCAGGTTTAAGAGGAGATATTCAATATATATTCATATGGATTTGAGGAGCTCCATGAGATTGCTGCTGATCATGGCCGCCTTCCAGACACGCCCCCCAACCCTTTAGAATTTAAGAGTTTATGACAAATTGCTTATTTTATGTTTGGGGACCTTTCGCTACTTGCTTAATGATTACCATTATTCACCTAGTTATATCTACTTTAAACAACGTCCAAATTCTGTATTTTTGTACCAAATATTCACACAGATACAGCCTCTAGGGCCTCCTGTTCATGTCACCTTATAGTATCTTCATGTTATGGTGCCCTACTCATAGTTTATTAGTGCTTCAGATCATAATGTGGGGGTGGACGTCTTGCTCTCTGCGGCCGGGATGGCGTGATGTCTACTCCCGTATATTTTTACCAACTTGAGTTTTAGGGTCTCCCAGCATTGTAGTACATGTAATCCTTGCCAGTGCAATGTTTGATATAGCCTATAAACCTAGATACAATTACATAGGCTGACATATAACTACATGTATTTTTTTTTCCCTGCATGGCTCAGATATATATCATGCTAATTGTTTAGCCTATTGTCAACACTTTGTTGTTGTGTCCCTATAGGATTTTAAATTATGATATGAATATACTTTATTTTTGTTGGCTGTAGCAGCAGGGCCCCTCTTTCCTTCACCTAGTTAACTCACATACAGTTCAGTTCTGGATATCTTTCACTTATGACCGTTATAAATTCCTGGGGGTTAAGTGTGATTTTCATATTTATTGGACTTTACACCCTACATATAGACCTGGTCTTATAGTCACACTGTAGCTCAATCCCATACTTCTTCTCTAAAATTCTCTATTCTGGTCAAGTGGCAGGCAAAGCTAAAGTTACATTTTTCTTTCTTTCTTTGATGTTATACTAACCATGATCTATAAAGTTTTTGAAGTGAAATCTTGCGTGTTATAAAATATTATAAAAATGAGGTTTAACATTCTCCAATGTTTATAATTACCTTCTTTTGCTTTAATACTCTCTTTTACTTATGGAGGTCCAAAAGTGGCCTATGATGTAATGTTGAAGGTTTCCAGATGACTGGCATTCTATTTGTGTTCCTTCTCTTTTTATTTTACTATTTGCACCTACTGTAAAATTGAAATCTTATCTCATGTGATATAAGAATCTACTTTTATGATGTTGTATGCCTTTAAATGAACCTCAACAAAAATTACAAAAAAAAATAAAAATCCTAACCCTACTCAAATAATTTAAATCTACTATTAAAAATTACTAAATTACAAAAAATAAACGCTAAGTTACAAAAAACAAACAAAACTAAATTACAAAAAAAAAACACAGTATCAAAAATAAAAATGAATTACACCTAATTTAATAGCCCTATCAAAATAAAAAAGCCCCCCCCCAAAATAAAAAAAAAACCCTAGCCTACAATAAACTACCAATGGCCCTTAAAAGGGCCTTTTGTGGCGCATTGTCCCAAAGAAATCAGCTCTTTTACCTGTAAAAGAAAATACAAACACCCCCCAACAGTAAAACCCAGCAGCCAACCAACCAAACCCCCCAAATAAAAAACCCTATCTAAAAAACCTAAGCTCCCCATTGCCCTGAAAAGGGCATTTGTATGGGCATTGCCCTTAAAAGGGCATTTAGCTCTTTTTCTGCCCAGTTCCTACTCTAAAATTAAAACCCACCCAAAAAATCCTTAAATAAACCTAACTCTAACCTCCGACGATCCACTTACAGTTTTTGAAGTTCCGCTTGAAGGTTCCATCCAGCCAGCAAGAGGTCTTCATCCGGGCGGCCTCTTCCATCTTCATCCATCCGGCGAAGTCTTCATCCATGCGGCCTCTTTTATCTTCATCCATCCGGCACGGAGCGGGTCCATCCTGAAGACATCCGGCGCGGAGCTCCACTTCAATACGGTCACCGCCGTAAACTGGAACATGAATGCAAGTGACGTCATCCAAGGCTTGGGGTTTTTTTATTTTAGGGGGACTTTTTTATTTTGATAGGGCTATTAGATTAGGTGTAATTCGTTTTTATTTTTGATATTGTGGATTGTTTTTTTCCGTAATTTAGTGTTTTTTATTTTTTGTAACTTAGCATTTATTTTTTTTGTAATTTAGTCATTTTTAATAGTAGATTTAAATTATTTGAGTAGAGTTAGGGTTTTTTAATATGTAATATAGTTAATTTAATTGCTAGTTTAATGTAATTGTAGTATAATAGTTAGGGTAGGTTAATTAATAGTTCTACAGGTAAGTTTTAATTTATTTTAAGATAGGGATGTGGTAATTTTAATGTAAAGTTACCACATCCCTATCTTAAAATTTAGTTTATGGCAATGTGGGGGGCTGGCAGTTTAGGGGTTAATAGGTTTAGTTAATGGTAGTTATGTGGGAGGCCAGAAGTTTAGGGGTTAATACGTTTATTTAGTGGCAGTGGGATAGGGGTTAATAACTTTATTACAGTTGCAGCGGGGTCCGGGAGCGGCGGGATAGGGGTTAATAACTTTATTACAGTTGCAGCGAGGTCTGGGAGTGGTGGAATAGGGGTTAATAACTTTATTACAGTTGCGGCGGGGCCTGGGAGCGGCGGTATAGGGGTTAAACATTTTAGTATAGTGGCTGCCTTTAGTGACAGGGTATAAATAAAGTTGGTAAAAAGCCAAATAGCAGCAAGATCGATGCTCATCGCCCCGTACTTGGTGTGCAGCTTTTTGCCTGCTTTTTTTTATAAATATGGAGAGCGTATTCAGGTCCGCGGCCGCGATGTTAGGCGAGCGTATTGGTGCCGGCGAATGCAGCATAGTTGAGGCTTTGATAAATACCCCCCCTAGAGTTGTCATGGTCAACATCCACTTAGTTGAAAATTCTCTCATATTTGTATTTTATTTGATTCCTGACTGTGCTGATTTATTTAATTCAAACTAATAAATAAAGTTAATACCCTTACTTTTCTGTCTCTCAGAAAAATAACGTTTGGGAATGCATAGATCATTATTAAAGGGACACTGAACCCAAATTTTTTCTTTCATGATTCAGATAGAGCATGCAATTTTAAGCAACTTTCCAATTTACTCCTATTATCAAATTTTCTTTGTTCTCATGTTATCTTTATTTGAAAAAGCAGAAATGTAAGCTTACAAGTCGGCCCATCTTTGGTTCAGCACATGGGTTGCTATCCAGGGTCTGAACCAAAAATGGGTAGGCTCCTATGCTTACATTTCTGCTTTTTCAAATAAAGATACCAAGGAAACGAAGAAAAATTGATAAAAGGAGTAAATTAGAAAGTTGCTTAAAATTACATGCTTTATTTGAATCATTAAAGAAAGATTTTGGATTCAGTATCCCTTTAAGGAACTAGTCTTGGAAATGGGATACATCTGTTATCCTATAGCAAATATGTTTTAATCTTTATGTTTGTACATTGCCAGCAATATACTATTTCACACCATTGCAATTCCAGGACTTGAATGATGATTAAAATAAATGGAATTTTTTTCTCTTCTTTGCCTGGGGAGTAATTAGTGTTGATTTGAGTGAAAAATAAATTCCTGAATAATGTTAGTATTTTTAGCCAGGAAACACAATATTTATGTGTTGTGGAGATGTTTGTGTGTGTGAGAGCTATTCATTATTTTTCCAGTACCTACAAATGAGACAGATTAATGTGTACAGCTCCCAAGCTGCCAGTCAACCTGATGTCTTATCATAATGGAACAATCATATTTAACACCTTTTTTGCCAGATGGACCATCAATGTCTTGGCAGTTAAATGTATAATACTGCCCAGGGAGAAATAAGCAAAGCAACTGCAGGTGGTCACGCACAAATACCTACATTTTGTTTTTAACAATAGGGAGACATTGTAAAGAATACATTTCCCAATGTATATGAAGTGCAATAAAAACGCTAATGTCCCGTATAATTGCTGCTTTTTAACAGATCTTCCTATATAAATGCTTGAATGGCTTTGATAAAGTACTGTATTACATTGAATGACCAAAATAGAATATATTTATTTTAATACAAGAATATTTAGTGATGCATTTTTTTTTCTATTTTAAAATGTTTTCATAATTGCAAAAACAAAACTATGTATGACACTTGTGAAGAGGGGTGGAACTAGCATTGGTGCAGAAGGTGCAGTTGCACCAGGGTCATTATCTGTGTATAGATACTCATCATCGTCATACTTAGCGGCATCTCATCAGTGTATAGATACTCACATCATTATACTGTGCGGCATACTCATCAGTGTATAGATACATCATTATACTGTGCAGCATACTCTTCAGTGTATAGATACTCACATCGTTATACTGTGCAGCATACTCATCAGTGTATAGATACATCATTATACTGTGCGGCATACTCATCAGTGTATAGATACATCATTATACTGTGCAGCATACTCTTCAGTGTATAGATACTCACATCATTATACTGTGCGGCATACTCATCAGTGTATAGATACATCATTATACTGTGCAGCATACTCTTCAGTGTATAGATACTCACATCATTATACTGTGCGGCATACTCATCAGTGTATAGATACATCATTATACTTAAAGGCATACTCATCAGAGTATAGATACTCACATCATTATACTGTTCCTCATACTCATCAGTGTATAGATACATCATTATACTTAGTGGCATACTCATCGGTCTATAGATACTCACATCATTATACTGTGCAGCATACTTATCAGTGCATAGATACATCATTATACTGTGCAGCATACTCATCAGTGTTTAGATACATCATTATACTTCTCAGCATACTCATCAGTGTATAGATACATCATTATACTGTGCGGCATACTCATCAGTGTATAGAAACATCATTATACTTAGTGGCATACTCATCAGTGTATAGATACTCATCATCATTATACTAATTGGCATCTCATCAGTGTATAGATACTCACATCATTATACTAATTAGCATCTCATTAGTGTATAGATACATCATTATACTTAGTGGCATCTCATCAGTGTATAGATACTCATCATCATTATACTAATTGGCATCTCATCAGTGTATAGATACTCACATCATTATACTAATTAGCATCTCATTAGTGTATAGATACATCATTATACTTAGTGGCATCTCATCAGTGTATAGATACTTATCATCATTATACGAATTGGCATCTCATCAGTGTATAGATACTCACATCATTATACTAATTAGCATCTCATTAGTGTATAGATACATCATTATACTTAGTGGCATCTCATCAGTGTATAGATACTTATCATCATTATACGAATTGGCATCTCATCAGTGTATAGATACTCACATCATTATACTAATTAGCATCTCATTAGTGTATAGATACATCCTTATACTTAGTGGCATCTCATCAGTGTATAGATACTCATCATCATTATACTAATTGGCATCTCATCAGTGTATAGATACTCACATCATTATACTGTGCGGCATACTCATCAATGTATAGATACTCCCATCGTTATACTTTGCAGCATACTCATCAGTGTTTAGATACTCAATATCATTATACTTAGCAGCATACTCATTAGTGTATAGATACTCACACCATTATACAGTGCAGCTTGGTGACTATTAGTAATATATATAGATATTCTGTCATTATACAGCACAGAACAATCATCAGAGTATACATAGTTATCATATTTATAAAGAATAGTGTACTTTTCAGGGTATAGTGTATAAAACTCACAACATTATACCGCACAGTGTGCTTACTGCCAGTGTATAAAGTTCAGCAAGCTCATTATCACTGTGAATGTATACCTACTCACAACAGATGACTAAACTAATTGATGAATAACCAACAACAATAAAGTTTGTAATTTTATAAAACTATTAAGACCTGTGAGTTCCTCTTCTTTCACTGAAGTTTATATATATATATATATATATATATATATATATATATATATATATATATATATATATATATATATATATATATATATGTACAGTATATATATATATATATATATATATATACACAGTGGGGAAAAAAAGTATTTAGTCAGCCACCAATTGTGCAAGTTCTCCTACTTAAGAAGATTAGAGAGGCCTGTAATTTTCATCATAGGTATACCTCAACTATGAGAGACAAAATGTGGAAACAAATCCAGACAATCACATTTATTTGCAAATTATGGTGGAAAATAAGTATTTGGTCAATATCAAAAGTTCATCTCAATACTTTGTTATATATCCTTTGTTGGCAATGACAGAGGTCAAACGTTTTCTGTAAGTCTTCACAAGGTTGTCACACACTGTTGCTGGTATGTTGGCCCATTCCTGCATGCAGATCTCCTCTAGAGCAGTGAGGTTTTGGGGCTGTCGCTGGGCAACACGGACTTTCAACTCCCTCCAAAGGTTTTCTATGGGTTTGAGATCTGGAGACTGGCTAGGCCACTCCAGGACCTTGAAATGCTTCTTACGAAGCCACTCCTTCGTTTCCTGGGCGGTGTGTTTGGGATCATTGTCATGCTGAAAGACCCAGCCACGTTTCATCTTCAATGCCCTTGCTGATGGAAGGTGGTTTGCACTCAAAATATCACTATACATGGCCCCATTCATTCTTTCATATACACGGATCAGTCGTCCTGTTCCCTTTGCAGAGAAACAGCCCCAAAGCATGATGTTGCCACCCCCATGCTTCACAGTAGGTATAGTGTTGTTTGGTTGCAACTCAGCATTCTCTCTCCTCCAAACACGACAAGTTGTGTTTTTACCAAACAGTTCTACTTTGGTTTCATCTGACCATATGACATTCTCCCAATCCGCTTCTGGATCATCCAAATGCTCTCTAGCATACTTCAGACGGACCGGACATGTACTGGCTTAAGCAGGGGGACACGTCTGGCACTGCAGGATCTGAATCCCTGGCAGCGTAGTGTGTTACTGATGGTAGCCTTTGTTACATTGGTCCCAGCTCTCTGCAGGTCATTCACTAGGTCCCCCCGTGTGGTTCTGGGATGTTTGCTCACCATTCTTGTGATCATTTTGACACCACGGGGTGAGATCTTGCGTGGAGCCCCACATCAAGGGAGATTATCAGTGGTCTTGTATGTCTTCCATTTTCTAATGAATGCACCAACAGTTGATTTCTTCACACCAAGCTGCTTGCCTATTGCAGATTCAGTCTTCCCAGCCTGGTGCAGGTCTACAATTTTGTTTCTGGTGTCCTTTGACAGCTCTTTGGTCTTCAACATAGTGGAGTTTGGAGTGTGACTGTTTGAGGTTGGGAACAGGTGTCTTTTATACTGATAACAAGTTCAAACAGGTGTCATTAATACAGGTAATGAGTGTAGGACAGAGGAACCTCTTAAAGAAGAAGATACAGGTCTGTGAGAGCCAGAAATCTTGCTTGTTTGTAGGTGACTAAATACTTATTTTCCACATTTTGTCTCTCATAGTTGAGGTATACCTATGATGAAAATTACAGGCCTCTCTCATAATCTTAAGTGGGAGAACTTGCACAATTGGTGGCTGATTAAATACTTTTTTACCCCACTGTATATACACATACACACACAGTATATACAGGGAGTGCAAAATTATTAGGCAAATGAGTATTTTGACCACATCATCCTCTTTATGCATGTTGTCTTACTCCAAGCTGTATAGGCTCGAAAGCCTACTACCAATTAAGCATATTAGGTGATGTGCATCTCTGTAATGAGAAGGGGTGTGGTCTAATGACATCAACACCCTATATCAGGTGTGCATAATTATTAGGCAAATTCCTTTCCTTTGGCAAAATGGGTCAAAAGAAGGACTTGACAGGCTCAGAAAAGTCAAAAATAGTGAGATATCTTGCAGAGGGATGCAGCACTCTTAAAATTGCAAAGCTTCTGAAGCGTGATCATCGAACAATCAAGCGTTTCATTCAAAATAGTCAACAGGGTCGCAAGAAGCGTGTGGAAAAACCAAGGCGCAAAATAACTGCCCACAAACTGAGAAAAGTCAAGCGTGCAGCTGCCAAGATGCCACTTGCCACCAGTTTGGCCATATTTCAGAGCTGCAACATCACTGGAGTGCCCAAAAGCACAAGGTGTGCAATACTCAGAGACATGGCCAAGGTAAAAAAGGCTGAAAGACGACCACCACTGAACAAGACACACAAGCTGAAACGTCAAGACTGGGCCCAGAAATATCTCAAGACTGATTTTTCTAAGGTTTTATGGACTGATGGAATGAGAGTGAGTCTTGATGGGCCAGATGGATGGGCCCGTGGCTGGATTGGTAAAGGGCAGAGAGCTCCAGTCCGACTCAGACGCCAGCAAGGTGGAGGTGGAGTACTGGTTTGGGCTGGTATCATTAAAGATGAGCTTGTGGGGCCTTTTCGGGTTGAGGATGGAGTCAAGCTCAACTCCCAGTCCTACTGCCAGTTTCTGGAAGACACCTTCTTCAAGCAGTGGTACAGGAAGAAGTCTGCATCCTTCAAGAAAAACATGATTTTCATGCAGGACAATGCTCCATCACACGCGTCCAAGTACTCCACAGCGGGGCTGGCAAGAAAGGGTATAAAAGAAGAAAATCTAATGACATGGCCTCCTTGTTCACCTGATCTGAACCCCATTGAGAACCTGTGGTCCATCATCAAATGTGAGATTTACAAGAAGGGAAAACAGTACACCTCTCTGAACAGTGTCTGGGAGGCTGTGGTTGCTGCTGCACTCAATGTTGATGGTGAACAGATCAAAACACTGACAGAATCCATGGATGGCAGGCTTTTGAGTGTCCTTGCAAAGAGAGGTGGCTATATTGGTCACTGATTTGTTTTTGTTTTGTTTTTGAATGTCAGAAATTTATATTTGTGAATGTTGAGATGTTATATTGGTTTCACTGGTAAAAATAAATAATTGAAATGGTTATATATTTGTTTTTTGTTAAGTTGCCTAATAATTATGCACAGTAATAGTCACCTGCACACACAGATATCCCCCTAAAATAGCTATAACTAAAAACAAACTAAAAACTACTTCCAAAACTATTCAGCTTTGATATTAATTAGTTTTTTGGGTTCATTGAGAACATGGTTGTTGTTCAATAATAAAATTAATCCTCAAAAATACAACTTGCCTAATAATTCTGCACTCCCTGTATATATATATATATATATATATATATATATATATATATATATATATATATATACACACACACACACACACACATTCATTCGTTTTGGAAGAATCAAAGAAAATAATGAAAATGTCATTTTCATTATTTTCGTTGCTTTACAGAAAACTAAACCATTTGAAAATGAAAAAAGAAAATAAACCTGCGGGGGTGTCTAAACCTAAAACAGCTGAGGAACAGCCAGTTCCTAGACATTATTTTCAAACCTTGTTCTGGAACATCATTTAGAACTATGGAATACTGTTCCTAAAGTGGACGGAGCTATTTCCACCCTAGCTAAAAGTACAATAATTCCTTTGGAGGACAGTACATCCTTTAAGAATCCAATGTACAGGAACTAGAGGGATATCTTAGGAAGATTTTCCTACATGGAGGGCTACTTTTTTAGCCAGTAGTGAGTATTGCAGTGTTGTATTAAGTATCAGCTGGCGCTGCAGCTTTCTGGTGTGATTCGTTTTCGGAATTGATTTCAGTGGAATCTTCTTTAGAGAAGATTCTGCACCATACATAGGCACTTAAAACAGAAAATGTGTTTATCTGTGATGCAGTTATACAAATTGCCCGCATCAGCACGAAAAATCCCAGTTTTGTTGTGTTGCTAAACTCATGGTCAGTAGATATGATTTCCAAATCTAGATTACTGTTTGGCCCTGGTCTGGATTTGATTATTTCTACAGTCACTGGTGGGAAGGGTGCCTTGCTTCCTCAGGATAAGTCTAGACTTAAGGGAAGAGCAGGTGGGCATTTCGCTTCTTTCGTCAGAACAAATCGCAAAGGTCTTCTCTGTCAAATAAACCGGAGACCAACAGAAGTACTTGGAAACCCAACCCTGTCTGGAACAAAAACAAACTGCCCAAGAAGTTGGTCTCTGATGCCAAGACCACGTGAAGGGGTGACCCCAGCCAGGGGGCAACTTTAGTAGGGGGCAGATAATGCTTATTTTAAGAGGTTTGGGCTCAGTCTGTTCAAGTCATTGTCTCCCAGGGTTACAGAATAGGCTTCCGCTGTCGTCCCCCAAAAGGAAGGTTCTTTTTTTTTGTATATCAAAGAGGCTGTAAAGGAAGCTGGCCTTCCTGCCTTGTGTTCAGGATCTGTAATCCATGGGAGTAATCGTTCCTGTTTCTTAGCGGGAGAGGGGAAAGGGGTTTTACTCCAATCTTTTCATTGTCCCAAAGACCGATTTTAGATATAAAGTGTTTAAACCAGTTTGTACGAGTTCCTTCATTCAAAATGGAGACAATCAGAACTATCCTCCCTCTTGTTCAACAGGGTCAGTTCATGACCACTATAGACCTAAAGGATGCATATCTTCACATTCCAATTCATCCAGATAAATTTTGTTACCTCAGGTTTCCCATTCTGGAGAATCACTTCCAAATCACGGCCCTAACTTTTGATCTGGCAACTGCACCCAGAGTTTTTACAAAGGATTTGGAAGTGTTACTTGCAGTGGTCAGACTACAAAGCATTGTGGTGGTACAATATTTGGATGACATATTGGTTCAAGATCCATCTTCACAATTAGTGGCTACTCATACAGAGAAGTTTCTTTGGTATCCTCAGACTCATGGCTGGACGGTAAATCTGGGGAAGAGTTCTTTTGTTCTTTGTACAAGAGTCAATTTTCTTGGTGTTACAATAAATTTGCTGGTTATGAAAGTCTAACAGAACAATGCAGACTCAAACTCCAGTTAACCTGCTGGTTTCTCCAGTCTATTCATCTTCCTTCTGTCACACAATGTATGGAAGTAGGGTCTGATGGTTGCAGTGTCGGAAGCTATGCCATTTGCTTGATTTCATTTGTGGACTCCAGAGTTGTGCATGCTCAAGCAATGGAACAAGGATTACTCAGATCTCTCTTAGGTGATAGAATTGGATGCTGCCACCAGGGATTCTAAATCATGGTGGATGTCTCCCGAACCCATTCTTTAAGGCATGAGTTTCCTTCACCTAACCTGGGAGACACCACAGACGCAAGCCTATCTGGTTGGGGAGCAGTATGGGAGTATGGTCCACTCAATAACTTTCTCTCCCCATAAATATCTTGGAGCTCAGAGCCATTTTCAATGCCTAAGTGGCATGGCCTTAGTTAGGTTCAAGCTGATCTATTCGATTTCAATCAGAAAACAACACTACAGTGACGTATGTCAATCACCAGGGTGGAACCCGCAGTCTGTTAGTGATGCAGGAAATTCTTATATTCTATACTGGATAGAGAGTTACAAATGTCTGATATCGGCAATTCATATTCCAGCAGTGGAGAATTGGGAAGCAGACTATCTAAGCCGACAGACTCTTCATTCAGTAGAATGGTCTTTAAATCAGGAGGTATTCTACAAGATTGTGCTTCAATGGGGATTTCCAGAGAGCTTCTTGTCTCAATTTCAAACTTTTGAGATATGGCTCGAGATTAACGGAATCGTCAGGCGGAATTGGTAGATTTACCTGGGATTACCACCTAGTTTATCTGTTTCCTCTGATCGTCCTTCTTCCACATGTAATAGCACCTCTCAAACAAGAGAAATTTTCAGTGATTCTCATAGCTCCTGCGTGGCCAAGAAGGACCTGGTATGCAGATTTAATGTTTGTCATTTGCTCCTCTGTGGCGTCTTCCTCTGAGACTAGATCTTCTGACCCAAGGTCCCTTCTTTTATCAAGATCTGTATTCTCTGAGGCTGACTGTATGGAGATTGACCTGAAGATTTTAGTTCAGTAAGGATTCTCTGAGTCTGGGATTAATACTTTAATTCAGGCACATAAGCCTCTGACTAGATTCATATACCACAAGGTGTGGAAAGTGTACTTGTCCTGGTGCGCTGAACGTGATTTTCTCTGGAACAAGGTGAAAATTCCACATATTCTTCAGTTTTTACAGGAAGGGTTCTAAAAGGGGCTTTCGACTAGTTCTCTTATAGGTCAGATTTCATCTCTTTCCATTTTATTTCATAATAAGTTGGCACATTTGCCTGATATTCATTCCCAAGTTTTTGTTCAAATCAGACCTGTATTCAATCCTATTGCTCCTCCTTTGAATCTTAATCTTGTTCTTAAAGTTCTACAACATGCTCTGTTTGAGCCTATGCATTTTCTTGATATCATGTTGCTATCTTGGAAAGTTTTAATTTTTGTTGGGAATTTCTCCTGCATGCAGTTTCTGAATTGTCTGCTCTTCAGTGTGATCCTCCTTATCTGGCTTTCTTTCAAGATAAGACTGTACTTAGGACGAGAATGGGTTTTCTACATAAGGTAGTCTCTACCTCTAATTTTAATCATGAAATTGTGAATCCTTCCCTTTCTCCTAATCCAGTATCTTCTAAGGAGAGATTATTGCACAATCTGGATGTTGTTCAAGCATTAAAGTTCTACCTTCATGCTACTAAGGATCTTCGTCTTTCTTCCTACCTGTGCGTGCTTTACTCTGGCAAGCGCAAGGGTCAAAATTCTACTGCCGAGTCTTTATCCCTTTGGTTGAGAAGCTTTATTTGGATGGCCTATGTAGAGGTGGGACAGCAACCTCTGGCTCGTATTACTGCACATTCCACCCATTGGGTGTCCACGTCTTGGGCCTTCAAGAATAAGGCTTCGATGGAACAGATCTGTAAGGCTACAACCTGGTCCTCTCCTCCTACATTCACAAAATTTTACCAATTTTATGTTTTTGCCTCGGCTGATGCAGCTTTTGGGAGAAATTTTGTTCAGGTGGTGGAGCCTAGTAACTAGGTGACTGTCTTACCTGTTCATCCCACCCTAAATTCTTTGTGGACTCCACAGCTTGAGTATAGATTCACATATGTAAGAAATAGGATTTGTGGACTCTCACTGCCATTAAAAAGAAAATCTAGTTTATTCTTACCTGATAAATTATTTTCTTTCTTCGTAGTGAGAGTCCCCAAATCCACCCTACAATTTTTATGATGGCAGTCTAGTAGGCACCTCTTTACCCCTTTTGTCACTTTTGCTTTTTCTATCCTCACAGCCTAGCCAACCAGCATTCTCAGGGAGAGGGCGATATTAAACTTATTGTAGACTGCTCAGAGGCTCAGATCTGTGTTATTCTTCCCTGTGTTTGCAGCATAGCATTAGCAGTTGACACTTACTGTGTGACTGCGCCCATTAGTTATACTATTTTAAAATAACAATATAGATAGGGAAAGGGAGGCTAGTATAGCCTTAAGTATATAACTTTACCTCGAGCTACAAAGCAACGCTCAGGTGATAAAAAACCTTATATGAAGGAAATTTAGTGGTATGCAGACCGTTAAACTAATTATATATTCACAACAACTAGACAAACTAGTTGTAACTGAGAGTACAACAAAGTTATAAAGAGAGAGTAAATCCACTAGTGCCTAATAACACTATCACATCTACTGATATCATAAGGTTTTCCAAAAAAATATAGTATTGAAAAATTAGTTCCCATTCATTCATACATTATAGTTTATTAGGCTAAGGAACTCACACTCATACAAGTAGCAAAAGCTGTGAATTAAAACCACTTGAACTCTGTGATTAGCATAATAGCCTTAAAGTTAATATGTCACTATTAGATATCCTCAATCCAAATAGATTAAATTTAACTAAGCCCTTACAATCCGAGGGCTGTTTTACTTTTACATATGCAATAAACGATATGAGGATATAGTATTAACTATTTAGTACATAATCTGTCACAAGAGTAAGCAAAGTTAAAAACGGACGATAGGAGAGACAAAGCTGCCCCTATCGGACCCCTTTTCTTTTAACGCGCGTTTCACGAACGCTTCCTCAGAGGGGGTGCGGGCCGCTGCTACTCGGCGTCCTATATTCAATCTTAATGCCCACCACTAACACCGGATTGGATACCGGATTGGGAGTTGTCTCCTTACGCTTGGTTGATTCTCCTGTCAATCTTGGTAGGTATTTTACGTAGGAGACATGCAGAAAAAAGGGGATGTGTGCTTGATGGGTTACTGAGGCAACACCAATCAGCAAAAACGCTTGTCTTGCCTACAGTGGGTGTGCAGATTCGAATTACTGTGATTGGATGATCAACTAACAAAGCGTTATTGTAAACATCACAGTAGCTAGATTATAACTCTGTTGGTATACAATTCTTATTGACTAGAATTTGCAATTGTGAAGTATATACCTGTGATTCCTCTTCTGATTACACACTCGTAGATCAATTTATACTTTGTAGGATTTATACAATGCGTTTATTGATTATATTCACAATAGTCAAATCTTTTTTGTTTTTTACTTTTTTTACTATTCTTGTTAGAATTCAATTGCGCAATAAGTAATCAATGCCATCTTCTTATTTCTTGCATAACAATTTCAGGATTCGTACTTCAATATCCATGCAAGAAATAAGTATTCTGTGTTAATACTAACTACTTATTTGTACTGGTCACCGTCCTCACGGTTCATATCGGTGTGTGCTGTAAAACTATATGCTTACTTACAAGCTATTACTATTCACTTATATTTAATGCGAGGTTGAAGTAGTTATTCTAACATTACTGATATTCCTAGGATGCTAAGTTGAAATAATTATTTTAATTTCACTGATATCCCAGATGATCTTGTGGCCAAATTCTTTATGCAGGATGGAACAAGCATGTTATGTACTCATAATATTTAAGATTGTACAAAATCCATATCTTTAGGAGTATTGAGAATGTAAAAATATTTTACTGACACCTAGGACCAAGCTGCGAACAGCTCAATTGTAATATGTGAGGAAATGTATAGATCTAAATAGATATATACTGATGTTCATTGTGCTACCGTTCTAAAGCTATTCAAGTGTAAGTGAGTGTGCCCACTTTGAAAAAAATATCTATGTGCTCAAATCCTAGCGTGCAATTTATTCATGAAACCACTACATAACAACACTTAAATAAGATTGTGGTGAATGTGTGTAAATTATAAAAATGACATTGTAAAAGTAAATGTGTTAAGGGATATCAAATCATATTTTTGTGTTTCAGTGATTGGAGGTGGCTTAAATAAGATTGTGGTGAATGTGTATAAATTATAAAAATGACATTATAAAGGTAGTGTGTATGTGAATGAATGTTTTAGGGGATATCAAATCTTATTATTATGTTCCAGTGATTGGAGGTACGTGTGTGAGGTGAATGGTAGGTATAATTTAATACCTATGTTGATCCTAAGTGTAGTGAGGTGAAAGCTGAATTTTTGCTACATTACGACCTTCAGATCTGTGTGTTTCATAACTAATAATCTCATAATCCCATGTTGGACATGATCCACATTGGACTGGATATAATTCACTTGGGACTGGACTGGTTATATTAGCTGTAACGTCTGATAGTAACTTATAGCAAAGGATTTTACAGATAGACAAAATAATTGTTGTAGTCATTCATCCCACTTGGTTTGACAGTGTTCAATAAGTAAATCCACCTGCATTCCATTTTTAACAGCACTTTTTCTATGTTACCACCTCTAATGCCAAGTGATGCTTTTTGAATTACTGTGAATTTCAAATCTTTAGGAGAGCTCTCATGGTGTAGTAAGAAATGTTTGGCAACTGAGGTTATTTTTTTGCCCTTGCTCAGATCTCGTTTTGCTGTTTTGATGTTATAGCAGTGTTCCAAAATTCTTGTTTTTACCTCCCTAGTAGTCATGCCAACATAGAACATCTGGCATGAACAGTGTAGTGCATAGACTACTCCAATTGTAGTGCATGAAAAATGGTAGGGTATTTTATAAATCCTACCAGTTTTATCAGTCAAAGTTTTGACTTTCCACACATATTGACATGCAGAGCATGTTCCACAAGGGTACATGCCTGGGTCCTTATGTTGTTTTTTTGTAGATCTCACAAAATGGCTAGATACCAACAGGGGTCCGATAGGGGCAGCTTTGTCTCTCCTATCGTCCGTTTTTAACTTTGCTTACTCTTGTGACAGATTATGTACTAAATAGTTAATACTATATCCTCATATCGTTTATTGCATATGTAAAAGTAAAACAGCCCTCGGATTGTAAGGGCTTAGTTAACTTTAATCTATTTGGATTGAGGATATCTAATAGTGACATATTAACTTTAAGGCTATTATGCTAATCACAGAGTTCAAGTGGTTTTAATTCACAGCTTTTGCTACTTGTATGAGTGTGAGTTCCTTAGCCTAATAAACTATAATGTATGAATGAATGGGAACTAATTTTTCAATACTATATTTTTTTGGAAAACCTTATGATATCAGTAGATGTGATAGTGTTATTAGACACTAGTGGATTTACTCTCTCTTTATAACTTTGTTGTACTCTCAGTTACAACTAGTTTGTCTAGTTGTTGTTAGGTTTCCTAGTGAGTAATCCACTCCAGGTTTTGCTTCTTTGCAGAATCAATAATCCTAATATCTGAATATTATATGTAAAACGTTAATTCTGGTAAAACCTGGCAATATTTCCACAAATCTACTCCCCCCAACCCTTTATCTCTAAATAATTATATATTCACATTGAAAAGTGAGATAAAATAACAACCGCAATTAGATTGTTATTGAGAAAGACAGGGATTTCAGCACAGCCTTTTTTAATGTAAATGCTAAGCGAATGCAAAGCTCTGCATTTAGCGGTATGTGAAGTCCATTCTCATCCACCACAGACTTACAGGGCATACAGAGGACTGATATATTTATATTTATATAAGACACATAAGAAAGACCAAATAAGAAAAAGAAGCACAGGTAGACTTTATGCTTGAACACAGTTAGCGCTGTCAAGATTTATTAAGTATACATGATAAACAAAAGGTTCGCTGAAGCTTAAAACTGTAAAAGGTATGGACTGACAACACCTCCACTAGAGGGTGGTTACGTACTAGACGTAAAATCCGCCACCGTAGTGATCCTTGAGGATCTATGTCAGTACATAAATCTGTTTAAGTGACCTAAACCAATCAGCATAAGCACATATAACAGCTGAAACATACGTAGTGGAGCTAATGTGTAGCTCTAAGTATTGTGCACAATACGTTATTTAGCCAGCATTTCAATAGTTATCACCAATTCTCATGACAAGGAGCAGTATAGACTGTGAGCGATGAAAAAACAACTCCAGTAACAGCGGGCACCACCAATAAAGTAAGAGGTATCTGGGGGTCCATCCGATAAAAATCGTCGCCCGCAAAAGCCGGCGACGCCAATATTTGCGCGGGTTTGGTATCACATATACGGCGTAACCTAGAAGTTACGCGCGTATATTTCTGCCGTCGCCCGTAGTTTTTTGGGCTATAGGCAGGTATACCAAACCCGCGCAGTTTGGTATCCAATATGCAGCGTAAGGACTTACGTGGCGAAAATGGAGAAAACTTACTCCATTTTCACCTCGCCAAAAAAGCAGCCGTAAGAAGCCTTACGCTGACTATTGGAGCCCCGTAACTTCCTAAACTGGCTGCTAAAATAAACCTAACACCTAACGCATGCGCAATGTCTATCTCCCTGTCAACCGCGATCTTCTAAAATAAACCTAACACCTAACGCATGCGCAATGTCTATCTCCCTGTCAACCGCGATCTTCTAAAATAAACCTAACACCTAACGCATGCGCAATGTCTATCTCCCTGTCAACCGCGATCTGCTAAAATAAACCTAACACCTAACGCATGCGCAATGTCTATCTACCTGTCAACCGCGATCCCCCCCCAAATCCCTAATAAAGTTATTAACCCCTAAACCGCCGCTCCCGGACCCCGCCGCCATCTACATAAACTAACCCCCCTACTGTGAGCCCCTAAAACCGCCGCCATCTACCTTATCTATCCCCTAATTAGAACCCCTTACACCGCTGTCATCTACCTTATCTATCTCCTAATCTGACCCCTTACACCGCCGCCACCTATATAAAAATTATTAACCCCTAATCTAATCCCCCTATACCGCCGCCAGCTATATTAATATTATTAACCCCTAATGTAAGCCACTTACACCGCCGCCATCTCTATTAAAATGATTAATCCCTTATTTAATCTACCTACCCCGCCGCCAGCTATATTATCTATATTAACCCTAAGTATATTATAGTTAATATAGGTATTACATTATATATATTAACTATATTAACCCTAATTATATTAGGGTTAATATAGTTAATATAGTTACTATAGTATTTATATTAACTATATTAACTCTATCTAACCCTAACACCCCTAACTAAATTTATATTAAATTAATCTAATTCATTTATAAACTAAAATATTCCTATATAAATCTAAATACTTACCTATAAAATAAACCCTAAGATAGCTACAATATAATTAATAATTACATTGTAGCTATGTTAGGGTTAATATTTATTTTACAGGTAAATTGTTAATTATTTTAACTAGGTATAATAGCTATTAAATAGTTATTAACTATTTAATATCTACCTAGTTAAAATAATTACCCAATTACCTGTAAAATAAATCCTAACCTAAGTTACAAATACACCTACACTATCAATACATTTAATAAACTACAAACATCTATCTAAAAATACAATTAAATTAACTAAACTACAAAAACAAACAAACACTAAATTACAAAAAATAAAAAAAAGATTACAAGATTTTTAAGCTAATTACACCTATTCTAAGCCCCCTAATAAAATAATAAACCCCCAAAATAAAAAAAATTCCCTGCCCTATTCTAAATTAAACAAATTTCAAAGCTCTTTACCTTACCAGCCCTTAAAAGGGCCTTTTGTGGGGCATGCCCCAAAGAATTCAGCTCTTTTGCATACAAATACAATACCCCCCCCCCATTACAACCCACCACCCACATACCCCTATTCTAAAACCACCCAAACCCCCCTTAAAAAAGCCTAACACTACCCCCCTGAAGATCTCCCTACCTTGTCTTCACCACACCGGGCCGAACTCCTGATCCGATCCGGGCGATGTCTTCCTCCAAGCGGCAAAGAAGAATTCTTCCTCCGGCGACGTCTTCCTCCAAGCGGCAAGTCTTCATTCTTCCGGCGGCATCTTCAATCTTCTTTCTTCGCTCCGCCGCCGCGGAGCATCCATCAGCCAATCAGATTCAAGTTCAATCCGATTGGCTGATCCGAACAGCCAATCAGATTGAGCTCGCATTCTATTGGCTGATCGGAACAGCCAATAGAATGCGAGCTCAATCTGATTGGCTGATTGGATCAGCCAATCGGATTGAACTTGAATCTGATTGGCTGATTCAATCAGCCAATCAGATTTTTCTAACTTAATTCCGATTGGCTGATAGAATCCTATCAGCCAATCGGAATTCGGCGGACGCCATCTTGGATGACGTCATTTAAAGGTACCTCATTCGTAGTTCAGCAGTCGGCCGGGATGGATGCTCCGCGGTGGCGGAGCGAAGAAAGAAGATTGAAGATGCCGCCGGAAGAATGAAGACTTTGCTGCCGCTTGGAGGAAGACGTCGCCGGAGGAAGAATTCTTCTTTGCCGCTTGGAGGAAGACATCGCCGGAGGAAGAATTCTTCTTTGCCGCTTGGAGGAAGACATCGCCCGGATCGGATCAGGAGTTCGGCCCGGTGTGGTGAAGACAAGGTAGGGAGATCTTCAGGGGGGTAGTGTTAGGCTTTTTTAAGGGGGGTTTGGGTGGTTTTAGAATAGGGGTATGTGGGTGGTGGGTTGTAATGGGGGGGGGTATTGTATTTGTATGCAAAAGAGCTGAATTCTTTGGGGCATGCCCCACAAAAGGCCCTTTTAAGGGCTGGTAAGGTAAAGAGCTTTGAAATTTGTTTAATTTAGAATAGGGCAGGGAATTTTTTTTATTTTGGGGGTTTATTATTTTATTAGGGGGCTTAGAATAGGTGTAATTAGCTTAAAAATCTTGTAATCTTTTTTTTATTTTTTGTAATTTAGTGGGTTTTTTTTTTGTAGTTTAGTTAATTTAATTGTATTTTTAGATAGATGTTTGTAGTTTATTAAATTTATTGATAGTGTAGGTGTATTTGTAACTTAGGTTAGGATTTATTTTACAGGTAATTGGGTAATTATTTTAACTAGGTAGATATTAAATAGTTAATAGCTATTTAATAGCTATTATACCTAGTTAAAATAATTAACAATTTACCTGTAAAATAAATATTAACCCTAACATAGCTACAATGTAATTATTAATTATATTGTAGCTATCTTAGGGTTTATTTTATAGGTAAGTATTTAGATTTAAATAGGAATATTTTAGTTTATAAATGAATTAGATTAATTTAATATAAATTTAGTTAGGGTTAGATAGAGTTAATATAGTTAATATAAATACTATAGTAACTATATTAACTATATTAACCCTAATATAATTAGGTTTAATATAGTTAATATATATAATGTAATACCTATATTAACTATAATATACTTAGGGTTAATATAGATAATATAGCTGGCGGCGGGGTAGGTAGATTAAATTAGGGGTTAATCATTTTAATAGAGATGGCAGCGGTGTAAGGGGCTTACATTAGGGGTTAATAATTTTAATATAGCTGGCGGCGGTGTTAGGGGCTCACTTTAGGGGGTTATAGATATAATATAGCTGGCGGCGGGGTACGGGAGCGGCGGTTTAGGGGGTTAATAACTTTATTAGGTTGTGGCGGGGTACGGGAGCGGCGGTTTAGGGGTTAATAGCTTTTTTATTGTTAGGCTAGTGAGGGGGATAGCGGATAGAGGGTTAGACGTGTCGTGCTATGTTAGGGAGGCGTGTTAGACTTGTCGGGCTATGTTAGGGAGGCGTGTTAGACAGTGCGGGTGTTTTAGACTTTAGTCAGGTTTTATAGGCGCCGGCAGTTTCTAACGTGCCGCAAGTCACTGGCGACGCCAGAAATTTGTACTTGCGCAGATTTCTGGACATCGCTGGTTTGTCAGACTTACGGCACGTTAGCATCTGACGGCGACTTATATGGGATAGCTCGAGTTGCGAGCTGAAACTGCGGGCGACGCCGGTTCCCTCGCTTGCGCCGCAAACTGCGATCTATATCGGATCGCGCCCCTGGTGTCATGAAAATTTAATTCTGGATCTATGTTTATCAACCCCAAATTACAGTCTGACTGAATGCTAGCTATTTTAAAATAGTTTACTTATTGGACTTTACCATAGTATACTATAGTATAATACACTATTTATCTTATTTGTCTGAGTAAAAAAAAAGTTGTTTAAAACTTTTTATTAAGTTAGAAGTTTTAATTAACAAAAAATGTATTAACCCTTTTGTTGCATAGCATAACGGCTGCTGACTTTGCACTTATCTAATTAGAGGAATATAGAGAAACAGAACAATTCTGTTTCGCTATACCCAAGAGCGTTAACACCAAAATGTTTTACCTTAAAACTGAATTAAATATTTATCACCAAATGTAACAAGGAAGCATATTGAAACTTATATTAACCAATTGTGGTATACAATATCTATAAACCGAAAAGGATATTTTTAATCACAGAATCAGATGTTTGACAAACTAATTCTGTTATGTGAGTGAAATGTAGTTGATTTGATGATTCTTCCTGCAGCTGTTTGCCACACTGCTGCAATAACTAGTAAGCAAATGAAACACTAAGAGAAATGGGAAAAACAGGGAGCGCAGAAAGAATCTTAGTGTAGTAAATTAAGTAAAACAGGCTTTTTAATAAAAAGTTCATATATATGCGCAATCACACAAAGTGACCTCATAAAAACATTAATGATGTATATATTAAGCTCTAAAAAAATCTGCGTATAAAAAACAGTGTTCAGTAGAGGATAACTAAAAGCGGTACCGTCAGATGTACATGTTCGCCTCTAATCTGCTCATGGCAATTGACTTACCGTTGCATCTGCTCTCCAAGGGTTGGGTATACAAATACGCATTGAGCGTAAACATTTGAATGTGTGTAAATAATCCAATATTAGATTTGATAAAGGGAACAATTTACCTTTTTTGAAAATCAGTTTTTTTTATGTAGAACAGTCTAAGAGCCTACATGTTATGGTGGTGTTTCTAAATAAGATCAATATGGTGTGGGATATTTATATGTTTATGACCAGAATGCGAGTGGCACGTTAGCAGTTAGGCGCAAGTGAAAAGGGGTTTATCGCTGCATGGTTTTTCACTCGTATTACAAGTTGAAAGTAAACGCGATCGCTTTAGTGAAATTAAAGTTAATGAAAGTCGGGTTAGTGCTACCTCAGAGCTCTGGTTAACTGGTTCACGAAACAAAAAAGTATCACAAAACACATAAAAAATACATTACAAAGTACAGTTCCACTCATAATAACACTATCTAATAAAAAATATTCAAAAAATAGTTATAAGGGCTCAAGGTGTTAGAATAAAAAAGCAGGCAAAGGGATTTAACATAGAGATACATACATATATATTTTAACATAGAGATACATACATATACATCTCTAAAGATAATTTACTTTTTTAATGAGAGAAAGAGAGAGAAAGAAAGAGTATGAGAGAGAGAGAACGAACGAGAGAGAGATAGAGAGGGAGAGAGAGAGAGAAAGAGAGGAGGAGTGAGAAGGGGGGAGATAGAAGGGGGAGAGAAGAGGGAAAGAGAAGGGGGGAAAAAGAAGGGGGGGACAGAAGGGGGAGAGAGAGATAAGGGGGAGAAAGAGGGGGAGAGAGAGAGAGAGAGAGAGATAGAGATAGAGGGGGAGAGAGAAGGAAAGAGGGAGGGGGAGGGAGAGGGAGAGAGATACACAGGTATTAATACTTCTATTTATAAATATATACAGTATATAACTATATATTTACTTTAAAAAATGTGGCATTTTCAATCAGAGTGTATTAATTATCCATGGCTTTAGGCAGCTAGTCCATCGCAAGTTGCACTCATCTTTATTGCCATTTTTTCACATGTCTCCAGAGCACCACCTGCTCAGCTGCTCCACAGTTAGTATGCTCACTTTGGGTATGTGTATAAAAGGTGCGGGTGCCCCTACCTACTCTGACAAGGGACTGTGAGACACCACCATACATAATTTACAATATGCCATTGTGGCTGTGGTTCTCGGCAGCTTGGAAGAGGGGTGCAAAATCGAAATTGGTACAGAAGGTGTTATCCATTCTGGCGCACCGCCATACCGTGGCACACAAACACCACCCCTCTAAAATGGTGGCAGGCTGGCCACAGATGCTGTGGCCCCAGTAGGTCATTCTGGCACTGACTGCAGCTTCAGGTCTGGTCCTCCCATGAGCGAGCGGAAACAGTGTCAGTTAGTGCGGGCAGCAGGAAATATTTTATATTATGGAGTCCTAAAAAGAGCACAGCACAGAGGACAGAGTGCACGAAAGGCCAAGGACACTGCCACAGCCCTCCAATAGTATATAAGCACAACACGGACTCCATCACTCCAATGAATTTAAAAGGCAATATTTATTGATAAAAGCGACGTTTCGGGGTCACAGACCCTTATTCATGCTCAATATTATGGAGGCGGCAGAGGGTGTAAAATGTAGGGCTCTGGACCAGCATAGATAAGGGCGATGCCGACACTAGGGCTACGGCAAATGGCCCCTTAATCTGGTCCACACTGAATTAACTTTCAAGCATTGGTGTGTTATTTGAATACAGACAGTAAGTAGATCTTCTCTTATTGTTTAGTTAAATATTGAATTACCTGTTATATTATCATCTTGTACAGGTTCCTATAGTCTAGAGTAGCCCTTCACACCATTCCATCTATTAGGCTGCCTCTCAATTTATGATCTACACTAACTAATTAAGGTATTAACAACCACCATAGTATTCAAAATTTCTTGGGGTGTTTCCATGTCACATATAGAATTATTGTATAGTTAGATATATCCTATTTTTCGTTTAGCATTTGCATGTTGCTCATTGTATACCAAATTCTCAATCTTTACATCTGGTATACATTATTATCTATACTCCTTGTCTACTGTCTTTATCACCATGTGTTGTCCATACATGGCTGGATAGCCTAGTGGGTAAAGATTTTGCCTTTAGATCAGGGGGTGGTGAGTTCTAATCCGGACACTGATTGTGTCTTATTTTATATCATACCTTGTTGTAATTTGAGATATTGGGTATAAGTTAGATAGAGAGCCAGTTTAGGTCTTTTGCCCAGTTAATGAACTCTCCCTGTTCAATATTATTATAACATGAATTGTGGGGTCTGTCTCCAGATGGGACATCTTATACTACTATAGGTGGTAATTCAGATAAATTTCAGTATGCATATATATTATATTTTTATATATGTCAGATTACCTTATATTCCACCTAGTAGGTGTCGTTTGGTTATTCTACCATATATTTCTGCTTTTATCTCATGTACATAACATTGCAAAATCGCTTGGTTACCAGCATTAATCTTAAGGCATTGAGCTAACATAGCTCTTTATATAGTCTGTGGATATCCCGGTGGTCACAGTTTCTGTCCATAGACCAGGAGGTAGTGAGTTCTAGTCCCACAATATTTTGTATCTTTATTTGTAATAACCTTTTAGAATTTAGGTGCTTTATAGACTAATGGCAACTCTACATATAGAAGACATGGCTTTTCAGGTTTAATTTATCTTATTTTATTTTATTTTCTACATTAGGTTTTGCGGTCACTGCAATTCTTTCATTTAATATTTGGTGCGCTTGGAGTGAATGTCCTTGATGGAACATCCCATACTACTATAGGTGGTAATACAGATACATTTCTGTATGTATATACATTACATTCTTTTATACATGCTAGATTACCTTATATTTCACCTAGTAGGTGTCGTTTGTTTATCTAATCATATATTTTTGCTCTTATCTCAAGCATATAGCAGTGCAAAATCCCTAGGGTACCAGCACTCATCTTAAGTCACTGAGCAAACATAGCTCTTTATACAGTCTGTGGATAGCCTAGTGGTTACAGTTTCTGTACATAGACCAGTAGGTAGTGAGTTTGAGTCCCATAATATATTTTTCATTTTACTCGCAATAATTATCTAGAACCGAGGTGCTCTGTAGCTAAATGGTAATTATATATGGAAGACATGGGTTTTCAGGTTTATCCTATTTTATTATTTACATCAAGTTTTGTGGTCACTTTAATCTTTTCATTATAACATTTACGTTTGGAGTGAATGAGTTTAAGCCGTATGCACTGTTTCCTTCAATATAACACTGCTTTAATTTACAGGTTTCTTTGATGTATATTGTTTCACATGTGTGGGTCCGTTTCCATTTTAGAGTAAGGGGTTAACCAACTTAATTAAGACAATTGACACTTAGGTAATACAGCTGAATTTTATCTGTTTTAACCTATGGCTGTGTTTTTTGGGGGTATTTAAATCGTGCCCTCCTTAAGTTTAGTTAGGCTATGACTACGGCTTCTGCTGAAACGCGTATGCTTAACACAGCGGTATTCTACTTAATGTATTGAACTGTTTCTATGTGGTGGAGTTTATGGAGTGCTTTTAATTACCCACAAGGGTGAAATAAATGTTACGTTTTATACAAAGGACTTGCTCAAGTTTTCTTTTTCAGTTTATGTACTCATATAATAACTAGTAGAAAGTTAACTTAGCTACCACTCACTGCAGAGGCTGCAAAAAGTGCCGCCCTCCCCAATCTGTCACCCTAGGCATCGGCCTTGTCGGCCTAGGCAATTATACGGCCCTGGCTCCACTTGAAATCTGGCCCTTAAAAGGACAGTCTTAAAGTCTTACTTTAGATTAAGTTGCAAATATCCTCCTGCACCCTTTCTATATCATGCAGCAGTAACAGTAAAAAGTTATTATAAAATGAATATTGTTTCTGGTCACTTTGAAATGGCTGCCAAGCTCTGCCTACTGATGACATCATGATCTGGGCTGCAACTATGCACACTGCTGAATAGCACTGACAGTCTGTTAAATTCAATTAGTGAGTCTTTTGTAACTAGTGAAACCTTTAATGCAGCCCATGTAAATTATGCCAAAAGATTAAATCAGTCACCCCACAATCTGGGTATCCTTTGTGAAAAGCAGCAATGCAACTACTGGGAGCTAGCTGCTGATTGGTCGCGGAACACATATGCCTGTTCTCAGTGGTTCACCCAAGGTGTTCAGCTAGCTCCCAGTAATGCATTGCTTCTCCTTCAACAAAGACAAGAATTAAGCAAATTTGATAATAGAAGTAAATTGCAAAGTTAAAGTTTAGAATCGTATGCTGTATCTGAATCATGAAAGAAAGTGTTTGAGTTTTATATCCCTTTACATCATTTCTAAACATTTTTGTTGTAATGCAGTGCTTAATTGCTGATATCTGCAATGTACTTAATGACCCTAGATTAATAGTAGGCTTTATGCTGGTGTGGTTGTTAATAGGAATTTGCATTTGTGAACTTCGGGCTGGCCACAAGCCACATTCGGCAATATTATTCTTGTGAAACATACTAACATCTTTAGCATTTGTATCAGCCCGAAATTTACAAATGCACATTCCTAGTTGTTAAATGGATACGAAACCCAAACTTTTTCTTTCATTATTCAGACAGAGCATACAATTAAAACAAATTAAAAATGGCTTAATTCTCTTGTAATTCTTTGTTGAAGAGATATCCAGATAGGAGGCATGCACATGTATGAAGCACTAAAGGGATGATTCGTCAGATAGCCAAGAGGAAACCTTAAGGTGGAACATAAACATAAAAATTCCTTATAATGATAATGTGCAACAGTGTACAACTTTAGTGAAACAAATAAAGATCATGATTGTCATACGTAAATATTAGTACATATGCATTAAAACTAACATTTAACGTGAGAAATAATAATTAATTGATAGTAAAAACGTAAACAAATAAATCTGTGTTGTTATTAGTGGAATTCCACACAATGAAAAACCTTTGCAGAGAGAAGATCCAAAGTGCAGAGACGATATCAAACGTGCAGCAGTAATTCCTCTATGCTGACGTTGTGAAGTGATTGCTCTGTGTTGGCGTGATAGTGAATCCAAATGTGCGATTGACACAAGTATAGTCCAGTGTTGCTGTTTGGACACAGTGATGAGGCTTGGGTAATGAGATGAGATCGAACACCACTAGAAATCAGAGGGAAAAAAAGGGGCGCCTCATAGTGAAATCCGTTATAAATAATGAGAAACAAGAAGTGAATAATTACTCACAATGGACGTGGCACTTGTGTGAAAGAAAGTGCTATATTTGCGGACTAACACTTGTAGTGGTCAGCTCACTGGTCACCTTTGTGACGGCGAGTGGTCTCTCCGTGGGAACTTTGCAGTAAGTCCCAAATCTGTAGAGGGGAGCCAAAACTAATTATTCATGCATAGAAACACTAAATGACGGTACCTTTAAGTGACGTCATCCAAGATGGCGTCCCTTCAATTCCGATTAGCTGATAGAATTCTATCAGCCAATTGGAATTAAGGTAGAAAAAATCCTATTGGCTGATCCAATCAGCCAATAGGATTGAGCTCGCATTCTATTGGCTGTTCCAATCAGCCAATAGAATGCAAGCTCAATCCTATTGGCTGATTGGATCAGCCAATAGGATTGAACTTCAATCCTATTGGCTGATTGCATCAGCCAATAGGATTTTTACTCCCTTAATTCCAATTGGCTGATTCAGCCCATTGGAATTTAAGGGACGCCATCTTGGATGATGTCACTTAAAGGTACCATCATTTAGTGTTAGTCGTCGGAAGGAAGAGGATGCTCTGCATCAGATGTCTTGAAGATGGACCCGCTCTGCTCCGGATTGATGAAGATAGAAGATGCCGTCTGGATGAAGACTTCTGCCCGTCTGGAGGACCACTTCTACACGGATAGGATGAAGACTTTGGACCATCTGGAGAACCACTTCTGCCCGGTTGGGTGAATACGTCTCAAGGTAGGGTGTTCTTCAAGGGGTTAGTGTTAGTTTTTTTTAAGGGGGGATTGGGTGGGTTTTAGAGTAGGCTTGGGTGTGTGGGTGGTGGGTTTTAATGTTGGTGGGGGTATTGTACTTTTTTTTCCAGGTAATAGAGCTGATTACTTTGGGGCAATGCCCTGCAAAAGGCCCTTTTAAGAGCTGTTCGTAATTTATTATAGGGTAGGGCTTTTATTATTTTGGGGGGCTTTTTTATTGTAATAGGGGATTAGATTAGGTGTAATTAGTTTAAAAAAACTTGTAATTATTTTATTATTTTCTGTAATTTAGTGGGGTTTTTTCGTACTTTAGATAATTTTATTTAATTGTAGTTAATTGTAGTTAATGTAGGTAATTAATTTAATTATAGTGTAGTGTTAGGTGTAATTGTAACTTAGATTAGGTTTTATTTTACAGGTAACTTGTAGTTATTTTAGCTAGGTAGTTATTTAATAGTTAATAACTATTTAATAACAATTCTACCTAGTTAAAATAAATACAAACTTGCCTGTAAAATAAAAATAAACCCTAAGCTAGCTACAATGTAACTATTAGTTATATTGTAGCTAGCTTATGGTTTATTTTACAGGTAAGTATTTAGTTTTAAATAGGAATAATTTATTTAATGATAGTAATAATTCTTTTCGATTTATTTAAATTATATTTAAGTTAGGGTTAGTGTTAGACTTAGGTTTAGGGGTTAATAAATTTAATATAGTGGCGGCGGTGTAGGGGGGGTAGATTAGGGGTTAATGAATATAATGTAGGTGGCGGCGGGGTCCGGGAGCGGTGGTTTAGGGGTTAAACATTTTATTTAGTTGTGGCGGGGTCTGGGAGTGGCAGGATAGGGGTTAATAACTTTATGTAGGATGGCAGCGGTATAGGGGGCGGAAGATTAGGGGTTAATATGTATAATGTAGGTGGCAGTGGGCTCCGGGAGCGGTGGTTTTAGGGGTTAAACACTTTATTTAGTTGCGGCGGGGTCCAGGAGCGGTGGTATAGGGGGTAAACTGTTTAGTATAGTGTGGGTGTTTAGTGACAGGGTACCAAAAAAGCCAAAGAGCAGCGAGATCGATGACTGTTAGTTAACAACAGTCCGCTGCTCATCGCTCCGTACTTGGTGCGCGGCTTTTTGATAGCTTTTTTGATAATTTTGGAGAACGTATTCAGGTCTGCGGCGGTGATGTTAGGCGATCTTAGGCGAGCGTATTGGTGCCGGCGAATGCAGGTAAGTTGACAGGTTGATAAATAGAGACCATTATGTCAGTTAAACAAAAGCTGCTAGATCTACTTTGGCATTGAGACCCTGAGGATACAAAGTTTTTAATTTATAGATCCAGAAGGTCTCAAGTTGTCTGCGCCTTGTTAGCCCTTTGAGTGCTAAGCACTTTCCCACCTGGGTGCTAAGAGTTTTTAATGCTTTTATTTTTTTTATTTTTTGAACAATTTTTTTTTAAACTTTTTTTTATTTTGTTCAGACCCCCAGGACTTACACTGTTGGAAAGGTTAGACGATTACCTTTCCAATGGTGGGTCTTGGGGGTCTATAGCTGCTTAGATGCCTGAGATACAGGCTTCTAAGCAGCATGCCCCTCCTCCTATACTTAACATTGTTAAGTATAAATAAAGTTGCGCTGTGACATCATCACGTTATTGCGCGTGACGTGACCATGCAAAACGGGAAGCCCCGGCGATGCCTGTCACTATACAGGCATGATCGCCGGGGTAGGAGCGGGTGGGAGCCCCCAGATCTCCCTCAAGGTGGGAGAGTGCTAGTGACGGCTCTGAGCCGTCATTAGCACCAGAGTGGGAAACTCTGTGATGGCTCAGAGCCGTCATTAGCACTTAAAGCACTCAAATCTATTGTAATCATTGGATCTAGGAACAAAGTCTTTTGGTAAAAATTTGTATATGTTATAATTTCCAGAATGTGCAAAAAGGCAATGATTTGAAAAACTGTGTTTAACTTTAACACTTTTGCAATTTTTGCATTTGCGAAAATGCTCACCCCATCTAGTACGGGTCTTTCTAGAGGTGTGGCCCACATATTGAAGGCCACACATACACTCAATAAGATACACAATATAACTAGAATCGCAATTGTAAAAGCCTAGAATCTCAAATTCTTCCCCTGTTGTATTTGACTTAAAAGTTTTACTCCTATGATTAATATACTTATATATGTTGCAACCTCTCTTGTTGCATTTATATATACCATTTAATCCAAAGGGGTTGTTTTTGTTCTTAGAAACTAGAATCTTTGAGTTATTAACTGTGTTTTTGTGTTTGACCCTTTTGCTTGGAGCCAGTTTACTTCTTAGAGTGGGGGCTCTTTTGTATACTATCCTTGGTTTATTATCAGTAATATTCTTCATAATTGGATCTCTTTTGATTAGATTCTAGCTTTACCTAAGGCTTCTTCTAGAAGTTGTATGGGATAACTTTTGTCAATGAATCTCTGATAGACTA
The DNA here is from genome assembly GCF_027579735.1 of Bombina bombina. Lineage (NCBI taxonomy): Eukaryota > Metazoa > Chordata > Amphibia > Anura > Bombinatoridae > Bombina > Bombina bombina. The sequence goes on along the minus strand of NC_069504.1, from coordinate 838,469,336 downwards.
CTTGACTTTGTTCCTCGGAAGTTACCAAATCGGAACAATTTTTCTTATCCTTCTAAACTGGCTAAAAGCAATGTTTCTTAACCAGCTTTTTTGGTGGTTACTTGAAAATTCAAGGTAACTGTTACTGTCTACAGTTTTGAAGAATGTTTTAGATTCTATTTCTTTTTTCTGGTTCCAACTTAGAACTAAGTCTAAAAAATCAATAGTGTATTTTTGGATATTAGCTGTAAAAGTCAGTCCTAAATCGTTATTTAAGTGTGAAACTAAAGAGTTGGCAGACATAATATCCCCTTTCCAAAGAAAAATAAGATTGTCAATGTAGCGGCCATAGAAAACCAGGCCTGCTCCCGCCTCATATTTGTAGATGTATTTCTCTTCAAATAATATATATAAAATAATCAATATAAAAAGATTGCCAATGCCTGCAATAATGGGCCGACCTGGAGGATTTTTTAGATCCTTGTGGATCTTTAGCAAATGATAGCAATGTGCTACACTTGGATCAGTGATTGTTAAGAAATTTCTTTCAACCTTATTTAGAATTCCCAAACGAAAACCTCTATTAATTAATGCAGTGCAAGTTTTTTGAAAACTAAGGGTGGGATCTTTGGTAAGAATTCTATAATAGTTGTTATCTCCTAGAATCCTATGCGTTTCATCTAAATAATCTCCAATATCTTGTATGATGATCCCACCTCCCTTGTCTGCATCACAGAAGATAATATTCTGATTTATTTGTAAACTACATATTGCTTTCTTTTCTCCAGTGCTCATGTAATAACTTTTTTTGTAGGATTTCAAAATTTTCTCTAAATCTTCCAAGACTAGATTTTGAAAAAGTTCTATCAAATGGTTATTACTATTAGTGGGGTTAAAATTAGATTTATTTTTGACCTCTGTATGTATGAAGTCTTCATATAGATGTGAAGTCAAAGGTTCAATATTGGTAATATTAATTGGATTTGTATCATGACATATGACCGGATCTATGCTAATAATTTGTTGATTTTGAATATCAATTATTTTGTTTCTTTATGTTTTTTGCAAACAAAATTTACGGGTAAATCTATTTACATCAACAAATATATTAAAAATGTTGTGCGGATTGGGAGTCCAATAGGAAAGGCCTCTTTTCAAAACTCTCTTCTCTTCGATGGTTAAGGGATGGGAAAATAAATTAAAAATGCCTTTGTCTAATTTGGATATTTTTTTCTTTCTTGGTTGCAATGGCTCTGCCTCTAAAGCATAATTTTCTAATTGATGTGGCATGTTTCCTGTTCTTTGTGCCGTGACTTCCTCTCCCCTGTTGGGACCTATCTCTAAAAAAGGCCTAGAGGTACTGTGCTGATCAGATTCTATCCTAATCTCATTTAACAATGGCTTCAAACCTATTAGGATGGGTAAAAAAATGATAGGGACTTTGGTCATGAGAAGATAGTCTTCTAGATCTGTAATTTTCTTGTGCTACTGACATATCCCTGGTGGAATTGTGAGTGGAGTGTCTCGATTGATGCTGATTGTGATGGTAATTGTAGATCGGATGTTGGTTGGGTGTTCTATGGTGATTGCTAGTTGGAGGACCATAAGATCTTTTTTGATCGTGATTGTAATAAGTTCTATTATGGTGGTACTGGTTGTCCATATTATTCCTATTGTGATAACTATTATCCTGAATATTCCAAAAATTAGTATCGGTATTTGATGCATATCTCCCATTAGAGGAGGCATAATCGTTTTTGTGATAATTTTGATATGTTTTTTTATAACCCTGGTTATTATAGGAGAAATGTGGAGTATTGGAATCTCTCTGTGGTTGACGCCACATGTTAGAGGTATTGGAATCTCTGTGTGGTTGGTGCCATGTGTTTGAACTAAGGGGCCTGTTAGATTGAACTATTTTTTCTCTCTAGTCCAACCATCCTGGGCCTCTTTAATTTTTTTTTTACTGTATCAGGTTCTATATTTGTATTTGTACGATTGTAAGTGTATACACAGTTTTTAGAATAATCCTCACGGTCCCTTTGCAGTTTTTATTTTTGGAACTGACAATATTTTCTTGGTATTTATCTGTTCTCTCATTAATATCTGAATTAAGTTTAGCATAATCAGGATTATTTTGATGACGTAATAAGTCATTTTGTATTTTTCAATACTATTATTGCAAGAGTTATACAACTTACGTCTGTGTTCAATCAAAATTTTGATTAGATTGAATGAACATTCACTTAATGCTTGATAACACTTAGAATTTGTATACCCCTCGGAATGTGTTTAATTTCAGTATATTTTTCTAGGGTGGTCAAATCCCACCAATGTCTATGCTCTTTCATTATCTCTTCTAACAGGTAAAATAAATCTTTCATAGACATATCATTGCCTCCCTCAGAGGTATTATAGTCAAGGGGTAATTGTGTACCTGACAGGCAAACACCAGATCTCTTAGATCTTCTGTCTTCCTTTGACTGCATAATGAAATCTTTAATTGAACAGTCAAATGTATAAATAACTGAGGACTCTAAAATAAAAGGCTGAAAACTTGCTTAGTCACAAGATATTAGTGTTAGTGAATGTGTGTAGGTGTTAAAAAGATGTGTGCTGCAATATGAATTGCTAGCTCACCTGTCTCATCAAAAAGCATAAAAGAGATGATTCATCAGATAGCCAAGAGGAAACCTGAATGTGGCACATAAACATAAAAATTCCTTATAAAGATAATGTGCAACAGTGTATAACTTTTTTTTTTTAGGGATATGTAATAAATATAATCCAAGCAAAATTAATACATTTGTACCTGTATACCTAAGCTTTGGTAAAGGGTGGGAAGAAGTACATAAATCTACAATCCACCTCCAAGAGACATATAACAAATCAGAACACAAGGTGAGCTTAAAACCACACTATCCATAACTTCATGTTATACAGTGCTAAATGTCTAATAACCCTATACATATATTTTAAACAAGCCAGAAGAAAAATAAAAAATACTGAGCTAATAATAGGCAGTAAAGTGTACTAAACTCTTATGGATAAAACACATGGACATAATACCCAACACAAACATTATGGAAAATAGATATTCCAAACTTCAGACTTATAAGCCATCATTAGGAGTCTCAATAATTAACGAGTAAGCATAACATGGATTCTAGATAGCCAAAGAAATAAGTCATTATTATGCGGTTCGTAGCGTAAGCCAGATAAGACTTTTAAAGGAGTTCATCCGATGCCTATTTGGACTGAGCATCTCACCTTATCAGCCTGTATGTTCCGGGGAAATGTCTTGCTATGGTCCCTGTTGTTCCGTGTGAGGCCAAAACAACACTGAGTGCTTGGGGGCAGTGGGAGTAATAAAGAATTAAGCAATTGCGGCCATGGTGCTGTATGAATTTTGGGCAAGGTTCCATCTAGAGATCTCCCGGTTGAGTATGTTTTAGTCCCCTGTCTTATCTGGGGGGATAAATTAGCAGCCCTTAAGTCACCTTCGTCTCGCCTCATCGAGACGCTTTTGCCTTCCGGTTGCCGAGCCGGAATCTCACTAGGCATTAGCCCCTTCATTTTCAGTGCTCGATAAGCTATCTCACATTCCATTAAAACAGGACTAATCAAGGTCTTCAAAGGGGCTGAAAGTAAGGCGGTAGGAGTTATGGGCGCTATAGTGAAGTTCGCCGTATGCCATCTCTCCCGGTTCTCCGTCTCAGTTAGTGCCCGCACTCTCTCACTGTAATGTTCATCTGTTGGAGGTGTCACGACCTGTTTTACTGCAATGGTATTTTCTTCAGTAGACTCCGGTTTAGAAGGTATCACATTTACTGCGTCCGTGCTGTGTTGTGGAGTATGATCCCTGGCATTTCCCCATGCTGCAGCTATCTCCCTCATAAGCCGTGTGAAGTGGTCATTTAGGATAATGGTAAGCTAGTAGGATAGCTTCCTCTTGCTCCATCCTGTGTATACAGAAAGTTAATCCCCGCTGGGTATAGGTAAAGTCAGTATCCGTAAAACTTATTAAGTGCGAAAATTGCAATCCAATAGGGAATGCCGTACCCGGGTAACCGGGGGGGGGGATGCTAAGGTCTCAGAAGAGGCCGCAGCCAGAAGCCTCAGCGGTCCAGATCAGCGCTCCAGAGTCATGGAGTCAGCAAATTTAACATAAATCAGTTCAGTGGGTGATACTGCGAACAGCTACAATGTTTTTTTCCATAGATGCTGCAATTATCTGTATGAACTCGGCGGATTATACAGATCGTCTCCTGGAGCTCCTGATAACACGTCCTGTCATGGACGCCGCCTAGACACGCCCCCAACAGTGTACAACTTTAGTGAAACAAATAAAGACTGTGATTGTCATACGAAAATATTAGTACATATGCATTAAAACTAACATTTATCGTGAGAAATAATAATTAATTGATACATTTTTAAATGTCTGAATGTTTTAGTAGAATCGACTAAACAGAATTCTCTTCTAATGTTGTGAATGCAGGTTCTGATCCGTGATTGGACACTTCGAAAAAACTATTTGACCAATAGAATTTTATGTTAGGGTATTTAAACTTTTTACCCGTATGTTAATATTATTATGCCTGATGAAACGACCAGTAACTAGGTTGAGAAACGTGTTGCAGTATTACAGTTTGTTTGTTTTTAATCAAACACAACATATGTCTATATTATTTGCTGAGAGATTCAGCCTGACTTATTGTCAAAGTGTACGCAAACAAAAAACCTGCATTCTATGTTGTTTGCGGCTGTTCAACCAGCATCTAGTTTCGGTTCCCCTCTACAGATTTGGGACTTACTGCAAAGTTCCCACAGAGAGACCACTCGTCGTCACAAGCTGACCACTGCAAGTGCTATTTCACCTATATAGCACTTAGTTTCACACAAGCGCCACATGCATTGTGCGCAATTTTTCACTTCTTGTTTCTCATTATTTATAATGGATTTCCCTATGAGGTGCCCCTTTTCTTTCCTCTGATGTATGAAGCACTGCATGACAGGATATAGTGCTGCCATCTAGTGCTCTTGCTAATGTATAATATTGTTGCAAAACAGCTGCGATATAGTGCTACAGACACGTGCACACTCCTGAAATTACCTTCCTGCTTTTCAACAAAGGATAACAAGAAAACAAAGGATCAAAGTAAATTGAAAAGTTGTTTAAAATCGTATGTTCTATCTAAATCAGGAAAGAAAAATTTATGCCTAGATTTAGAGTTTGGCGGTAGCCGTCAAAACCAGCGTTAGAGGCTCCTAACGCTGGTTTTTACCGCCCGCTGGTATTTGGAGTCAGTCAGGAAAGGGTCTAACGCTCACTTTCCAGCCGCGACTTTTCCATACCGCAGATCCCCTTACGTCAATTGCGTATCCTATCTTTTCAATGGGATCTTTCTAACGCCGGTATTTAGAGTCGTGGCTGAAGTGAGCGTTAGAAATCTAACGACAAAACTCCAGCTGCAGAAAAAAGTCAGGAGTTAAGAGCTTTCTGGGCTAACGCCGGTTCATAAAGCTCTTAACTACTGTGCTCCAAAGTACACTAACACCCATAAACTACCTATGTACCCCTAAACCAAGGTCCCCCCACATCACCACCACTCTATTAAAATTTTTTAACCCCTAATCTGCCGACCGCACACCGCCGCCACCTACGTTATCCCTATGTACCCCTAATCTGCTACCCCTAACACCGCTGACCCCTATATTATATTTATTAACCCCTAATCTGCCGCCCCCAACGTCGCCTCCACCTACCTACAATTATTAACCCCTAATCTGCCGACCGGACCTCACCACCACTATAATAAATGTATTAACCCCTAATCCACCTCACTCCCACCTCAATAACCCTATAATAAATAGTATTAACCCCTAATCTGCCCTCCCTAACATCGCCGACACCTAACTTCAAGTATTAACCCCTAATCTGCCGACTGGACCTCACCGCTACTCTAATAAATTTATTAACCCCTAAAGCTAAGTCTAACCCTAACACTAACACCCCCCTAAATTAAATATAATTTAAATCTAGCGAAATAAATTAACTCTTATTAAATAAATTATTCCTATTTAAAGCTAAATACTTACCTGTAAAATAAACCCTAATATAGCTACAATATAAATTATAATTATATTGTAGCTATTTTAGGGTTTATATTTATTTTACAGGCAACTTTGTATTTATTTTAACCAGGTACAATAGCTATTAAATAGTTAATAACTATTTAATAGCTACCTAGTTAAAATAATTATAAAATTACCTGTAAAATAAATCCTAACCTAAGTTGCAATTAAACTTAACACTACACTATCAATAAATTAATTAAATAAAATACCTACAATTATCTACAATTAAACCTAACACTACACTATCAATAAATAAATTAAATAAAATACCTACAAATAAATACAATTAAATAAACTAACTAAAGTACAAAAAATAAAAAAAGCTAAGTTACAAAAAATAAAAAAAATAATTACAAACATAATAAAAATATTACAACAATTTTAAGCTAATTACACCTACTCTAAGCCCCCTAATAAAATAACAAACCCCCCCAAAATAAAAAAATGCCCTACCCTATTCTAAAATTAAAATAGAAAAGCTCTTTTACCTTACCAGCCCTTAAAAGGGCCTTTTTTGTGGGGCATACCCCAAAGAATTCAGCTCTTTTGCCTGTAAAAAAAAACATACAATACCCCCCCAACATTACAACCCACCACCCACATACCCCTAATCTAACCCTAACCCCCCTTAAATAAACCTAACACTAAGCCCCTGAAGATCTTCCTACCTTGTCTTCACCATGCCAGGTATCACCGATCGCTCCAGGCTCCGAAATCTTCATCCAAGCCCAAGTGGGGGCTGGATATCCATCATCCGGCTGAAGTATTCTATCAAGCGACGGCTGAAGAGGTCCAGAAGAGGCTCCAAAGTCTTCCTCCTATCCGGGCAGAAGAGTAGATCCGGACCGGCAACCATCTTCTTCCAAGCGGTGACAAGCAGCTCCATGTTGAAGACCTCCGGCGCGGATCCATCCTCTTCTTGCGACGTCCTAAGTCTGAATGAAGGTTCCTTTAAATGACGTCATCCAAGATGGCGTCCCTCAAATTCCAATTGGCTGATAGGATTCTATCAGCCAATCGGAATTAAGGTAGGGAAAATCTGATTGGCTGATTGAATCAGCCAATCAGATTGAGCTTGCATCCTATTGACTGTTCCGATCAGCCAATAGAATGCGAGCTCAATCTGATTGGCTGATTGGATCAGCCAATCGGATTGAACTTGAATCTGATTGGCTGATTCCATCAGCCAATCAGATTTTCCCTACCTTAATTCCGATTGGCTGATAGAATCCTATCAGCCAATCGGAATTCGAGGGACGCCATCTTGGATGACGTCATTTAAAGGAACCTTCATTCAGACTTAGGACGTCGCAAGAAGAGGATGGATCCGCGCCGGAGGTCTTCAACATGGAGCCGCTTGTCACCGCTTGGAAGAAGATGGTTGCCGGTCCGGATCTACTCTTCTGCCCGGATAGGAGGAAGACTTTGGAGCCTCTTCTGGAGCTCTTCAGCCGTTGCTTGATAGAAGACTTCAGCTGGATGATGGATCTCCAGCCCCCTCTTGGGCTTGGATGAAGATTTCGGAGCCTGAAGCGATCGGTGATACCTGGCATGGTGAAGACAAGGTAGGAAGATCTTCAGGGGCTTAGTGTTAGGTTTATTTAAGGGGGGTTTGGGTTAGATTAGGGGTATGTGGGTGGTGGGTTGTAATGTTGGGGGGGGGGTATTGTATGTTTTATTTTACAGGCAAAAGAGCTGAATTCTTTGGGGTATGCCCCGCAAAAGGCCCTTTTAAGGGCTGGTAAGGTAAAAGAGCTTTTCTATTTTAATTTTAGAATAGGGTAGGGCATTTTTTTATTTTGGGGGCTTTGTTATTTTATTAGGGGGCATAGAGTAGGTGTAATTAGCTTAAAATTGTTGTAATATTTTTATTATGTTTGTAATTATTTTTTTTATTTTTTGTAACTTAGCTTTTTTTATTGTTTGTACTTTAGTTAGTTTATTTAATTGTATTTATTTGTAGGTATTTTATTTTATTTATTTATTGATAGTGTAGTGTTAGGTTTAATTGTAGATAATTGTAGGTATTTTATTTAATTAATTTATTGATAGTGTAGTGTTAGGTTTAATTGTAACTTAGGTTAGGATTTATTTTACGGGTAATTTTGTAATTATTTTAACTAGGTAGCTATTAAATAGTTCTTAACTATTTAATAGCTATTGTACCTGGTTAAAATAAATACAAATTTGCCAGTAAAATCAATATTAATCCTAAAATAGCTACAATATAATTATTATTTATATTGTAGCAACATTAGGGTTTATTTTACAGGTAAGTATTTAGCTTTAAATAGGAATAATTTATTTAATAAGAGTTAATTTATTTCGTTAGATTTAAATTATATTTAATCTAGGGGGATGTTAGGGTTAGGGTTAGACTTAGCTTTAGGGGTTAAAAAATTTATTGGAGTAGCGGTGAGGTCCGGTCGGCAGATTAGGGGTTAATACTTGAAGTTAGGTGTCGGCGATGTTAGGGAGGGCAGATTAGGGGTTAATACTATTTATTATAGGGTTAGTGAGGTGGATTAGGGGTTAATACATTTATTATAGTAGCGGTGAGGTCCGGTCGGCAGATTAGGGGTTAATAATTGTAGGTAGGTGGAGGCGACGTTGTGGGGGGCAGATTAGGGGTTAATAAATATAATATAGGGGTCGGCGGTGTACGGAGCGGCAGATTAGGGGTTAATAATAATATGCAGGGGTCAGCGATAGCGGGGGCGGCAGATTAGAGGTTAATAAGTGTAAGGTTAGGGGTGTTTAGACTCGGGGTACATGTTAGGGTGTAAGGTGCAAACTTAGGAAGTGTTTCCCCATAGGAAACAATGGGGCTGCGTTAGGAGCTTAACGCTGCTTTTTTGCAGGTGTTAGGTTTTTTTTCAGCTCAAACTGCCCCATTGTTTCCTATGGGGGAATCGTGCATGAGCATGTTTTTGAAGCTGGCCGCGTCCGTAAGCACCGCTGGTATCGAGAGTTGCAGTGGCGGTAAATTATGCTCTACGCTCCTTTTTTGGAGCCTAACGCACTGAAAACGCAGCCATTCTGTGAACTCTAAATACCAGCGGTATTTAAAAGGTGCGGGGAATAAAAGCATGCGTTAGCTACGCGGGTCGTTACCGACAAAACTCTAAATCTAGCCGTTAGGGTTGTATGTCCCTTTAAGTTACAGAATGAGAAGAAAAACAGTGATGGTTGGAGAATAATGGATGGTTAAATAATGATTAGGAACAGCTATACAGTTTGCTCTAAAATTATTACTTGTATAAGCTATGCATATGCCAAGGTATAAAATTGAGTTTTAATATTTATAATATGTAACTTTTATTGTTTACAATGTCATTTTCTTGCTAAAAGCTCAATATTTCAATTACTGAACATTTGTTTAGTAAAAAAGCTTTTTATTCTCCTTTTAGATGAAAAACATTAACTTTTTTTAATGTGCCAGTGGCATCTATTAGGGACGCTGTGCACATTGTTTAATGTTATATCCTTAAAAATGAAAGCAGTAAATGAAAGATTTGATAAATCTTCTATAGTTCTATTTTTCAGTTACAATCTTTAAGAGCTCAAATTACTTCTAACTAAAGTGTGTTCTTCAATAGATTTGGATGAATTTGTGTTTCATTCTCCTTGCAAAGTGTCTGTAGTTGAGAAAAACTTTACCTTGAGATATTAAACACAAATTATAAGATGTTTGATCATGTACCTTTATATTTGAGAATTGTGCAATGAATAACGCAGTTTTATTTTGTGAAAAGCAACTGCATATTTTATGTTTTCTCTTTCTTTTCACTGTTTCCCTGCCCCCCAGAAAAAAATAACCTCTGCTAACCAATCACAAACTAACACACAGATATACAGTATATTTGTTTGCACATGTTTAGTTAAAGGGACACTGTAAGTAAATATTTTCTATGCCTGTTACTAACTAACTACCCCAAATACGCTTTTTATCAATAGCATTTCATTAACATATCTCTACCGTATATCAGAAATCTTGTCTGCAAATTTAATTGTTTTCCAAACCCACTTCTTGGGTATCCTTTGCTCTGTACCAATCCGTTTACAATACCTAGGTTTCAAAATGGCGCTTTAAACACAAAGTTATTGGTTTAAGTATTTTGAACATGCAGTGCTGAAAATAGTCGGCAGGATAACGTGACATCATCGGCGAATAAAAGATAACTTTTAGAACGTTATGAAACTTCGTTTTGGAGAAAATATAGGTCAGTAGGTTTTAATTAATGTTTATTAACTTTAATATGTTAGTTGTTTAGCTTAAAAATTGTAACAGAAAGTAATCCTTTAATGAAATAGACTTGAGTAGCCTGCCCATTTCTTTTCACTTAAAGGGACACTAAACCCCCCAAAAAAAATTCCTGCAATCGCAATATCATTATATTATAATTTACTTTGTAATTTACTTGTATTTTCAAAGAACTACCATTTATGTTAAATCCCATTCCGAAAATCAAAGCGTTTCCAAACCCATCGCTGGCTATACATTTCAATTCTCCAACCCTGACCGATAACCCAGGTTATCATAATGGCGGAGTATAGCCGCTATGCGCATGCGCGATATGCTAAATCGACGTCACTCACCAGCAGACCCGCTGTAATTGTGGTATCATGGAGGGGATATGCGCATGCGCAAATCTATAGATCGCAATACGCATGCGCATGGTGACGAAACAGTCACTTAATTATATGCACCCACTGTAATTGTGGTATCACGGAGGGGGATTTGCGCATGCGCAAATGGATGGATCGTAATACGCATGCGCATGGTGACGAAATAGTCACTTAATTATATGCAAAACATCGAGATCGGATTGGAAATGGATTTAGACAGTGCACGGCCCATTTTAGAAGGTTGTCTTGAACAACGTCATTTGAGAAAATAAAAAAATAATTTTATATGGCAGAGAAACATCGGTGGAATATAAAAGTAGGTAATTTCTAATATATGCATGTTTGGTAATTTACATTTGTGGTCACGGTGTAGACAAAAAAGAAAGTTTTGGAATCCTTTAAGGTGGTTTAGCACAGATTCATCTTAGTTACCTAGTAATCATATATGTAATGGGTATTTTAGCAAACAGACATATAGTCCTTTCTAAGCTAATAGCTAAATATAAATATACTAGTCCTAAAGCCCGTGTACACAGGCCAATGTTTCACTCTCCCCCTCTTTGGCGCTCTCTCTCTCTCTCCCCTCTCTTTTGCTCTCTCTCTGCTCTTTTGCTCTCTCTCCCCTCTTTTGCTCTCTCTCCCCCCTCTTTTGCTCTCTCTCTCCCCCCTCTTTTGTGCTCTCCCCCCTCTTTTGTGCTCTCCCCCTCTTTTGCGCTCTCTCCCCCTCTCTATTGCGCTCTCTCAGCCCTCTATTGCTCTCTCTCCCCATCTTTTGCGCTCTCTCCCCCTCCCTTTTGCGCTCTCTCCCCCCTCTTTTGCTTACTCTTCCCCCTCTTTTGCTCACTCTCCCCCCTCTTTTGCGCTCTCTCCCCCCTCTTTTGCGCTCTCTCCCCCCTCTCTTTTTCGCTCTCTCCTCCCTCTCTTTTGCTCTCTCTCCCCCCTATTTTGCTCTCTCTCTCCCCCTCTTTTGCTCTCTCTCCTCCCTCTCTTTTGTGCTCTCTCCCCCTCTCTTTTGATCTCTCTCCCCCTTCTCTTTTGCGCTCTCTTTCCCCCTCTCTTTTGAGCTCTGTTAGGTTAGGAAATGTCCAGAAGAAGACCCAAATGCTAGGGCGAACTTAAACAACACCTTTGCACTCTGAGTTTAATCCAGGACGTGACCCCACGACAACCTCCAAAAAACAAAGTACTCACGATATGGAGCAGGGTTAGCCTGTGCCAAAGTAATTCATGATATCAGCCAGATAGACTTCTGAATAAGGAACTGGTTTCAGGAAATGTCTTCCACAGTATCAGGAGAGCAGGAATAGTCCACTTATACTCAGACAGAAGAAGGGTAAAACAGGAAACAGTTAATAATGCAGGAGTAGGTCATTTGTTATCAGGCAGTCTGAAGGTTAACACTGTGTAGACAGTCTTTGCAGAGTATGCAACAGGTAATCAGGCAGTTTGAGGGTTAACACTGAGTAGACAGTCTTTGCAGAGTATGCAACAGGTAATCAGGCAGTGTGAGAGTTAACACTGTGTAGACAGTCTTTGCAGAGTATGCAACAGGTAATCAGGCAGTTTGAGGGTAAACACTGTGTAGTCAGAACTTGCAGAATTAACAACATGTAATCAGGTAGTTTGAAGGTTAACACTGTGTTGTCAGAACTTGCAGAGATAGCAACAGGTAAGCTGGTAGTTTGAAGGTTAACACAGATTAATCAGTACTTGTTGAGATTGGCAACAGGATATCAAGCAGTTTGAAGGTTTACACTGAATAATTGTATTTGCAGAGTTTGGAAACAGGTAAACATGCAGATTGAAGGTTTCACAGAAATAACAGTATTTGAATAGTTTGGCAGTACACAGAGTAGTCTGAATATGCAGGGTTTGCAGCAGGTAAACAGGAAGTTTGAAAGTTTCACAAAACAAACAGTACTTGCATTGTTTGGAGACAGGCAATCAGGAGGTTGAAGGCTAATCCAGCACAGTAAATCCTTGAAGAGACTGGCAACAGAAAAGCAGCAGTTAGAGAGATTCCTCAGCGAAATCCTATCAGAAGCCAAAAAGTTAACAAACAAACTGGCACTGGAGAAACAGGAAGCCAAGAATAAAAAGCCTGGTTGTGACATCATCAGGAAGGGGTGGCTCAGACACCTGTCAATCAAGCACACAGAGAGGACTGCAGAGCTTCCCAGCAGCTGAGCGTGACAAGCTCTCTCTCTCCCCCTCTCTTTTGAGCTCTCTCTCTCCCCCTCTTTGGTACTCTCACTCACTCCCCTCTCTTTTGAGCTCTCTCTGCCCCTCTTTTGTGCTCTCTCTCCCCCCCCTCTTTTGCGCTCTCTCTCCCCCTCTTTTGTGCTCTCTCTCTCCCCCTCCTTTGCGCTCTCTCCCCCTCTTTTGCTCTCTCTCCCCCTCTTTTGCGCTCTCTCCCCCCTCTTTTGTGCTCTCTCTCTCCCCCCTCTTTTGCGCTCTCCCCCCCTCTTTTGCGCTCTCTCCCCCTCTCTTTTGTGCTCTCTCTCCCCTCTTTGGCGCTCTCTCTCTCCCCTCTCTTTTGAGCTCTCTCTCCCCCTCTTTTGTGCTCTCTCCCCTTTTTTGCACTCTCTCCCCCTCTTTTGTGCTTTCTCTCTCCCCTCTCTTTTGAGCTCTCTTTCTCTCCCCCTCTTTGGTGCTCTCTCTCTCTCCCCTCTCTTTTGAGCTCTCTCTCCCCCTCTTTTGTGCTCTCTCCCCCTTTTTTGCACTCTCTCCCCCTCTTTTGCTCTCTCTCTCCCCCTCTTCTGCTCTTGCTCTCCCCTCTCTCTTTTGCTGTCTCTCTTCCTCTCTTTTGCTCTCTCTCTCCCCCTGTCTTTTGCTCTCTCTCCCCTCTCTTTTACTGTCTCTCTCCCTCCCTTTTGCTGTCTATCTCCCTCTCTTTATCCCCACTCTTCTGCTCTCTCTATCCCCCCTCTTTAGAGCTCTCTGTCTCTCACGGCCAGTCGGCCATGGCATCTGACCCCGTCCGTGTCATGCCTGGCCCCGTCCGGCACCGCCCCACCCCGCCCGCGTCGCCCACTCCACGCCAGGTGAGGTCAGTTAGATTAAGGCCAGGTGTGTTTGTCCTTGCGGGCAGTCTCTACTGCGCATGACAGCTTCGGACAAACACACTTGGCCTTTTATTATATAGGATATTTATATATACAAAATAATATTCACACCTAAACTTCTAAATATGCCCACTGTTATTGCAAAAAATGCTTTTCCTATCTTGGTTGTTGATACCAAACTGATAATCCACCTTAAGAGTACAAATAAACAGCAAAATTACAAGCTTTGCAGTACGGCTATCTGCTGAAAAATTTACCTTTGCGTGCAAAATGGCAGGTCTTCCGTTGTGGCGGTAGGGCTATACCGCAAGCGTTTTAGCCGCTTGTACAGCAACTCTCCATTGCGCACTGAAAAAATGGCTTTTGAGTCTGGAATTTTCATTGCACCTGTATTATAGGTTGTGCGGTCTGGCTATAACGCTAGATTATACCGCCATGATCCATTCCGCGATCAAAGACCAGTAGTTATGGATTTTGCAAAACAAATGTTTTCACAAATTGCATAATAAAAATCTTACAAAGTACACTAATCCCTATAAACTACACTATTAACCAGAAACACCATCCCCCTGCTTCACAAATACTTTATTAAACTTATTAACCCCTAATCCGCCACCCACATTGCCAACTCTAAATAAAAGTATTAACCCCTAAACCGCCGACATCGCCAACACTAAATAAACATATTAACTCCTAAACCGCCGACTCCCCATATCGTCAACACTAAAATAAAGTGTTAACCCCTAAACCGACGACCCCCTTCATCGCTAATACTAAACTAAGCCTATTAACCCTAAACCGCCGACCCCCCTATAAAAACAAAAAAAACACCCCAAATTAAAGAACACCCCCTAATCTAACAATAAACTACCAGTAGCCCTTACAATTTAAACATCTTTTACCTAAAACAATTAAAAAGTACCCCCTAACAGTAAACCCCCCCCACCCAACTAACCCCCCAATAAAAACTAAGTCTAAAAAAAAAAAACCTAAGCTACCCATTGCTCCTAAAGGGGCATTTGTATGGGCATTGATAAGTTGTTTTAAATTCTAAATCATTAAAGAAAAATTTGGGTGCAATGAATTAAAACCAGCTAAAGGGGGACTTCTGGTGAGTGGCTCTTCAAGATGGTGACAGGATTCTTCTGCTCTGAAGAAACTCTCTTCTAAACTTTATTTTGTAGCCTTTAACTACTGCCATCTACCTCTCTCTTGACAAATAAGTGTCCGGGAACTAGATCAGGAATTAGATCACTTCTATACCTCAGAAGGCATTTTGACCAAATATAATAGTATAAATGACTCTGTCTATGTCTGCCTCTGCCACCCACTAGGGGATGGAGACTCTTCCATGACGCTACTAAAAATGTTTTCACCTAAACTGGATCATGTACTTAGTAGTTGTGAGAATCTAATAAAGATAATACAAAATGCGGGATGACTGTGTCTTTTAGAGGCAGATCAAGTTATTCTCCAGCAATGCTATTCTACATTAGAACCACAACATTTAGACATTGACAATTGATGGATATCGAACCCAGCCTGTGATTCTGTTTGCACACTTCATTCAGTATCGGATAACAGACCTGCAGCCTACCCTATGGAAAATCGACCCATGTCTGTATGTGGGATCCGTTTTGATAGATCGGCGCCTCCTGGATTGCTTGTTCTGAGCTAAGCCACAACGCTTTGGCTTGGAGATGCTGCTTGGGTGCCACGTGGAGGAGACAGCTAGCCGCAACGCAGAGCCAGGAGATCATGTCACCCAACTGCTGATTCTCCTTTGTAATAAGTGGGAGTTGTCTGGGCTTAATTCGGTACCCTCAATACTGGTGTATGAGATGCCCGAAGTACTGGAAACAACAAAGCCAATAGCCATCATGCGGCAGTTCAAGGGGACACTCTTTGTCTGGTGCTACATGTTTTGTACTGATTTAGTACTGGTTCCCTCACAATACCTTGAGCGTATGGGGGTTGGCTAGGTTATGAGTAGAATTCCACATGCAGTCTGCATCTTGCAGAATGAAGATGCTACGTATATAGAAGGACCATATTTTATTGCAGGTGCTTTCATACACAATGTTGCCTCCATGCAGAAGAGACTTTCAATGTAAACTATATAACAGTATGTAATTTTGAATAGTAATGTCAGCTAAAGCTGTGCTCCACTGAGCTGACTAATCTTGCTCTCATAGTTCCGATAATTTTGTTCTGTTGAGAAGTATGAACACATTCGTGTTCCATTCACCATAATATTTTAATATTGCTCATTAAGTCTCTGCGTGTATTTTACTACCTCACTTAATTTTCATATGTGTATTTTAAGCTGGGCTATTTTAATACATATTGAAACTATAGGAGACTATTTTATGTAACTCTCTCTATATAATTTTTTCTTGTACTCATACACTTGGGGATTAGTTATTGCACAGAATCATTGTTATTCACCTCCTATTTAGAGCGATCCTTAGCCTCATCACTTGGATTGAAAATATAACAAATGCTCTATGATGCCTCATCTCATGAAGTAATGGCCATATTTAGAATCTTTAATGTTCTTCTACCTCTAGTGTTTAATTTTGCAAAACTAATTAAAGGCTCCTAGGAATACACACTTAGCATATATTGTCTTGTTAACTATTACTGGGCTCTATGAATCAAACCTTTACTAATTACTCCTAAAAATATATATGACATTCCCTAAGATATGTGGGTTTGATCTGCCTGATCATTCAAATTAAATTCAAAAGTAGTCCTACCTGTTTCAATGTAAGTTAATGTTAATGAGACACAACTCTACATGCTTTAACTATATTAATCTGCAGCAATCATTTTGTTGTAAATCTTTAGCCCTGGTGCTTGTTTGCATCTAGATTTATTTTGGAATAAGTCTAATGCTGCAGCTATAGTTATACACCTACGGTCCTGTTTACTGTTAGTATTATAGGGTAGTATTCTGATGGCCCACACTGATAACAGAGATATCATTGCTATATTCTATAGATAAGTTGTTTAAGAAAAATGCCCTTTATCTACTTATTATTTCACATATCTTGCTAATATGCTTTTGTAATGCCTCTACAAACATAGAGGGCTAGATTACAAATGGAGCACTAAATTATCTTGTGTTTTCTTCTCTGTCTTTGCTAATTATAGTGTCTTCTCCATGTGTCTGCATGTCTTCTTTTTCTGCTTCTTCTATAGGGGCTTCTTTCTGTGTCAGTCTCCACTCTCTCTTCCTTTACTAATAGCTTGCATGCTGCACAATAATCACCGCTTGTTTATTCCTTCCTTGCATATCTGGTTGGCTCTTTCTATCCCAATCTACTGGCTTTCAGGCTGTGTGGAGAATCCATGGGGTTCCAGACAGCAAGAAAGTAAGTAGGGGGAGAGAGTGACAGCAGTTTCTGGAGGCAACATGTGTTTCTCTCCTTCATCTCATGGCTTCTATAGTAAGGGTACTTGCAGTAGCCTTCCTTGGTATAGAAGGTGGTCCTGGAAAGCCATAATACCAAGGAGACATGCAGTTAAGCCATGCCCATTCTGGTAGACAACACACTGGCAGGACAAGTGTAATGAAAGGGACACTCAAGTCAAAATTAAACTTCATGATTCGATAGAGCATGAAATTTTAAACAACTTTCCAATTTACTTCCATTAACAAAATGTGCACAATCTGTTTATATTTAAACTTTTTAAGTCACCAGCTCCTACTGAGCATGTGCAAGAGTTCACAGCATATACGTATATGCATTTGTGATTGGCTGATGGCTGTCACATGATACAGGGGGAGTGGAAATAGACATACCTTTGCAATTTATTTAAAAAAAAAAAAAACTACTACTCATTTGAAGTTCATATTAAGTGCTATTGCATTGTCTCCTTATCATGCATTTGTTGATCTACTGTATTGACTGGTCCTTTAAGGCACATCACTTGAGATATGTGTTAGGGGAGTCATTGATTTACCATGAACTTCAGCTAAAGTGGCTCCAGTACCTTTTAGGGCTGTTAAACTTTGAAGTGTGGATAATAACTAAGATAAGGGTATTAAAGAATAGGCTTGAAAATGCTACCTTGCTAGAGTTAGTGCCTCTAGTGTCAGTGATGGAGTTCTAGGCTTCTTCATCGGCAAACAAGAAGGTGGCACTTTAAATGGACAACTATTTAGCTTCCATAATTCCTTTAATCATATACACTTAAAACTTAAAATTTGTGGTGGAGTAAGATAATGACAAATATAATTATTGAATATTATATCATGTACAATAGGAAAACAATTTGAAAAAGGGAAGTAATATTCATCTTACCCATCTTACCCATTTCTGACTTCACATACACAGGTCAAGTAAGACTCATTTCATTGTGACATAAACTTTACCTGGCACTTTTTCCTGTGACAAACTATGCATTAGTATTTCCCAACTACAAGTCCTCAAATGCCTTTAACAAGACAGATTATAAGGATTTCACTACCTGAGTACAGTCACAGTGAGTGAGCAACTGACTAGCTTGGCACGGAATGAGAATCTGGCCTGTTAGGGGTTCTTAAGGGTAGAGCTGACAAACACTAGTTTTAAATGATACATTGAATATTTAAAACCAATAAGAGGACAAGCACTGGAGTATTCATTGTTAGTGCCCCATGTCCCTCCAGGGGTACAATTGATAAAAAAAAGTCTACACACCCTAATGGATGTTTTTGAAATGTAAAGACAGAAATAACAATAATGCAAATGTCGGAGTATTTAAATTTGTAATGTGATCTTCCAACAAATTAAAATCCAGAGAAAAAAAAAACAATTATTTGTTTGGGACATTTAAAAAATAAATAAAAACCTACAACACCCTGAATGCATAAGTCTGCAACCCTTTAATAACGAGGCACTAGCTGTGTTCACAGTTAACCAATCACATACTAAATCATGCCTGTAGATAAATAGCATACACCTGCCATCAATGTTTGAGTGGTTCAGATTAAACCCAGATTAAAGTCAATGTTTGAGTTTGCAAGCTATTGGGAGTACCATGGTCCACAAAGAGTTGTCAATGAAACTGCATAAACGTACCAATCAGGAGAGGGAAATAAAAGAATATCAAAGACACTGGATGTACCATAGCGCTCTCTCAAAATTATCATCAATAAGTGGAGAAAAAGGGGCACCACAGAGACATTGCAATGATCAGGACAACCCTCCAAAGTTGATGAGAGGATGAGGAGAAAACTTATCAGGGGGGGGGGGGGGCTACCAAGAGCCCAACAGCAATACTGACAGATCAACAAGGATTTCTGGCAGGTATCAGTCACTCCTTGCATGTGACCATGATATGGAGAAATGTGGCAAGACAGAAATATTTTCTTACTAAAAAGGAACTTCCAAGCCCATGTAAATTATGCCAAAAGATTAATTCAGTAACCCCAAACTATGTGGGAAAATGTGCTATGGTCTGATGACACAATGGTTGAACTTTTCAGCCGAAATTGTAAAAGATATGTTTGGCGCAAAGCCAATAAAGCACATCATTCAAGGAACACCATAATGACTTTGAAGCATGGTGGTGGTAGCATCATGCTTTGGGGCTGTTCTCTTCAGATGGGTAAGGGACTCTTGTCAAGATAGATGGGATAATGAATAGCTCCAAATATCAACATATCTTGGCACAAAACATGCTGGCCTCTGTCAGAAAGCTGAAGATGAAGAGGAATTTCATATTCTACCACATCAATGACCCAAAGCACACATCCACGTTGACCAAAGCATGGGTTCAGGAAAGGAAAGTGTGTAATTTAGAATCTAGGGAGCTCCTCAAAGTGGGCTGGGATATATATGCACATAAAACGTTGATAGGATTTATGAGAAAAATGCACAGGTTTATTCATACAAACACGATAAAAACAGTAAAAATTGTAAAAAAATATATGAAATTGCGATCGGATTGAGTTGAAATTACTCAACTTATTAGATATATATCCTCTTATACATTAACTTATATGGTATCAGACAGGGTGGTGATACACAAGTGTAAAAGAGTAAAAAGTATAAAAAATATAAAAAAGTCCTTCATGGATCCATGAGTACAGTAAAAAATATGAATAAAACCATATAGCAGGTACAGAAATGCAATCTTCAAAAATTAAGATACTAAAAACATACAATACAATATAGTTAACGATTCCTAAATATAATAATTATGTAAACAGTGTGTAGTGTCTCCTATGTGTATTAGACAATCCCTGATATTAGGGTAAATAGTTCCAAGTTCCTTGGGGGCAATTCTGCCCTATGGTGAGTCGATCCTAGGAGTGATAGCTGTGAAGGTGTCCAAGAAGTCTGACTTAGTGGAGGGTGATGTAAAATATAAAAATGTGGAAAAAACAAAATAGAAAAATAATGTCCTAGTGCTGTGATCAATAGCAATTAAACTCAAATCCAAAAAAATGTGATAAAAGTAAGTGAAAAGTTGGAAAAAGTTAAAAAATATTAGTTTTAATGTCCCAATTCCAAAATCCCAAAAAATATATAATAAAAATCCAAATAAAAACGGATAAGATTCCCAGTGTACCTGTGGAATATAAAACAAAAACAGTCTTGAAAAAGGCCCAAGGAAGGGCTGAAACGCGTTGGCTATTGATGGTAAGCCTCATTTCATTTGTACTAAGGATTTCCTAAACGTTATTGCACTATTTGTTTTTGTTTTATATTCCACAGGTACACTGGGAATCTTATCCGTTTTTATTTGGATTTTTATTATATATTTTTTTGGATTTTGGAATTGGGACATTAAAACGAATATTTTTTAACTTTTTCCAACTTTTCACTTACTTTTATCACATTTTTTTGGATTTGAGTTTAATTGCTATTGATCACAGCACTAGGACATTATTTTTCTATTTTGTTTTTTCCACATTTTTATATTTTACATCACCCTCCACTAAGTCAGACTTCTTGGACACCTTCACAGCTATCACTCCTAGGATCGACTCACCATAGGGCAGAATTGCCCCCAAGGAACTTGGAACTATTTACCCTAATATCAGGGATTGTCTAATACACATAGGAGACACTACACACTGTTTACATAATTATTATATTTAGGAATCGTTAACTATATTGTATTGTATGTTTTTAGTATCTTAATTTTTGAAGATTGCATTTCTGTACCTGCTATATGGTTTTATTCATATTTTTTACTGTACTCATGGATCCATGAAGGACTTTTTTATATTTTTTATACTTTTTACTCTTTTACACTTGTGTATCACCACCCTGTCTGATACCATATAAGTTAATGTATAAGAGGATATATATCTAATAAGTTGAGTAATTTCAACTCAATCCGATCGCAATTTCATATATTTTTTTTACATTTTTTACTGTTTTTATTGTGTTTGTATGAATAAACCTGTGCATTTTTCTCATAAATCCTATCAACGTTTTATGTGCATATATATCCCAGCCCACTTTGAGGCGCTCCCTAGATTCTAAATTACACACTGTTCAATATCTATAGACAAACTAGGTGTCTTACTTTTTCTGGGGAGCAAGTTGGATATAGAGGAGACGCTGTGAGGAACACAACCTATTCAGGAAAGGAAAACCAAAGCCTTAGAATGGCACAATCAGACCCAACACCACAATCACATTGAAAACCTTTGGATGTCATGGAATAACCTCAAATAATCACAGAAAGAGAAGCATTGTACCTGCTGCTACCGGCACTGAGCAGGGATTGGTTCCATCTGCCATGCCCTGTGCCAGATCTGCATCATGTCCATCCTTGGTCTGTTTGCCCAGCGTGCCAACCACTTACATTGATTTCCTGTCACCCTTGCCTACCACTTTTTCATCTGCTGTATCTCTGCCCATTCTAACATTAATTCAGTCCCCAGGCTTAAAGGGACAATCAACTGAATTTTGTTTATTGTTTAAAAAGATAGATTATCCCTTTATTACCCATTCCCCAGTTTTGCACAGCGAACATGGCTATATTAATATACTTTTAACCTCTGTGTATCTAAGGCTCTTTTGACACCCCCCTGATCACGTGACTTTTTATTTATTATTTATTGACTTGTATTTTAGCTGTGTTGTGCAGAAACCACGGGCGTGAAAACAATGTTATCTATATGGCCCACATGAACTAGCAATCTGCTGTTGTGAAAAGCAAATAAAAAAGCATGTGATTAAGAGGCTGTCTATAGTGGCTTAGAAACAGGCAGAAATTTAGAGGTTTGAATGTAACAATGTTGGTTGTGTAAAGCTGGAGAATTGGTAGTAAAGGTGTTATTTAACTTTTAAACAATAACAATTTTAGTGCTGACTGTCCCTTTAAGGGTCTACAGCACAACAGTATACAGAAAGGAATGTGAGTGCCACCAATCTTTGTGGTAAAACTGCAAACTAGCATAACTCCTAGTTTGAAACTACAGGTGCATTCACTTACCAAGGATCTCTACTTTGCATTGGCTTTCTTCCTAGACTACTCCTGTAGGAGGGGTCTTCCCCTATAAAACTCTGCAGTTCACTCAAACAAATTACTTGGACATTGCAGTGAATTTTTCCAGTTCCTAGCTCTGTTGCTTGCTGATTTCCCAGTACCTATGTTGTTTTCCGAATCCCTAACCTCTGCCTGTTTTCTTTGTAGTTTGCCTTCTTGCTTGTCTTAAAGCCTTGCTTGGACTGCCTTTCTGTGGATAACTCATGGGCTAATAATTGGACTTTGTTTTCTCCTGCTCCCTTTGTATATAACCTTGTGTGGATTGACCATCAGTGTATTACCTAACCTGCTGCTCCGGACTGCCCTCTGCTTTACTCCTTTATGTCTGCACAGTTGGACATCATCCAACCTCATACGGGGCATTCACCTCAATCTGACAGTGGAATGACCTAAAGATAGCTGTAAACAGAAGATCCCTCCTGCAATATGAAGGGACTTGACATTTTTTGGATAACATTCCAAAATCAAAATGTGCAAAGTTAAGAGAGACTAATTCACAAAGACGTATTGTTGTAATAAATACATATAAGTATTAGTTGGATGGGGTGAACAGACTTATGCAATCAGGTTGTTGTACTTTTTTTAATTTAAAATATCCCTAAAACTATTTATATTTTTTTGCTCTGGATTTTCATTTGCTGGAAGATCACATAACAGATGGAAAAGTCTGACATTTACATTTGTTGTTATTTCTGTCTTTACATTTAAAACATTTGCCATTTCATAAGGATGTGTAGGGTATTTATATCCCCTGTACTTGTACTATAGGTAAAGAAACAATGATCTACACTTTTTGAAAAGTACCAGGCATAATTAGGAGGGATACTTTTATGAAAAGATTGTCAGATTTCAGCCATAGAGGTACATCTGCTATCCCCAGACAAGATGTTCCATTCAGCAATTATGAGGAACTTTTTAGAGTTTTATTAACTTAAAAGAGAATCTGACTATCACACAATAAACATTTACCTATCTGCCATCCACATTCCAGGAGTGGACAACTGGGAAGCGGATTTCCTGACCAGACAGACTTTTTCATCCCGGGGAGTGTGCACTCCATCCGGAGGTGTTCTCCAGCTTAACCCACAAATGGGGTGTGCCGGAGTTGGATCTGATGGCGTCTCGGCAGAATGCCAAGCTTCCAAGGTGCAGTTCAAGGTCAAGCGATCCACAGTCCGCTCTGATAGATTCTGGCGGTCCCTTGGTATTTCAGACCTAGTAGAGATGTAGTCTCTCCTATCCTGGAGATTGCCTCTGAGGAAGGATCTTCTGACCCAGGGTCCCTTTCTTCACCCAAATCTTGTTTCTCTGAAGCTGACTGCTTGGAGATTGAACGCTTAGTTCATTCTAAGCATGGTTTTTCTGAGTTGGTCATTGAGACCATGATTCAGGCTCGCAAGCCTGTTACTAGATAGATTTACCATAAGATATGGCATAAATATCTTTATGGGTGTGAATCCAAGAGCTACTCTTAGAGAAGGGTCAGGATTCCTAGGATTTTGTCCTTTTTCTAGGAAGGTTTGGAGAAGGGTTTGTCAGTCAGTACCCTGAAGGGTCAGATTTCTGCATTATCTATTTTGCTACCCAAGCGTCTGGCGGACGTGTTAGATGTGCAATCTTTTTGTCAGGCCTTGTTCTTAAAGTTTTGCAGCAGGCTCCGTTGGAGCCATTACATTCCATAGATATTAAGTTGTTATCTTGGAAGGTTTTTGTTTCTTGTTGCTATCTTTTCTGCTCGGAGACTCTCTGAACGCTCAGCTTTGAAGTGTGATTCGCCTTATCTTATCTTTCATGCCGATAAGACGGGTTTTCGTACTAGGTTGGTTTTTCTTCTTAAGGTTATTCTCATAAGGAACATTTGTTGCACAACCTGGATGTTGTGCGTGCTCTTAAATGTTATCTACAGGCGACTAAGGATTTTCGCCAGTCTTCTGCTCTGTTTTGGCTAGATTACAAGTTTTTGTCGGTAAGGCTGTGCGGTGCTAACGCTCCTTTTTTTCTCACTGCTCACTTAAGACAACGCTGGTATTACGAGTTTTCTGCAAGCTGGCGTTAGCCTCAGAAAACCAGCGTTGCTTACGGTAGCGTTAAGCAGGTAAAACATGCTCATGCACGATTTCCCCATAGGAAACAATGGGGCTGAGCTGGCTGGAAAAAAAAACCTACACCTAACACCCTAACATGAACCCAGAGTCTAAACATCCCTAATCTTACACTTATTAACCCCTAACCTGCTGCCCCCGACATCGTCGCCACCTACATTATATTATTAACCCCTAATCTGCCACTCCAGACACCGCCGCCACCTACATTATACTTATGAACCCCTAATCTGATGCCCCCAACATTGCCGAACCCTACATTTTATTTATTAACCCCTAATCTGCCCCCCCCAACGTCGCCGCAAATATATTACATTTATTAACCCCTAATCTGCCACCACCAACGTCGCCGCCACTATAATAAATGTATTAACTCCTAAACCTAAGTCTTACCCTAACCCTAACACCCCGATAACTTAAATATAATTTAAATACATCTAAATAAATTTACTATAATTAAATAAATTATTCCTATTTAAAACTAAATACATACCTATAAAATAAACCCTAAGATAGCTACAATATAACTAATAGTTGCATTGTAGCTATCTCAGGGTTTATTTTTATTTTACAGGCAACTTTGTATTTATTTTAACTAGGTAGAATAGTTATTAAATAGTTATTAACTATTTAATAACTACCTAGTTAAAATAAGTACAAATTTACCTGTAAAATAAACCCTAACCTAAATTACAATTACACCTAACACTACACTATAATTAAATGAATTACCTAAACTAACTACAATTAAATACAATTAAATTAAATAAACTAAAGTACAAAAAAACCAAAAAACACTAAATTACAGAAAATAAAAAAGAAATTACAAATTTTTAAACTAATTACACCTAATCTGATCCCACTAATAAAATAAAAAAGCCCCCCAAAATAAAAAAATTCCCTACCCTATACTAAATTACAAATAGCCCTTAAAAGGGCTTTTTGCGGGGCATTGCCCCAAAGTAATCAGCTCTTTTACCTGTAAAAAAATACAATATCCCCCAACATTAAAACCCACCACCCACACACCCAACTCTACTCTAAAACCCACCCAATCCCCCCTTAATAAAACCTAACACTACCCCCTTGAAGATCACCCTACCTTGAGCCGTCTTCACCCAACCCGGCACAAGTGGACCTCCAGACCGGCAGAAGTCTTCATCTGATCCGGCCAGAAGAGGACATCCAGACCGGCAGAAGTCTTCATCCAGGCGGCATCTTCTATCTTCTTCCATCCGGAGCGGAGCGGGTCCATCTTGAAGACATCCGATGCAGAGCATCCTCTTCCATCCGACAGCGACTGAAGAATGAAGGTTCCTTTAAGTGACGTCATCCAAGATGTCGTCCCTTCAATTCCGATTGGCTGATAGAATCCTATCAGCCAATCGGAATTAAGGTAGGAAAAATCCTATTGGCTGATGCAATTTACTTGCTACCACTGAGGGACATCATTAACCGACATGGCCTAAGGTATCATTGTTAAAGGGACAGTTTACTCAAAAATTTTCTCCCCTTTAATTTGTTCCCAATGATCCACTTTACCTGCTGGAGTGTATTAAATTGTTTACAAGTAGCTCCTTTACCCTTATATTGGCATTTGAAATTGTTAATTTAGCATGTGGTATCCCCACCTATTCTGAAAGTTTGTGGCCGCGCGTACCAGCTATAGATAAGCTTTGTAAACACAGCCAGCAGAAGAAATTACACTCCCAGTGTGATAAAGCAGAGATAAGGTAATAAAATGTTGATTTTCCATTGTTCTCTCAAAGTATTGGTGATTGTTTTAAGGACAGATATAAGATAAAGAAGCAGGTATATGTGCACAATGTGATACAGTAATGAGATCTGATTATACCTACAAGCTCAACCCATTTTATTAGGTTGTGGCTTCAAAACACAAAATCATAGCTTTAATATACAGAAATAAACCTTAAAAAGCTAATTTTCATACATTTTTTACTCTGCAGTTGGTAAAAAAAGCAATTGTAAACACATTAAGGGAAAAACTATTTTACAGTATACTGTCCCTTTAAGCTGATGACACACAACTCTACTTCTCCTTTGCTCCAGATACTACAGACCCAGCATGCCACATAAACAGTTGCTTAACAGACCTCATAGAATGGATGAATGCTAACTGCCTCAAAGTGAACCCGGACAAAACAGAGTTAATCTTGGTGAAGGGACCCCGGGCATCAAAAATATCCCACGATCACCCAACTGGCCTGGAGCTTGGAGGCTCTGAACTCGTTAGTTTAGCAAAGGTACGAAACCTCGGAGTGCTGATTGACGCTGGACTATCTTTTAAACAGCAGATTTCCTCCGTAATAAAATCTGCCTACTTTCAACTGAAAAACATAGCCAGGATACAATTCTTAATTCCACCGGATGACATGCCAACATTAATCAATTAATTTGTATCCTCTAGGCTAGATTACTGCAATGCACTTTACTTGGGCCTCCCAAAAAAAGAACTCCATCCCCTTCAGACAGTACAAAACGCAGCAGCCAGACTATTGACTAATCAAACTCACTCCTGCCACATAATACCTGTTCTCCACTCTGCATTGGCTTCCAATTAAATGGCGAACATATTTTAAAATTGGCCTGCTGACCTTCAAAGCCTTAAACAACCAAGGCCCACAGTACCTGAAAGAGCTCCTGACATCCCGCTTACTTAGGTCAGCCAACACATCCCTCCTCTCAGTTCCAAGAATAAGGACAAACTCAAGCTCCAGAGCATTCGGCCACGCTGCCCCTACTTTCTGGAACCCTTTACCGTGCACAATCAGAGAGGCACTGTCCTTACAGACTTAAAAAAAAAAAGCTAAAGACCCATCTCTTCCATCAGGCATTCAGTCCGCTTATCTGACCTTATCTGAGTCTTACAGGGAGAAAAGCACAATATATATATTGCAAATTATTATTATAAATTATTATTAATTATTATAATAAAAAGAATATTGGAATGGTAAATATTTATATTTCATGTCAGGTTAGCACACTTGAGAGAATGTGATCGGGTTTGCAAAAGAGGGAAGGTGTTTCCCCTCCTTTTCACTCTCCATTAAAGTTTATGGGGAATATGTTAACATGGTCGCAAAATTCTAAGTTTGGCTTTTTGCTTGCATCAGCTAGCGCTTATGCAAAACTTTTTATTTTCAACTTGTAATACGCAAGCAACCTGATACGCTCAAAAAGCTTACTTCTGAGAGAGTTAAAACATGAGCGAGAGTGCAAAATTCAGCTCCACTCGAGTATTTTAGTCAGTCAAGTTCAGATAAAAAAATAAAAAAGATAGAGGGCGCCACATAGTGCAAATCAGGCTGAAAAACCAAATGGTATAGGTACAGATGAAATCCTACTCATGTGATGAAAAGCACAATTGTGCGGTACAGGCAGGCCAGAACCAAAAGAGTCGTCCGGCGGACTCCTAAGCACACCTGGAACAGATGGTATCCTCGTCCCACCAGAGGGAGTCCAGAGATACGCCTGATTACCACAGTAGATGTTAGGCCACAATCAGCAGTAGACCAGCGCTCATAGGTATATAATGGCAAGATGGTAAAATCCAAAAGAAGGTGAAATCCAAAAGAAGGTGCAGCAGCGAGTAAGCGGTGCTTTACATTTTCCCCCAGTAACTACATCCAATTGTGAAAGAGCTTTAAACAACCAATCCAGAAGCTTGCCCTGGGTATCTTTTTATATCTGACTCTTTGTATTTTTCAATCACTAGATTGTACCTTATATTTATCAATCTGATGTAGATGCAACATATGTGTTCTTGATAGTTATATGCTATTGATTTTGCTACATATGAACATTTGCTCACTGACACTCAAGTCATTGCTTTGTAAAAAACATTAGAGATCACTATACATTCCGGTCTATCAGACCTACTGCATACTCCACTAAGGTATATCACTTTATTACTTTTTTATATATATATATATATATATATATATATATATATATATATATATATATATATATATATATATATATATATATATATATATATATATATATCTTTTTATTAACACATTTTTTTACATTTGACGCCTCTTATAGATAGATACCAGTTTGGCACTTTGATTGCCTTCTGTGTATCTTGTTTTACCAAGTTCAGATAAATGCCCAGCTATTTATTGAACTAAAAGGTCAGGTACAAATTACAATTACAATACAACTTTAAACCACAACAGGAATGATATAGAACTACTCACTCACTAAACATTCACTAAAAAATCTTAGAACTTTTCAACAAAAGTGTTTCTCTCTTTACAGCTTCTCTGTGAAAACAAATCAGTATCCCCCCCCCCAGCTCTGTCACAGATGGGAGTATTGTAGCATAAGATTAACCCAATAATCACATGGTGAAGAGATATTTCTAATCTTTTGCTAACAAAAAAGCATTGATTTCAATAATCAATTCATGAGAAATTTGTAGCAAGTGGTCATTGGGTATTGAAGCTCTAAAACATGAATCAATATCATGTATCAAAACATAGTGGTGTTACACCTTTTTACAGTTTATAGTTTTAAAAGAAAAGTAAACATCTTGAAATTTTAATTGAAAATGTTTAGTTATGCATAATAATATAATTTTGCAGCATAGTTCGTTATTTATTTTGCCCCTTTTTTTGTTTAATTCAGCTCCTAAAATTGAGTGGTTTCTAATTCTCAGAACTTGAAATGCACCCTGCTGACTTTTCAAGGCTAACTCTGCTAAATATATTTCCCTAATTGGCCCTTTAAGGACACAGCTTTCAGTTTGCTCAATTGTTTTATGACGGAAAAATTCCGTCATATGTCCTTAAGAGGTTAAATGACAAGTAAACACAGTAGATTAATAGTCAACAAATGCAAGATAACAAGACAATACAATAGCATTTACTCGGAATTTCAAATGAGTATTAGATTTTTTTCTAACGAATTTCAAAGTTATGTATATGTCCACTCCCCCTGTACCATGTGATAGCAATCAGCCAATCACAAATGCATATACGTATAGTCTGTGAATTCTTGCACATGCTCAGTAGGAGCTGGTGACTCAAAAAGTGTAAATATAAAAGACTATGCACTTTTTTTTTAATGGAAGTAAATTGGAAAGTTGTTTAAAATTACATGTTGTATCTGAATCATGAAACATTATTTTGACCTGAGTCTCCCTTTAAGAATGACAAAACAATTTACTTTATACTAACATTATTACTATAACTATCCTTGTTGTCTGTAGACTAAAGGGCAGATTGGTTCCTCCACATAAAGCAAATGGTGGGCTGCTAAAACCAAAAATAAAAATAACTTCAAAGTGTTTCCCAGAGCTAAAATGGCTCTGCTTTATCAGGCAGTGATGTCATTTTATGGTAAGGAATCTTTGATTGGTTGATTAAAAAACAGAATACTAATTGAACCTAATTAGAGATTGCTTATCTATACTCTATATAAAGATGTAATTTGTCACTTTGGTTATACATAGGGAAACACATTGCAGTTATTTTTTTAGGTTTAAGCAGCAGCATTGATTTTTTATTGTATGCTTTAATATGTTTTCGCTTTGTCCAATCTAAATTGTGGCATTTTTTTGTATGTTTTAATATGTTTTTGCCGTTCTCCAATCCAAATTTTTGCATTTTTGGCGTTTCATTGTAAAAAAAAAAAAGATCCTTTTTTATTATTTTTTTTTTTTTTACATTGAAGTATTGAACCATGCCAAAATGCCACGATCTTGATTGGACAACTGCAAAAATGTCGGGGAAAAAAAATGTGTCGGGGCTGCTGGAGCGATTACTAGCAAAGTAGCGGTTATATATAAGTTTCTAAAGTAAGTTTTAAATGTGTTTTTTTATCAATTAAACTAATATATTTTTTTTAATTTTACATCAAATGGCAAAAAATAAAAGTTTTTTAATTTACCATAACTTTAAGCAAGTGTGCAGTCTGTTTAAATAAAACTATTCAGTTGTAACAAGACTTGGATATACAGAGTAAGCAAGCTGGGCAGCTAGTAATACATCCAGCCTGCTAAATTTGCACTTAGTATAGTGCATTACCTTTGTGAATATATTTCTATAGCTTGATTGCTGTGTGATTGATAATTCCACCTGAATAAAAATACTGTGCCATTGGAGCGCCTCCTCTCTTTTCTGTATTTCAGTTACTTTTTGTATATAGCAGAGTTAGCTAGCTGGGATGGGGGCTACCAATACCCCTAGCCTACTTGATTTGCACCTAGTATAGTGTATTAACTTTGTGAGCATAGCTCTATAGCATGATTGCTGTGTGATTGATAATTCCACCTGAATAGAAATACTGTGTCTTTGGAGCGCTTCCTCTCTTTTTTTGTATTTCAGTGACTGAATATTCCAGAGTTAGAGGAGAACAGCAGATACCCTGCAACATTACTTAAATCTTGCCCTGTGACTATAGACATTTTTATGAAACATACTATTTGTGTGTAACATATCCATAAATTAATGTGTGGCCCTTAAGGCTTCTAAAATATTATTCTGTGTTCCCTGATATATTAGGAAGGTGGTCCTCAGTTAAAATATGCTTGTTACCTTATAGACTGCTGTGCTTCATAAAATTTGGATTAAAAAGTACATTTAAGCTAAGATTTAGGCTTATTTAATACAGTGACCCAGAATTTTGTGTTAAATCATTTATGAAGGTGCAGAGGCAGCATTGAAGCCCTTGGGGTGCAGGCTTGCTCATGTGAGCCTGAAACCACACATTAAGAAGCAGTAGTAATTAGACCATTGCTTCCTAAACTGTCTCACTTCAGAGGTGGTGGATCAAAATCACCCTAGATTGATTTGCCCGAGGTTATTAATAGCTGCCACTCTCATGCGATTGGCTTTGCAAGATCAATGTATGGAATTGCACAAGAGCAGTCTTACATCGCCGGCAGCTAGCTTGGGCAGACAGGTTCTTTGATTGGGTGCCTTGATCACCCACAGCTTAATAAATGGGGTCCATAGTAAGCAATTTTTTACTTGTGTTTCTATTCAAATTA
This sequence comes from Bombina bombina, assembly GCF_027579735.1. Classification (NCBI taxonomy): domain Eukaryota; kingdom Metazoa; phylum Chordata; class Amphibia; order Anura; family Bombinatoridae; genus Bombina; species Bombina bombina. The sequence continues at coordinate 838,437,900 of NC_069504.1, read as the reverse complement.
TTCCATTAAATGAGTGTAAAATCTAAACACCCACAAAAACAAAAACGGACATTTCACAGGCTTTTCAAAAAAATATATTTTTCCTAATGCCTCTAAAAGGACATGACACAAATTATGTTTTCACAGAAACAACACAAACCATCGCCAGAACTCTGAGGAGGCGTAGTGTTTAAACACTGGTACACAGGCTTTCACAGCATATGTGCGTATGACACAGAAAAATAGTAATAACTTTTACTAGAAGCATTTTTGCTAATAGAATCATACGGCAAATATGCTTCTATTTTAAATTGAAATGCATCTATGCACATTTCTATCCCTTTAAAGGGCCTTAAACAATTTGATATAGTAATATAAAATGATAGATCGTGTATATATGTATATACTATACTATGTATATATATATATATATATATATATATATATATATATATATATATATATATATATATATATATATATATATATAAAACTCTGCAAAATAGTTTTTTTTTTCTGCTTTTTCTGTAATTCCATTCTGAAATTGTGAAGTGCAGAACACTGTTATATTCCACATAGCCATTGGCTGCACCCTCTAGTGAAGAAGCCCATGTATCCAAGGGTGAAACGTGTGTAGCTGCTGCAATCGAACGGAGGGGTAACAGCTGACCGCCACCGTTTTAATTTCAAGTCACAGTCAAGTTAAACCCTAAAAAGTTCAACCGCATAAGGATTGATGAAGAGCGGTATGGCGTGGGAAACCACTAAGTGCCTGTTTAACTAACGGAACATTACTCTGACAACCATAAGGAACCCTTTTGGGGAAGGTACCGCATACTTGATATAAGCTAACAGTGCGTGAATGAAGAGCGGTAAGGCGTGGGAAACCACTAAGTGCCTGTTTGACTAACGGAACATTATTCTGACAACTATAAGGAACTCTTTTGGGAAGGTACCGTGTGCTTGATATAAGCTAACAGTGTGTGAATGAAGAGCGGTAAGGCGTGGGAAACCACTAAGTGCCTGTTTGACTAATGGAACATTATTCTGACAACTATAAGGAACTCTTTTGGGAAGGTACCGTGTACTTGATATAAGCTAACAGTGTGTGAATGAACTGCATACTAGGGAGGTTTGCTTGGAATTGATGTATTACGGACCGTAACTAGCCCTAAGCAAATTCTTAGGTGCAATACCCTGCCACTGTCTAGCTGTATTTGCTGTGGATCAAAGCGGTGTCCATAAATTCAATCCTTTCCCCTACAAGTTCAAGCTTTAAGAGTTTGCTCTGTCTTACATCACCAATGTGAAATGCTCATACTCCTTTAAATTGGCTAAAATAAGGGCCTGGTTCTTGATTAGGCCACTATATGGGATTTATTGATCCCACACTTCACCCATAATTTGGATGGACATTGTGACCCGATCAATAGAGGCCTCTAAGGGCACTATATATAGGACTTTAGTTGATATATTCCTATATATTTATTTGGGACTCAAGATTGTATTGTATAGTTGTCATCTACCATATTGTTTTGTAACATATATATTTTTTTGAATAATATAAAGAAACATTTGTATCAGTAACCTGGTTTGCTGAAAGTTCTTTCTACCTTGTCTATTAAATTATCTTTTGTGATACTTATGTGCTGGGCTAAGAGACACTAATCGCTTATCTTTTTTCTTTGTAATATATATATATATATATATATATATATATATATATATATATATATATATATATATATATATATAAAACTCTAGTTCCTGTTAGAAGTGGAAGTGCAGAACACTGTTATATTCCACATAGCCATTGGCTGCACCCTCTAGTGACCTATTTATAACTGTCCCTAATTGGCCACAGCAGAGAAGGTAACCTAAATTACAACATGGCTGCTCCCATTGATTTATAGACAATAAAACTTTATACTTATTTTCTCAATATTTAAACAGCTAATGAAGCTTTAAAAAAATACATCTACATGTTATTCTCAGACTAATCTTTTCTTAGAATGCAACATTCTGTCTAGCATTTATGTAGGGACAGATTACGGGTGGAGCGCAAATTAACGCTTACGCTCCAGCTTTAATTGCACTAGAAGTAAGCTTTTTGTGCTTGTCAGGTTGCGCTCATATTGCAGGTTGCGCTCATAAATTGTTTTCGCTCTGGCGATAACCCAACAAGTGCAAAAAGCCAAAGATAGAATATTGTGTGCGCATTCACATGCTCCCCCATAGAAGTCAAGGGAGAAAAAAAGTGGAAAAAAAATCTAACACCCCCGCATATTTTCATTTGCGCTAACCTGACATGAAAATATAAATATTTCACATTCCACTGTTATTCAAATAACAGAATATGTTCTATTTATTCATAATTACATATTTCAACATATATCTGATGGGTTTTTTTGTTGGTACAATATATATCTACACCTATACCTATATATATATATATATATATATATATATATATAGGTATAGGTGTAGATATATATATATATATATATATATGTATAGATATACACAGATATATATATATATGAATATGTATTTAGAAATACAAAGAACATATACTGCTATGTGCAGAACATTGGAATGTGAAATATTTACAGTAAATACACATTATAACACTTTATTAAATATGAATATTGCATAAAGATGCTTTTTCATGTTTTCATCTACTTAAAGGGACAGTCTACACCAGAATTGTTATTGTTTTAAAAGATAGATAATCCCTTTTTTACCCATTCCCTAGTTTTGCATAACCAACACAGTTATATTTATATATTTTTTACCTCTATGATTATCTTGTATCTAAGCCTCTGCAGACTGCCCCTTTATTTCAGTTCTTTTGACAGACTTGCAGTTTAGCCAATCAGTGATGGCTCCCAGGTAACTTCACGTGCACGAGCACAGTGTTATCTATATGAAAAACATGAACTAACACCCTCTAGTGGTGAAAAACCTGTTAAAATACATTCTTAAGAGGCGGCCTTCAAGGTCTAAGAAATTAGCATTTGAACCTCCTAGGTTAAGCTTTCAACTAAGAATACCAAGAGAACAAAGAAAAATTGGTGCTAAAAGTAAATTGGAAAATTGTTTAAAATTGCATGCCCTATCTGAATCATGAAAGTTTTTTTTGGACTAGACTGTCCCTTTAACTGCAAAGGGTTCCAATGCAGTATTTATATGTCTATATACTGTATGTATACATATGTATTTATGTGTTTGTATGTGTATATAAGTCTGTAAATACATATATACACATATAAATACATGAATACATATACAGTATAGACATATTTAGATATGTATATGTATGTATCTCAATGTTAAAGCCATTTGCCTGCCTTTTTTTCTAACACCTGAGATCTTATATCTTTAAACCTTTATAACTTTTTTATGCAATATTTTTTTTAAATATTTTTTATTAGATTGTGTTATTATCAGTGCAACTATACTTTATAATTATTGGTGTGTTTTGTGCAACTGTTATGTTTCACAAAACAGTTAACCAGTGCTCCATGAAGTCATGGTAATCATTCTTGCGTAAATCACAATTTCGCTCAGGCGATCGTGTTTACTTTCAACTTGTAATACCATTGATAAGCCTGATGAGCGCAAACCCCCGTGATAAAACCCCTGATCGTTCTGGCGCAAATGTTTGCGCTCCACTCATAACTTGACCCTTAGTGTCCCTTTAAGGAAACAAGAATCATAGGCAAAAAAGTGTAAAGCAAAAATAAAACAGGACAGCTAATTGAATAGGTATTGATAATGACTGCCTATTATGTTTAAATTCAAATTATTCAATGAACATCAGTTAGTTTATATCGTGTACAGTAAACAATTCTGGCCTGCATTCATACCCCCATATTGTGGGTTTGTTACAGTTTGTGAGCTCTGCCCCGCTGACCCCCCTGCAGCTTTCCTTTCAGTACTCCAGCCATATCCTACCATGGTACACCTCTGACTCCACCCCTCTGGTTGCAGCTCCACCCACAGAATACTTAAGGCTCCTCCCAAAAGCCTCCTTCACTTCCCAGTCCTGAAAGGCCTCTTGAATTGAAAACACTTCATTGCAAACTTAAATAAACATTCTGGAGTGTGTATTTAAAGGGACATTGTACACTAGATTTTTCTTTGCATAAATGTTTTGTAGATAATCTATTTATATAGTCCATCAGAAAGTGTCTTTATAGCAATGTATAGTTTAGCTTATTCTTTTAATAACATTCAGCAAGATTACAAGTGTTGTGGTACAGTTTTACCGCTGACAAATTGGCCATTGCGCGCGGTATATGCAGATCTCCCGTATTACAAGTCGTGGCGGTACGGCTATAGCGCTAGCATTTTAGCCTTTACGCAAATCTCCATTCCGCACTCGAAAAATTACTTTTGAGTGTGGAATTTTGAGGTCTCCCGTATTACAGGTTGTGCAGTCTGACTATAACGCTAGTGTTATAGCTTATACTGGCACGATCCATTCCTCGATATAAGACCAGTAGTTATAGATTTTTTCGAAACACAAATGTTTCACAAAACTCATCACAAATACTATATTAAACGTATTAACCCCTAATCTGCCGCCCACCCACATAGCCAACACTAACTAAACATATTAACCCCCTAAACCGCCTACCCCCCACATCACCAACACTAAATAAACCAATTAACCCCTAAACCGCTGCCCCCCCACATCGCTACTACTACAAAAAACCTATTAACCCCTAAACCGCAGGCCCCCCACATCGCCAACACTAAACTAAAACTATTAACCCCTAAACCACCAGCGCCCACATAGCAAAATACTAAATTAAACCTAACACCCCCTAACTTTATATGAGACTTACAATAATCCTAAAATAAATAAAAACTTACCTTTGAAAGAAAAAAACAACCTAATATTAAACTATAAATTAACCTAACATTACTATTTTTAAAAAAATTAAATAAACTAAAAATAAAAAACCTAAATTCCAATATTAAAAAATCGCAACACTACGAAAATTTAAAAAAAAAACCTAACATTACAAAAAAAACCCCACTTAAATTTACGAAAATTAAAAATAATCTAAAATTACAAAAAAAACCCCATTAACATTACCAAAAATAAAAAAAATCTAAGATTACAAAAATAATAAACAGAATTATCCAAAATAATAAAAATGAAACCTAATCTAATAGCCCTATAAAAACAAAAAGCCACCCTATAATAAAAACACCCCCTAATCTATCAATAAGATACCCATAGCCCTTAAAGGGCCTTTTATCTGGCATTGCCCTAAGTTAAACAGCTCTTTTACCTACAAAAACTACAAAGTCCCCTTAAAAGTAAACCCCCCCACCCAACCAACTCCCCAAAATAAAAAAAAAACCTAAGCTACCCATTTCCCCTAATGGGGCATTTGTATGGGCATTGCCCTTAAAAGGGCAATCAGCTCTTTAGTGCCCATTAAAATAAAAAAATGTCCTAATCTAAAAAAAAAAAAACAGCCAAAAAAATTAAAAAACTTAACACTAACCTCAGAAAATCTACTCACCGTCTGGAAGTCCAGGCGGAGCAAAGTCTTCATCCAGGCGGCGAAGATCTTCTTCCAGGGCGGCACCATCTTCTATCTTCTTCCCAGAGGTGCGGAGCAGTCTTTGCGATGTGCGGATCAGGAGCGCTGGTCGCCATCTAGAGCGCTGGTCCTCTTCAGGGGCGTCTGTCTTTAGCAATGGGGATCCTCCTCTTCATGCGATTGTCCGTGCGGGTTCCAATGTTGCCCCATCATATGCCAACCTATTCATATCATGAATGAATTTGAGGAGAGGATCATTTATGAGAACAAAAAATTCAGAGAATACGGAGCAGTATGGTGGTGCTACATCGACAATGTGTTTGGCGTGTGGTGGGGCGACAGTGGAACCCTTATGGACTTTGTAAGAGAACTTAACTCTATGGTAAGAGGTCTGGAATTCACAGTCACATATCGTGAGGAATCTGTATCTTTCTTGGACACAAAAGTGTATAAAAATGGTAATGGTCTGAGATTTGACCTGTATGTTAAAGATACAGATACGAATACCTTACTTCAATACAATAGTTTTCACCCAAGAACATTAGTAAATTCCCTCCCTAAGAGCCAACTACTAAGTGTTAAGAGAATAGTAAGCAGTGAGAAGGACTTTGAAGTTAGAATACAGGAAATGTCCAAAAAGTTTACAGATAAGGGAATATCCTCCTAAGCTTGTACAAAGTAAAGTGGAAGAAATAAAGAATCCAGTTGCCAAGAATACTGAAAGAGAAAAGGAAAATAGGATGGTTTTTGTGTCACAATACAGTCCTTTCAGTGATAGGGTCTCTAAAATTATTATATTGGCACATTCTGAATGAATGCAATCAGCAAATAACTTTATTAAAAGAACCTCCCCTAATGGCATACAGAAGGTTGAAAAGCTTAAAAGATCATTAAATAAAAATATATGTGGGACCTAGTAAGGAGTGTATTCAGACCCACATGGTCACTAAAAGAACAGGCAGTTTTCCATGTTTAAACTGCATGAGCTGTAGCTCTTTCATAAGAGGATCAAATTTTTATCATCCACATAGTGGGAAAATATATAATATAAATGGGTTTTACACATGTGAAACATCTTACGTGGTATATCTGGTATACTTAGGGAAAACTACACGTAAAGTGAGGGATAGAATGAGCCAACATCACTCTAATATCAGATGCAAAAACTTAGAGGCTCCTCTGTCTAAGCAATTGATAGATAAAGGCCATGGAATAAGCTAATTGAGATGGCAGGTCATTGACCACATAAAACCTCCTAGAAAGGGCATGGACAGAGAAAAACTTCTAAAACAGAAGGAAATGTGGTGAATACATAAATTAGAAACACTAACCCATAAGGGTCGTAATAAAGATTATGGGGTAAATTTATCAAAGTGCGAGCGGACATGATTACCCTCACTGACGAGGCCCACAGAAGGTCGAAAAGATTGTCTGGGGTTGTTGTTTCTCTTGTTCAGAGAGGAATTGCCTGGTATTTCAGCACTGGACTGTCATGGGGCAGGGTCAGACTGATATGCTACAGGATATTTTTTCTCTGTGAAAGCGCATAGTGTGCCAAAAGAACGCGCACCCTGAGTTGTAATTAAAATGAACAGGCATGGAAGTTATTCTAGCTTTTGTTCTATCTCAGGTGTGCTGTTCTCTCTCTTTTGATGGACATGATACAAAGTAGCGTATCATGTCCGCCGCACATCGATAAATGCCGACAGCATACGCTGTCGACATTTATCATTACACAAGCAGTTCTTGTGAACTGCTTGTGCAATACCGCCCCCTGCAGATTCGCGGCAAATTGGCTGCTAGCAAGGGGTGTAGATCAGCCCGATAGTATAGGATCAGGCGGATTGAAGAGGCAGTGGCCAAGTAAATGGAGCAGCTGTCTTTAGACCTCTGCTTCATAACTGCTTTTTTCCGGCGAGCCTAAAGACTCGCGCGGAAACAGAGGCATCAAGCTCAGAGCTTTATAATTTGGCCCCTATGACCTAACCTGTTTTTCTAAAAACACGCCTTCTTTTTCTGTATCACATAAAAAAAGTTCTGTGAATATGTAAAGTGTATTAACCATTCGCTATAACTCTTTTGATACAATTTCTTTATCTAAATTTATTTGCTCTATTTTATATATACAGTTGTGCTCATAAGTTTACATACCCAGGCAGAATTTATGATTTCTTTGTCATTTTTCAGAGAATATAAAATGATAACACAAAAACTTTTCTTTCACTCATGGTTAGTGTTTGCCTGAAGCCATTTATTATCAATTAACTGTGTTTACTCTTTTTAAATCATAATGACAACAGAAACTACCCAAATGATTCTGATCAAAAGTTTACATACCCTGGTGATTTTGGCCTGATAACATGCACACACGTTGACACACAGGGGTTTGAATGGCTATTAAAGGTAACCATCCTTACCTGTGATCTGTTTGCTTGTAATTAGCGTGTGTGTGTAAAAGGTTTCTGGACTCCTGACAGACCTTTGCATCTTTCATCCAGTGCTGCACTGATGATTCTTGATTCTGAGTCATGGGGAAATCAAAAGAAATGTCAAAGGATCTGCGGGAAAAGGTAGTTGAACTGTAAAAAACAGGAAAGGGATATAAAAAGATATCCAAGGAATTGAGAATGCAAATTAGCAGTGTTCAAACTCTAATAAAGAAGTGGAAAATGAGGGTTTCTGTTGAAACCAAACCACGTTCAGGTAGACCAACTAAAATTTCAGCCACACTGCAAGGAAAATTGTTCGGCATGCAAAGACAAACCCACAAATAACTTCAGGTGAAATACAGGACATGTGGTGTGGCTGTTTCAAGATGCACAATAAGGAGGAACTTGAAGAAAGATGGGCTGCATGGTCGAGTCGCCAGAAGAAAGCCATTACTATGCAAATGCCACAAAGTATCCCACTTACAATATGCCAAACAGCACAGAGACAAGCCTCAAACCTTCTGGCACAAAGTCATTTGGAGTGATGAGACCAAAATTTAGCTTTTTGGCCACAACCATAAACGCTACATTTGGAGAGGAGTCAACAAGGCCTATGATGAAAGGTACACCATTCCTACTGTGAAAGACGGAGGTGGATTGCTGATTCTTTGGGGATGTGTAAGCTACAAAGGCACAGGAAATTTGGTCAGAATTGATGGCAAGATGAATGCAGTATGTTATCAAACAGAACGCCTCATTTTCCACTTCTTGATTAGAGTTTGAACACTGCTAATTTGCATTCTCAATTCCTTGGATATCTTTTTATATCCCTTTCCTGTTTTATACAGTTCAACTACCTTTTTCCCACAGATCCTTTGACAATTCTTTTTATTTTCCCATGACTCATAATCCAGAAACGTCAGTGCAGCACTGAATGAAAGATGCAAGGGTCTGTCAGGAGTCCAGAAACTCATTGACCTTTTATATACACACACACTAATTACAAGCAAACAGATCACAAGTGAGGATGCTTACCTTTAATAGCCATTCAAACCCCTTTGTGTCAACTTGTGTGCATGTTATCAGGCCAAAATCACCAAGGTATGTAAACTTTTAATCAGGGTCATTTGGGCAGTTTCTGTTGTCATTATGATTTAAAAAGAGTAAACACAGTTGATTGATAATACATGGCTTCAGCCAAACACTAACCATGAGTGAAAGAAAAGTTTTTGTGTTATCATTCATATTCTCTGAAAAATGGCCAAGAAATCATAAATTCTGCCAGGGTATGTAAACTTATGAGCAGAGAGAAAGAGAAGAGAGACGCCAAACATAGAGCAGTATCGTATGGGAGATCAAGAGGCACAAGAGTAAGCCCTCCCCCCAAATACACAAACTACTCACAGACGGAGCAGCACAAATCAGAGTGCCAATAGTAGCAGGTCGGGACTGTTGTGGGTAGCCCGACAGACACGCTGTAGCTGTTTAGGTCACAGGGGCTCGTCCAATCAGCGTGTCGACTCCTCCAGAACACCCACAGTAGAATCTTGTTTGCAATGCCGATGGAGTTAACTATATTCAGATAGCTTTCAAAATTGGATGTCTCCTTAAATCCTTTATGCACGCTACTAGTTGGTGTATGCCAAAATACACTCTTGGATATATCTCAAATGGCAGTGTAACTTGTAATCAGTTTTCCGTAAGGTGAAAGGCTTTCTAGGACTTAGCATGCTCTGCTCCTGGGGCCTGCACAAAAGTTAGTCCAGTTAGCGCGGGCCGGACTCTGGAGTGAAGAGGAGCAGTGTGTGTAGGTACTTATGGTATGAAAGTTATTTTGAGTTGGTAAAGGAATTGGCCGCCCACTATCTTCGCCTTACGGAAAACTGATTACAAGTTACACTGCCATTTTAAATATATCCAAGAGTGTATTTTGGCTTAGACCAACTAGGAGTCAGAAAGCATTTCGCCTTACGGAAAACTGATTACAAGTTACACTGCCATTTGAGATATATCCAAGAGTGTATTTTGGCTTAGACCAACTAGTAGTGTGCATAAAGGATTTAAGGAGACATCCAATTTTGAAAGCTATCTGAATATAGTTAACTCCATCAGCATTGCAAACAAGATTCTGCTGTGGGTGTTCTGGAGGAGTCGGCACACTGATTGGACGAGCCCCTGTGACGTAAACAGCTACAGCGTGTCTGTCGGGCGACCCACAACAGTCCCGACCTGCTACTATTGGCACTCTGATTTGTGCCGCTCCGTCTGTGAGTAGTTCGTGTATTTGGGGGGAGGGCTTACTCTTGCGCCTCTTGATCTCCCATACGATACTGCTCTATGTTTGGCGCCTCTCTTCTCTTTCTCTCTGCTCATAAGTTTACAGACCGCCGCCCTCATTCTCCTAGACCTCTCAGCAGCATTCGACACTGTCTCCCACCTCACCCTCCGCAACCGTCTACACGATGCCGGCATACGCGACAAAGCATTGGAATGGATCACCTCCTTCCTCACCGGCAGAACCCAGAAAGTTAGGCTCCCACCCTTCACCTCCAAGCCCACAGAAATCAGCTGCGGTGTACCCCAAGGCTCTTCTCTGAGCCCCACTCTATTCAACATCTACATGGCCCCTCTCTCCGCCATCGCCTGACGACATGACCTCAACATTGTCTCCTATGCCGACGACACCCAGCTAATCATCTCACTCACCAGTGACCCCACCACCACCAAGAGAAACGTCCACGAAGGGCTGACAGCAGTCGCCACCTGGATGAACTACAACTGCCTAAAGCTGAACGCAGACAAGACCGAAGTCCTCCTCCTCGGTCCCACCACATCCGCGTGGAATAACTCCTGGTGGCCCACAGTCCTCGGACACCCTCCAACCCCCACCGACCATGCACGAAATCTAGGCGTCATCCTGGACTCATCACTCTCCATGGACTGGCAAATCAACGCCGTCTCTTCTGCATGCTTCCACACACTTCACCTGCTGCGAAAGATCTTCAAATGGATCCCAACCGAGACCAGGAAGACTGTCACTCATGCCCTCGTCAGCAGCCGACTGGACTATGGTAACGCGATCTACGCCGGCACCACCATCAAGCTCCAAAAGAGACTACAGCGCATCCAGAACTCCTCGGCCAGACTAATCCTTGACATCCCTCGTCAATGCCACATCACCAAATACCTGCGGGACCTGCACTGGCTCCCCATCAACAAAAGAATAACCTTCAAGCTTCTCACCCACGCATTCAAGGCCCTCCACAACATCGGTCCCGAATACTTGAACCACTGCGTTACCTTCTACACCCCTGCCAGACAACTTTGATCGGCCGACCAAGCCCTCGCTGTCATCCCCCGCATCAGGAAAACCACAGCGGGAGGCAGATCCTTCTCTCACCTGGCTGCCAAGACTTGGAACACCCTCCCGCTGCACCTTAGACAAGCTACCGCCCTAACTAAGTTCAGAAAGGACCTCAAGACCTGGCTCTTCGACTAAACTGCAACCCTCAGCGCCTTAAGACCCTTACGGGTGAATAGCCGTGCTTTACAAGAACCCAATAGATAGATAGAGGAGTGTGCATAAAGGATTTAAGGAGACATCCAATTTTGAAAGCTATCTGAATATAGTTAACTCCATCGGCATTGCAAACAAGATTCCGCTGTGGGTTTCCTGGAGGAGTCGGCACACTGATTGGACGAGCCCCTGTGACCTAAACAGCTCCAGCGTGTCTGTCGGGCGACCCACAACAGTCCCGACCTGCTACTATTGGCACTCTGATTTGTGCCGCTCCATCTGTGAGTAGTTCGTGTATTTGGGGGGAGGGCTTACTCTTGTGCCTCTTGATCTCCCATACGATACTGCTCTATGTTTGGTGCCTCTCTTCTCTTTCTCTCTATCGTCTGCAGGAATCTATACAGGATTTTCTTTTGGGAGTGCTGCCTGAATCATTTGGATTCGTCTGAAGCTTATCTGCCGTACACAAGCGCACCTCTTTGGGGACTATCGATCTTTGTTTGTTAAACTTATGAGCATAACTGTATATATATATATATATATATATATATTTATATATATATATATATATATATATATATATATATATATATATATATATCCCTATAAGCAAAGAGAACAATATAATGAAGTGATTCAAACTATCTATATATGCATTCAATTGTCATGAAAGTAACACAATGTTAATTCTACTGTTGAGAAATGTGAATAAGAAAATGCCCTCTAGAGTGAGTCAATGTGTAACCAGAAGTTATCTGGCGTTAAAATTAAGGTTTAAAAGCTGTGTCAGAGTGTATTGAAACTAGAGCATGACAAAAGTTTGTACCCCAAAACATCACTTATTTCACTTAATAAAGTGCTAAAAAGAATTCTGAGCGCTGTGGACAACTTTGGGATTCAGTATACACTGTGGAGACACTTGTCCTACGTGCACTATTCAGTGGTACTGTTCCATTCCTGTATGTACTTGGCTTTTGTGCGGTATGGAGCTTAACGCACAATATCGCACAACAAAAGAAGGTTTTTTTTGTAACATGTAATGGCAGCGCTATGGAGAGTGCAATACCGCTCATTTTTTTTTTTTTTATTGTTTGATTCTTATTGAGGAATTACATATTACAGTTATTAGGATGACAGAAAAATATAACGTGAATTAAAGTACAAGCATATTATATTAACAAATTCGTACATTCTATATAGTTGTCCTCATTTTTATCCCATTATGTATCATAATGGACCAGTTTTGGATCCAGCATTTTAGTTTCAGACATTAAACATGGGAGTTTAATAAAACAATAAGACAAAAACAAATTGGGTATGTAGCTTAATAGTTTTGAAGCATGTTAAATAGGTCCGTAACTAAACTGACACCACAATTAAAAATAGAAATATAAGGGGAGAAATTTCTTATTCAACCCCAAGAACGTTGAGAAAAGTTAGAAATATAATTGCTGGGTAAGTTGTGAATGCAAGGAAGACAAACAAATTATGTGGGTACATTTTCCCTTTACAACAGCATAGTAGTTCTGATAAAATATACCCTTGAAGATAAAGTCCTCGCTTTTACCCCAGGATATAAAAGTATAGGTCACTCTTGGACCAAGTATGTAGAAACAGAATATAAACAGGGGAGATTGTAGAGCAGAAGTATAAAGAAACAAAAAAAAAATTGCATCGTTATAGAAATGAGTGAAATAACAAATTGAGGATAAACAATGCTTGAGCCACAGCTAAACACATTCACAACACACAATAGAGTCCATATTCTCTTAAATTAATGTTGTGAGAGGTATTAAGTTGATTGGAGTATGTGGTATAAGTTGTGAATCAATGTCATATAATGGTTAGCCCACTGCTTCGAGAAGTAAGCTATAGCATATGGGGCATTTTGTAAACCCTATTATTTTGAGAGTTTCTTAACCCAGTGTGGTGGTTTAGCACAACATTTATTATTAACTAGTTATGTTGTAAGAAAGGTCAGTGCCCATTATGTGATATCCAGCCTGGCTTTTTCTCCCTAGCTCCGTCCGCAAGCCACAAGATCCAAAAACAATGCTATCTGTAACTAAAAAATATATTACTTAAACCATGAAAATATATATGTAGGGTATAGGACAATTCGGACTAGTTGAATGAGGGCTCATTGATATAATACCGATACAGCAAAACTATCTGTGATACTAAGTAAGTGTATTTGTGAATACCCGTCCAGCAGGATGAATTCTTTTTGCCAAAATGAGCTGTTTGGTCTCAAGTACAGAAACTGTAGATCTCTATAAAGCAGTGGAAGTGATATAGTGCATTTTGAAATTACAACAAAAACAATAATTTTGGCAACCAGTCCGTATAGTAAAGTTTAAATTTAAGACAACCGTGTCTAGACAAACTATCATGTTTGGGTCTGTTGTTACTATCTGCCGATATGCATAATAAACAGCTATTATGGCAAGTCACCAGTCAACCCCATGAATTTGTAAGCATAACAAGACAGACCTTAGCAAAGTCCTGATGATTTCGTGTCACATCACTAATATGAGCAGATAGTGATAAGTCTAAAGAGCGTGCAGGCCTGATCTTCCTCAAGCCGCCTGGTGTTAGAGAGTACCTGTTTTTAATGTAAGTGGGCTCCGGTAGGTGACTTAGAATCTAGGTAGTCAAGAATAGTTTCTGCATCCCTTGCAGTCCCGGCTTCCCAGGGGTCCCCTCCAAAACCCCATAGGGCTGCGACTGGCCGCAGGCACACCAACCCTTGTCGGAGCCTCCTCTTAGTGCTGAGTGAAGCTGGTTTCGCTGGTGTCAGTAGATCTTTCCCCACAGATGTAGCTGTATGTCTTCCTCCATGTAGGCCATTTTGGCTGAATAGAGACGTATGATACTATATAAATATGTTTGTATAAGGCTGCAATCTGAAATCCTTCTGTTAAATCTGTTGGCTTTCAAGGATTGTGATCTGAAGAATTTGGTATATATGCTGGGGTGTCCAACTGTAGCTAACTACCTCAGGAATCCGAGGGGGGTAGCGCTGCCTATTAGGTGCCGCCGCCCTAGGCCTTAGTCATCTGATTTCTTCCTTCACCTTCAAGAATACAGCTTGATGTAGGTTATATAGCTTACCACTGACGAGCGGGTCAATTATAAGTACAACATTGGAAAATTGGCTGTAAAGGTGCTCTTAGTATTGGTGGATTGGAAGAGACTCTGCTGGAGATCACAAAAATGTGACCGGTCTCAATCACTGTTCAGACACACCCCCCACCGCTAATTTTTTTGCGTTATTTACGCACCGGATTTAGTGCACAACTTGTAATCTTGGTGATTGTGCTGATTTTCAGACTCCTAACCAAGCCTCAAATTATCAGATGTAGATCCAGGTCTACAAATTATAGTTTGTGCAATCTGTCTTTTCATATGCAGGGATGGAGGGGGGAGTTTCTGCCCTTCCTGATTTCCCAGCCCCTTTCAGTGGGTGTCCCCAGCCTAACCTCATCAACAGTGCTAAACTGGGAGCTTCTATGTAAGATTTTAAAAGGTTTTATACTGGATTTTTAGATCAGCATCTGTGCACATTCATCTTTATAGTAGTGTCTATTACATGCACATATATGAAAACTAGGTATGCTCCCCAGCGTAAAGGTGAATGTAATAATTTGTTTTGCAAATTGCTTGAATAGCACTGAATAATGGAAATTGAAATTTTGACTTTCATGTCCCTTTCACACTGAAAAAAATTACCAAGATATTTGGGTTGTTAAGAAGTCAAGGTATATTAGACCTTCCCTCAAAAAATGTAGTTCTTGCACAGACCTTTGTTACTGCACTACAATTGTATTTTAAACTCTTGAGGTAAAGGGTTATCAAGGTTTTTGTTTAAACAACTATGACTTCATATTTGAAAAACTCATGCAACACATTTTGCTCTGAAACTCATAGGCCTAGATTTAGAGTTCGGCGGTAGCCGTCAAAACCAGCGTTAGAGGCTCCTAACGCTGGTTTTGGGCGCCCGCTGGTATTTGGAGTCAGTGATTAAAGGGTCTAACGCTCACTTTACAGCCGCGACTTTTCCATACCGCAGATCCCCCTACGCCATTTGCGTAGCCTATCTTTTCAATGGGATCTTCCTAACGCCGGTATTTAGAGTCGTTTCTGCAGTGAGCGTTAGAGCTCTAACGACAAGATTCCAGCCGCCTGAAAATAGCAGGAGTTAAGAGCTTTCTGGCTAACGCCGGTTTATAAAGCTCTTAACTACTGTACCCTAAAGTACACTAACACCCATAAACTACCTATGTACCCCTAAACCGAGGTCCCCCCACATCGCCGCCACTCGATTAAAATTTTTAACCCCTAATCTGCCGACCGCCACCTACGTTATACTTATGTACCCCTAATCTGCTGCCCCTAACACCGCCGACCCCTGTATTATATCTATTAACCCCTAACTTGCCCCCCACAACGTCGCCGCAAGCTACTTAAAATAATTAACCCCTAATCTTCCGACCGCAAATCGCCGCCACCTACGTTATCCCTATGTACCCCTAATCTGCTACCCCTAACATCGCCGACCCCTATGTTATATTTATTAACCCCTAATCTGCCCCCCTCAACGTCGCCGACACCTACCTACACTTATTAACCCCTAATCTGCCGAGCGGACCTGAGCGCTACTATAATAAAGTTATTAACCCCTAATCCGCCTCACTAACCCTATCATAAATAGTATTAACCCCTAATCTGCCCTCCCTAACATCGCCGACACCTACCTTCAATTATTAACCCCTAATCTGCCGACCGGAGCTCACCGCTATTCTAATAAAAGTATTAACCCCTAAAGCTAAGTCTAACCCTAACACTAACACCCCCCTAAGTTAAATATAATTTTTATCTAACGAAATAAATTAACTCTTATTAAATAAATAATTCCTATTTAAAGCTAAATACTTACCTGTAAAATACATCCTAATATAGCTACAATATAAATTATAATTATATTATAGCTATTTTAGGATTAATATTTATTTTACAGGCAACTTTGTAATTATTTTAACCAGGTACAATAGCTATTAAATAGTTAAGAACTATTTAATAGTTACCTAGTTAAAATAATAACAAATTTACCTGTAAAATAAATCCTAACCTAAGATATAATTAAACCTAACACTACCCTATCAATAAAATAATTAAATAAACTACCTACAATTACCTACAATTAACCTAACACTACACTATCAATAAATTAATTAAACACAATTGCTACAAATAAATACAATTAAATAAACTATCTAAAGTACAAAAAATAAAAAAGAACTAAGTTACAGAAAATAATAAAATATTTACAAACATAAGAAAAATATTACAACAATTTTAAACTAATTACACCTACTCTAAGCCCCCTAATAAAATAACAAAGCCCCCCAAAATAAAAAATTCCCTACCCTATTCTAAAATACAAATATTACAAGCTCTTTTACCTTACCAGCCCTGAACAGGGCCCTTTGCGGGGCATGCCCCAAGAATTTCAGCTCTTTTGCCTGTAAAAAAAAACATACAATACCCCCCCCCCAACATTACAACCCACCACCCACATACCCCTAATCTAACCCAAACCCCCCTTAAATAAACCTAACACTAATCCCCTGAAGATCTTCCTACCTTGTCTTCACCATACCAGGTTCACCGATCCGTCCTGGCTCCAAGATCTTCATCCAACCCAAGTGGGGGTTGGCGATCCATAATCCGGTGCTCCAAAGTCTTCCTCCTATCCGGCAAGAAGAGGACATCCGGACCGGCAAACATCTTCTCCAAGCGGCATCTTCTATCTTCTTCCATCCGATGACGACCGGCTCCATCTTGAAGACCTCCAGCGCGGATCCATCCTCTTCTTCCGACGACTAGACGACGAATGACGGTTCCTTTAAGGGACGTCATCCAAGATGGCGTCCCTCGAATTCCGATTGGCTGATAGGATTCTATCAGCCAATCGGAATTAAGGTAGGAATTTTCTGATTGGCTGATGGAATCAGCCAATCAGAATATAGTTCAATCCGATTGGCTGATCCAATCAGCCAATCAGATTGAGCTCGCATTCTATTGGCTGATCGGAACAGCCAATAGAATGCGAGCTCAATCTGATTGGCTGATTGGATCAGCCAATCGGATTGAACTATATTCTGATTGGCTGATTCCATCAGCCAATCAGAAAATTCCTACCTTAATTCCGATTGGCTGATAGAATCCTATCAGCCAATCGGAATTCGAGGGACGCCATCTTGGATGACGTCCCTTAAAGGAACCGTCATTCGTCGTCTAGTCGTCGGAAGAAGAGGATGGATCCGCGCTGGAGGTCTTCAAGATGGAGCCGGTCGTCATCGGATGGAAGAAGATAGAAGATGCCGCTTGGAGAAGATGTTTGCCGGTCCGGATGTCCTCTTCTTGCCGGATAGGAGGAAGACTTTGGAGCACCGGATTATGGATCGCCAACCCCCACTTGGGTTGGATGAAGATCTTGGAGCCAGGACGGATCGGTGAACCTGGTATGGTGAAGACAAGGTAGGAAGATCTTCAGGGGATTAGTGTTAGGTTTATTTAAGGGGGGTTTGGGTTAGATTAGGGGTATGTGGGTGGTGGGTTGTAATGTTGGGGGGGGGGTATTGTATGTTTTTTTTTACAGGCAAAAGAGCTGAAATTCTTGGGGCATGCCCCGCAAAGGGCCCTGTTCAGGGCTGGTAAGGTAAAAGAGCTTGTAATATTTGTATTTTAGAATAGGGTAGGGAATTTTTTATTTTGGGGGGCTTTGTTATTTTATTAGGGGGCTTAGAGTAGGTGTAATTAGTTTAAAATTGTTGTAATATTTTTCTTATGTTTGTAAATATTTTATTATTTTCTGTAACTTAGTTCTTTTTTATTTTTTGTACTTTAGATAGTTTATTTAATTGTATTTATTTGTAGCAATTGTGTTTAATTAATTTATTGATAGTGTAGTGTTAGGTTAATTGTAGGTAATTGTAGGTAGTTTATTTAATTATTTTATTGATAGGGTAGTGTTAGGTTTAATTATATCTTAGGTTAGGATTTATTTTACAGGTAAATTTGTTATTATTTTAACTAGGTAACTATTAAATAGTTCTTAACTATTTAATAGCTATTGTACCTGGTTAAAATAATTACAAAGTTGCCTGTAAAATAAATATTAATCCTAAAATAGCTATAATATAATTATAATTTATATTGTAGCTATATTAGGATTTATTTTACAGGTAAGTATTTAGCTTTAAATAGGAATCATTTATTTAATAAGAGTTAATTTATTTCGTTAGATAAAAATTATATTTAACTTAGGGGGGTGTTAGTGTTAGGGTTAGACTTAGCTTTAGGGGTTAATACATTTATTAGAATAGCGGTGAGCTCCGGTCGGCAGATTAGGGGTTAATAATTGAAGGTAGGTGTCGGCGATGTTAGGGAGGGCAGATTAGGGGTTAATACTATTTATGATAGGGTTAGTGAGGCGGATTAGGGGTTAATAACTTTATTATAGTAGCGCTCAGGTCCGCTCGGCAGATTAGGGGTTAATAAGTGTAGGCAGGTGTCGGCGACGTTGTGGGGGGCAGATTAGGGGTTAATAAATATAACATAGGGGTCGGCGATGTTAGGGCAGCAGATTAGGGGTACATAGGGATAACGTAGGTGGCGGCGGTTTACGGAGCGGCAGATTAGGGGTTAAAAGTGTAATGCAGGGGTCAGCGATAGCGGGGGGCGGCAGATTAGGGGTTAATAAGTGTAAGGTTAGGGGTGTTTAGACTCGGGGTACATGTTAGGGTGTTAGGTGCAGACGTAGGAAGTGTTTCCCCATAGGAAACAATGGGGCTGCGTTAAGAGCTGAACGCTGCTTTTTTGCAGGTGTTAGGTTTTTTTTCAGCTCAAACTGCCCCATTGTTTCCTATGGGAGAATCGTGCACGAGCACGTTTTTGATGCCGGCCGCGTCCGTAAGCAACTCTGGTATCGAGAGTTGCATTTGCGGTAAATATGCTCTACGCTCCTTTTTTGGAGCCTAACGCAGCATTTGTTTGAACTCTCGATACCAGAGTTAAATTTATGGTGCGGCCAGAAAAAAACCCGCGGAGCGTTAACAGCCCTTTTACCGCCGAACTCCAAATCTAGGCCATAGATTGGAACAAGGCCAATATTAGTGTTTTTTTATTTACTGTGTTTACAGTAATTGCATATGTTCAAAGAAACAGATTATTTTCTTCCCTATTCCTTGATGTAGATAAATGTCATTCTAAGTTGAAATGCATTAAATTTATTGTATTATTAATCTGAGCAAGAACACTTTGCCGGAGGTAGAAAATCAGGGTCAGGCATACAGGTCTCCCAAATAAACCTATTAATTTTGCACAATATATGAGGTGACGTCTCTACTGAAATTATTGCAGTGTACAGATTTTCTTTTTTTTCCCGAAGCTGCAAAAATAAACATTTTATCTAAGGCTTTCTAATATTCTGAGTTGTCAGTAGAATTTTGTGATTTTTTGTATCTGCTGTGCTGTATATAACGAAAAGATGTGGCATGCGTTAACCTGATATAAAAACAAGCAAAATCCAATCTTAATGTCCTACTAGTGACTACAACAGCTCAAACAAGCAACAATAAGTGTCTTATAGTGAAGGTTATAATTCCTGGAGGTTCAAAATAACTATAACTTCAGCAGAAACTGTGAAACAATAAAAAACTGAAGTTACTAAAAGAAAAAGGAAAGCAACATATTTATGAAAAACAAAGTTTCAATGTACTTATTTTGTCTAATTTCTTCATTCTTTTGGTATTATTTATTTAAAATTTAAAAGCATACCTAGGTAGGCTTAGGAGCAGCAATGTCATACTGGGAGCAAGCTGATGACTGGTGTCTGCACATACAGTATATGCCTCTTGTCATTGGCTCACTTGATGTGTTCCCCTAAGGGCCTGATTCTCAAAAACCTACTGACATGGAGAGAAATCATAAGCTTATTTTACTGAGCTAATTTTAGCTTATTGTAAGTGTCTCTCCTTATCATAAAGCATATTAGTGAAGTCATAGGGCCTGATGATCTAAACCTCTCCGCTTAGGTGAGATGATCTATAATGATCCTCCAGCACTGCGATATCCCTAGTGAAATTCTTAAAAAGGCAGATTTTGCTTTACTTCTCAAAGGGGCGTTCCCTGCTTTTCTGTATGTGAAGGAGAGACTGCATGACATGGTAGTTCTGCTGCATTTACACTTTGTGTATTACTTTACACTTCAGTTTGCATTTTATTATATTTAAACTTTGCACTTTCTATTTTGATTATGCCTTCACAGTTTCTGTTTAACTTTAATAACAAATTAGGATCATACTTTCTATTTGAAATAAAACTGGAAAACTAACAGCTTTGATTTCCCAGAGAGCTACATTACTTTATATGGGCCCAATTAGCAAAGATTCTCTTCTTTGGAGAGGAATTATAGTGCAGACTTCACAGGAGCTGACCTCACTGAATACTATAAGAAAAAGGCCCGAACCTGGAAGTCCCTGGATGAGAGATGCCTTCCATGGAAAGTAATTAAGCTCTCTGGGATACAAAATGTTTCAGGGGAGAGAGACGGTAACTAGAAACCCCATAGGGCTGATATAAAAGCTCAGTTTGCATCAATTACAAATTAAACTGACATGTGTTTACTATAAATAAGCTTGCTTTTTGTTTAGTATATATTACTTCTCTGTCAGTTAAATAATTGTTTAAGATGTTTACAGCATTTAACAAGCCTTGTGAGAGAGCTTCAAACATATCCTGGGAACTCCACTATTAAGCCAAGGGAACTCCTCTGCCCAACCACTTTCTGAAGTAGTTTTTTAAATAGTTTTTTTTTATTGAGGTTTGAAAATGAAATACAGCAGACATACAGAAAATTCCGTTTCTTCTAATATTCAAAACACATTAGCTTCCCTCATCAACATTAGAGATCACTATTGGACCTCATTTTTTGCATTAGACTTTATATAAGAGAATGCACGCAAAATGTTAACCTCTAGCGAAGTTAACACTAAAGAGTGAATAACTTGTAATATAGCTCTAAGCGTGTAATCTTATACTGTCTGTTAACTTTTGTTTGAAGTCACTGACCAGAGCATGTTAAACACACTAAGTGCCCGGTGTTGTTGCAACCTCACTTTGCATATAACTATATTAACACTGGTGTGTGTCTAGATACACTAAGTGCATGGTGTTTAGCACAGCCTTGGTCACACTTTGAACTCATATTACTTTTATGAGTTTCTTCTGCATACAGAACTGGGCACATGCAGGAACTGTTTGCGCTCTTGCTTTGCAGCGCTACTACACAATTCATTTAACAGTTGATGCAAAATATAAAGCTTTCTGTCTTGCAATAAAATGTGTATATCAGGTAGAGTAAATATCCCCAAATCCAGCATTCTAAAATCTAGAATATTTCTGAAATATAGACATTTTCATTATTATATTATTTTAAAATAAACGGCTAGATTTAGAGTTTTGTCGGTAACGACCCGCGTAGCTAACGCTGGTTTTTTTTCCCCCGCACCTTTTAAATACTGCTGGTATTTAGAGTTCACAGAATGGCTGCGTTAGGCTCCAAAAAAGGAGCGTAGAGCATAATTTACCGCCACTACAACTCTCAATACCAGCGGTGCTTACGGACGCGGTCAGCTTAAAAAACGTGCTCGTGTACGATTCCCCCATAGGAAACAATGGGGCAGTTTGAGCTGTTCCGATCAGCCAATAGAATGCGAGCTCAATCTGATTGGCTGATTGGATCAGCCAATCGGATTGAACTTGAATCTGATTGGCTGATTCCATCAGCCAATCAGAATTTTCCTACCTTAATTCCGATTGGCTGATAGAATCCTATCAGCCAATCGGAATTCGAGGGACGCCATCTTGGATAACATCCCTTAAAGGAGCCTTCATTCTGTGTTAGGACGTCGGAAGAAGAGGATGGATCCGCGCCGGAGGTCTTGAAGATGGAGCCGCTCGTCGTCGGATGGATGAAGATAGAAGATGCCGCTTGGATGAAGATGTTTGCTGGTCCGGATCTCCTCTTCTGCCCGGATAGGATGAAGACTTTGGAGCCTCTTCTGGACTTCTTCTTGCCGGATAGGATGAAGACTTCGGGACCCTCTGGAGGACCGATCGGTGATACCCGGCGTGGTGAAGACAAGGTAGGAAGATCTTCAGGGGCTTAGTGTTAGGTTTATTTAAGGGGGGTTTGGGTTAGATTAGGGGTATGTGGGTGGTGGGTTGTAATGTTGGGGGGTGGTATTGTGTTTTTTTTTACAGGCAAAAGAGCTGATTTCTTTGGGGCATGCCCCGCAAAAGGCCCTTTTAAGGGCTGGTAAGGTAAAAGAGCTTTTCAATTTTAATTTTAGAATAGGGTAGGGCATTTTTTTATTTTGGGGGGCTTTTTTATTTTATTAGGGGGCTTAGAGTAGGTGTAATTAGTTTAAAATTGTTGTAATATTTTTATTATGTTTGTAAATTATTTTTTTATTTTTTGTAACTTAGCTTTTTTTATTTTTTGTACTTTAGTTAGTTTATTTAATTGTATTTATTTGTAGGTATTTGTAGGTAATTTATTTGATTAATTTAATGATAGTGTAGTGTTAGGTTTAATTGTAGATAATTGTAGGTATTTTATTTAATTAATTTATTGATAGTGTAGTGTTAGGTTTAATTGTAACTTAGGTTAGGATTTATTTTACAGGTAATTTTGTAATTATTTTAACTAGGTAGCTCTTAAATAGTTATTAACTATTTAATAGCTATTGTACCTGGTTAAAATAAATACAAATTTGCCTGTAAAATAAATATAAATCCTAAAATAGCTACAATATAATTATTATTTATATTGTAGCTATATTAGGGTTTATTTTACAGGTAAGTATTTAGCTTTAAATAGGAATAATTTATTTAATAAGATTTATTTTATTTCGTTAGATTTAAATTATATTTAACTTAGAGGGGTGTTAGTGTTAGGGTTAGACTTAGCTTTAGGGGTTAATACATTTAATAGAGTAGCGGTGAGGTCCGGTCGGCAGATTAGGGGTTAATACTTGAAGTTAGGTGTCGATGATGTTAGGGAGGGCAGATTAGGGGTTAATACTATTTATTATAGGGTTATTGAGGCGGGAGTGAGGCGGATTAGGGGTTAATACATTTATTATAGTAGCAGTGAGGTCCGGTCGGCAGATTAGGGGTTAATAATTGTAGGTAGGTAGCGGCG
Source organism: Bombina bombina (assembly GCF_027579735.1). Taxonomy (NCBI): domain Eukaryota; kingdom Metazoa; phylum Chordata; class Amphibia; order Anura; family Bombinatoridae; genus Bombina; species Bombina bombina. The sequence continues at coordinate 838,414,137 of NC_069504.1, read as the reverse complement.
ACGTTGGGGGGGGCAGATTAGGGGTTAATAAATATAATATAGGGGTCGGCGGTGTTAGGTGCAGCAGATTAGGGGTACATAGGGATAAAGTAGGTTGCGGCGGTGTGCGGTCGGCAGATTAGGGGTTAAAAAATTTTATTAGAGTGGCGGCGGGGTGTGGGGGCCTCGGTTTAGGGGTGCATAGGTAGTTTATGGGTGTTAGTGTACTTTAGAGCACAGTAGTTAAGAGCTTTATAACCGGCGTTAGCCCAGAAAGCTCTTAACTCCTGGCTTTTTGCTGCGGCTGGAGTTTTGACGTTAGATTTCTAATGCTCACTTCAGCCAAGACTCTAAATACCGGCGTTAGAAAGATCCCATTGAAAAAATAGGATACGCAAATGGCGTAGGGGCATCTGCGGTATGGAAAAGTCGCGGCTGGAAAGTGAGCGTTAGACCCTTTCCTGACTGACTCTAAATACCAGCGGTAGCCCAAAACCAGCGTTAGGAACCCCTAACGCTGGTTTTGACGGCTAACGCCAAACTCTAAATCTAGGCGAAAGTTATTCAAAATGACATTTTTCCTTGCCAGTAAGTCCCAATATTCTCTTCCTGTGTCTTTGGTTTGGCTTTTGTGTTCTTACATACAAATGTTAGTCTATATTTATATACATCTATATATATATATACTATATATATATATATATATATATATATATATATATATATATTTAACCTATTTTGGGCTAGATTATGAGTGAAGTGCTAACAGTGACGGGCGAGGGATAAGTGGTTTATAACGGGTGTTTGCATGCATCGGGTTTTCCTCTCATTTTCCAAGTTGAAAGTAAATGCGCTGGTGAGCAATTCATGTTAAAGGGCAATAATACCCAAATGTTTAAACACTTGAAAGGGATGCAGCATAGCTGTAAAAAGCTGACTAGAAAATATCTCCTGAACATCTCTATGTAAAAAAGAAAGATATTTTACCTCAAAAGTTCCTCAGTAAACACCTCCCATTGTAAAGGATTTCAAAGCAGCATTTTAGTGTGTCTGTCCTAGGACAGCTTAGGGGATGAGCCTTGTGAACTCTCATATTATTTCACCAATCACGTAAAGGAAGCTTACTATGAAATCTCATGAGAGTTAAGTCAAATATCATGAGATCACAGTAAGAGTTCATGACCTCAGCACTGCTGATGCTGATTGGCTGCTGTTCATTGCTTCATTTTTTTTTTTTTTTACCTGCAGCTGGGAGCAGGTGAAGTATAACATTTTACACAGAACTTACTCTGCTGAGCTGAGGAGATTTTGAGGTAAAATATCTTCCTTTTTTACATAGAGATGCTCAGGTGATATTTTTCTGTCAGCTTTTTTACAGTTATACTGCATCAGTTTCATGTGATTTAGCATATGAGTAGTATGTCCCTTTAACATTCACGTCCAGACCAGAGCTTTGGTTAAGGTCTAGATTACAAGTAGAGTGCTAAATTATCTCACCCGCAAATGGTCAAATTTGCATTACAAGTGGCTGGTGATTGCTACCGCGAGCTCACTAGCAATTTAGTGCTTTTAAAACTAACCAGAGTTCAGATCTCTGGTTAATTTTATAAATGTGCCCCAAATGCCCACAAAATACAATGTATTGTATTTTATTAAAAAATAATGATATCAAGATCTTTATTTTTTTAATAAAATAACTACACTGGGCAGTATTTAGAGGGTAAAGTTGGCAGGAGTGGGGTGTTAGAAAAATAACCGCACTTAAAAGTGCCTTTACATTGCAGTCTATGGGAATTGTGTGTTCCCAGTAAATATATATGTATGTGCTTATATACATATATATTTATGTGTTAATATGTGTATATACACATAGTAACACATAAATATATATGTATATAATCATATATACATATATATTTATATTTGCTGCCATCGCTGCACTACTAACCTCTTCGCTGCGCTTAGGTTCTGACTTCTGATGCCGTCTCTGACGGCATCAGAATGAGGCTACCACAGGAGCCTATAGAAGCGCACTCTTGTGAGCACAAAGCTTCCCAGCAATGCGAACACGTAGCTTGCATTTGCATTCCTGACAATTTGTAATATCAGCGCACATTAGCGGGAGCTGGTATTACACAGTGGAGTGCAAATAGCAGCACTCCACTTGTAATCTGACCCTAACACATCAAAAATACATTACACTCATAAAACTATCTAATAAAAAATATTTTTTAAAAATATTGCACAAAAAAAGTTATAAGTGCTTAAAGATATGAGGTATCAGTTGTTAGAAAAAGGCAGGTAAAGGGCTTCGACCCTCTCCGCTTCAGTTTCGGCTGAAGCGGAAGTTAAGAAGCAGCGGTCCTAAGATCGCTGCTCCTTAACTCGTTCGCCACCTCTAAGGTGGCAGACAGCAATCCGCCCGATCAAATACGATCGTGCTGATTGACACCCCCTGCTAGCAGCCGATTGGCTGCGAATCTGCAGGGGGTGGTATGCCGATAAATGCCAAAAGTGTATGCTGTCAGCATTTATCGATGTGCGGCGGACATGATCCACTATATCGGATCATGTCCGTCCACACATTAATAAATGGACCCCTATGTATATATATACATATATATATATATGATTATATGTGTGCACAGATGTATTTATATGTGTATATATGTATTTACAGTCATATATACACATATAAACACATAAATACATATGTACACTGTCACATATAGACTTATATACAAGTGCAGTGGAGCCCTTTGCAGTTAAGTAGATAAAATAATTTAATATTTAAGCAATATTCAAATTTTAAAAAACTGTTTATTTACTGTAAATATTTCACATACCAATGTTCTGCACATAGCAGAATATGTTCTATTTTAGATAGATATTCCTATATTGAATTGTTGGTGTGGAGAAGAATGCACTACAGCACTCTATGCCCTGACTATTAAGGCAGAAAGCGAAGCAAGAAGTAAAACATAACTTTTAATAATAAATATAAAAATGGAATAAAAAACAACCAATAAAAATGGGGAAATTAGGTGTACAGTTGAATAAACTTGTTTAATACATATATTATGTTATGCCTTTGGAGTACATTGATGAATATTTAAATATCCACAGATTTAAAGGGATACTGAACCCAAATTGTTTTCTTTAATGATTCAGATATAGCATTCAATTGTAAGCAACTTTCTAATTTACTCCTATTATCAATTTTCTTCGTTCTCTTACTATCTTTATTTGAAAAAGAAGGCATCTAAGCTAAGGAGCCAGCCAATTTTTGGTTCAGAAACCCGGGACAGCACTTGTTTATTTGTGAGTGAATTTATCCACCAACCAGCAAGAGCAACCCAGGTTGTTCACCAAAAATGGGCCGGCTTCTAAACTTACATTCTTGCTTTTAAAATACATAATACCAAGAGAATGAAGAACATTGGATAATAGGAGTAAATTAGAAAGTTGCTTAAAATTGCATGCTCTATCTGAATCACGAAAGACAAAATGTGGGTTACTTTAAGTACTCAATGTAGGAGCACTAATATTTGGCAGAGATGGAGATACAGTGAGTCCATGGTGAACCCCAGTAAGTCTAAAGTCAAGTGTTATCCATGCAGCTTTAAAACAACATCCGTGTGGCATTAATGATGTAAACCAGGCTTTAAAAGGACAGTCAACACCAGAATTTTTGTTGTTTTAAAATATAGATAATCCCTTTATTACCCATTCCCCAGTTTTGCATAACCAGCACAGTTATAATAATATACGTTTTACCTCTGTAATTACCTTGAATCTAAACCTCTGCAAACTGCCCCCTTATTTCAGTTCTCTTGACAGACTTGCTCACTCCTCAGTAAATTTACGTGCATGAGCTCAATGTTATCTATATGAAACACATGAAGTAACGCCCTCTAGTGGTGAAAAACTGTCAAAATGCATTTAGTTTATAGGCGGCCTTCAAGGTCTAAGAAATTAGCTTATGAACCTCCTAGGTTTAGCTTTCAACTAAGAATACCAAGAGAACAAAGCAAAATTGGTGATAAAAGTAAATTGGAAAGTTGTTTAAAATTGTATGCCGTATTTGAATCATGAAAGTTTTTTGGACTTGACTGTCCCTTTAATGTTAAAGGTTCATAGGATGTAATTAATCCTGAGGGAAACAACAGCAGTGGGGAAACGCTCTGTGACTCAATCTGCCACAATGACCATTGGTGTTTGAATGATTTCATATAATATTAATATTTGAATCAACTAAGTTATATTTCCACTGTGTATGATCAGTGTAACTAAAACACCAGTATCTAGTGTGAGTCTATTTGACACATTATGTAGTGTATGTTATGTTTCAACGCATGTTATTTATAATGTTCACTATATTGAATAGCTAGTTGTATATTGATAGCCAAACGCTTTTATTCTCAGGAGTGAATTAGTAAAGCATCATAATATCCCAATCGAACTGTAGGAAAAACATTGTTTTTAAGATAATTCATTCTTTGATCAAAGCAACAATGTTGCATTGGGATTATAATGTTACTATTATCAGGAAAAAGTATCAGTGCAATATAATAGAATCCACTAACGCAGTATTGGGTTCAACTAGGATTATATTTTTATGTGTAGCTTTGTTCCATTGATTGTGGTCACTGATAATACCACTAAAGATCAGTATATCTAGCACTTATATGTTAAGTGCCGTTTGGAAATAATTACAATTCTACATGTGGTTAGTCAAAACCATAGTTGCAAGTGCTCTATATGCTCCGTAGTTAAAGGCCATAATACCCAAATGTTTAAACACTTGAAAGTGATGCAGCATAGCTGTAAAAAGCTGATTAGAAAATATCACCTGAACATCTCTACGTAAAAAAGAAAGATATTTTACCTCAAAAGTTCCTCAGTAGCCACCTCCCATTGTAAAGGATTTCTAAGCAGCATATTAGTATGTCTGTCCTGGGACATCTGAAGGGATGAGCATCGTGCACTCTCATATTATTTCACCAATCAGGTAAAGGAAGCTTACTATGAAATCTCATGAGATCACAGTAAGAGTTAATGACCTCAGCACTGCTGATGCTGATTGGCTGCTGTTCATTTCTTCATTTTTTTAAATTTTTTTACCTGCAGCTGGGAGCAGCTGAGTATAACTTTTTACACAGAACTTACTCTGCTGAGCTGAGGAAATTGTGAGGTAAAATATCTTCCTTTTTTACATAGAGATGCTCAGGTGATATTTTCCTGTCAGCTTTTTACAGTTATACTGCATCAGTTTCAAGTGATTTAGAATATGAGTATTATGTCCCTTTAATAACGTTGGTACACCTATTTCCCTTAAATAGAAAGAGCCCCCATGCCCTCTTGATAACCCCTCAAGCTCAATCCAAAATATTCCAGTAAAATCTAGGGCCTGAAGTAAAACAATATTAATAGTATAGCACAGAATTATATGAAGAACTCTAATACTTGCAAACCATCGGCTTAGTACCCCCATTTGTGGGGGATTTAGTATACCTGTGCTATTCGACATGCAGATGCTAGCGCTCCATCGACTTTTGCTTAGCCAATAAAAATAAAATTGGACTTGTAAGTAATATGAGTGCAAAAATAAAAGTGCTATTGATTGTGCTCAAGCTATGCTAACACAAGTGTGCTAATATTTTTGAGCTCCACTTGTAATCTAGCCTTAATGTGTTACTTCGATTTTTTAAATATTGCCGAATTTGCCTATTTCTTACTCAAAACACAACAAAGGTTCTGGTTCAAATATTTATCATACCACATCCTGATTACTGCAATTCTTTTCCAAATGGTTTACCTTTCAGCAGACTTCTGTTTGTTTTAAATGCTGCTCTCGGGGTTGTCCAACTTACCCACTGTTTCTCCACTGCTGTTCCTCTATGACGGTCCTTACGCTGAGGGCCATAACCTCCAGTATCAGATTCAGAATTCTAACAATGCCCTACATAACTCTATGCAGTACCAAAGCCCATTATATCTTTGATCTCATCGCTACATTCTCTCCTAACTACCTAGAATAGGCATCTTATCATCTCTGTAAATTAATGTGTTTTTCAGAGATAAAAGTAGTTATCATGTTTGTAAATTTCCTTTAAATCGACACAAAAATTTGCATGTAGAGCACATGAGATAGAGAACTTTTCTAGCATGTGTTGTCAGAAATTAGCCAGAGCAAGATTTTACACAATATGTGTGGCAGAGGCAAGGGAATTGCCTATTATTTCCGGCAACAATATTATGGCATACATATGGCTGCTGTTTTTAAAATTTTGTTTTGATAAACAGTTACATGTTTTGAAGCAGATTTGAAGCTGAAAGGTTAGAACCCCAATACTAGAAGTATAGAGGTATAAGAGATAGCCAATCTGTTTTTGGTGTTTGTATTTGTGCATAATCACAAGAGAAGTTTACAATCAATCTGCTCGGGCGGTGATTGAAATGACAGAGCAATGTTCACCCAGCTTTCTCTGAAAATACTGTACAAATAAACGGCCAGATTACGAGTTTTGCGTTATGAGCGGCTCGGTAACAACTTACAAGTTATTTCCACCGCTCATCTTTAATAGCGCTGCTATTACAGGTTTTCCAAAAACCTGCGTTTGCAGGGCAATATGGCAGCGTTGAGCTCCATACCACACACAAATACCAGCACTGCTTTGAGCTGGTTTTACGTGCTCGTGTACGATTTCCTCATAGACATCAATGGGGAGAGCTGGCTAAAAAAAAGCCTAACACCTGCAAAAATGGAGCGTAAAGCTCCATAACGCAGCCCCATTGTTTCCTTTGGTGAAAGAAAATTTATGTTTAAACACTCTAACATAAACCCTGAGTCTAAACACCCCTAATCTGCCGCCCCTGATATCGCCGCCACCTACCTACACTTATTAACCCCTAATCTGCCGCCCCCGACATCTCCGCCACCTACCTACACTTATTAACCCCTAATCTGCCGCCCCCAATGTTGCCGCCACCACTATACTAAAGTTATTAACCCCTAAACCTCTGGCCTCCCACATCACTAACACTAAATAAATATATTAACCCCTAAACCTAACCCTAACACCCCAAACTTTAATATAATTAAAATAAATCTAAATACAAATTACTATTATTACCTAAATAATACCTATTTAAGACAAAATACCTATAAAATAAAACCTAAGCTAGCTATAATATAACTAATAGTTACATTGTAGCTATCTTAGGTTTTATTTTTATTTTACAGGTAAGTTTGTATTTATTTTAACTAGGTAGACTAGTTAGTAAATAGTTATTAACTATTTACTAGTTTCCTAGTTAATATAAATACAAATTTAACTGTAAAATAAAACCTAACCTGTCTTACACTAAAACCTAACATTACACTAAAATTAAATAAATTAAATTAACAAAATACATTTATCTAAATTACAAAGAATAATAGACACTAAATTAGACAAAATAAAAAAGAAATTATCAAATATTTAAACTAATTACACCTAATCTAATAGACCTATCAAAATAAAAAAGCCCCCCAAATTAAAAAAAAAACCCTAGCCTACACTAAACTGCCAATGGCCCTTAAAAGGGTAAAGAAATCAGCTCTTTTACTTGTAAAAAAAAATACAAACAACCTCCCAACAGTAAAAACCACACAACCAACCCCCCCCAAAAAACCTACCTAAAAAATCTAAGCTCCCCATTGCCCTGAAAAGGGCATTTGGATAGGCATTGCTCTTAAAAGGGCATTTAGCTCTTTTACGTTGCCCAAAGTCCCTAATCTAAAATTAAAACCCACCCAATAAACCCTTAAAAAAACCTAACACTAACCCCCGAAGATCCACTTACAGTTTTTGAAGACCGGACATCCATCCTCATCCAGCCGGGAGAAGTCTTCATCCAAGCAGCAAGAAGCCCTCAACGAATCCGGGAGGAGTCGTCATCCAAGCGGCAAGAAGTCGTCCTCCAGGAGGGCAGAAGTCTTCATCCAGATGGCATCTTCTATCTTCATCCTTCCGACACGGAGCAGCTCCATCTTCAAGACATCCAGCGTGGAGCATCCTCTTCTTTTGATGGCTCTTCAAGAATGAGGTTTCCTTTAAATGATGTCATCCAAGATGGAGTCCCTTGAATTCCGATTGGCTTATAGAATTCTATCAGCCAATCCGAATTAAAGGGTAAAAAATCCTATTGGCTGATGCAATCAGCCAATAGGATTGAGCTTGCATTCTATTGGCTGATTGGAACAGTCAATAGAATGTGAACTCAATCCTATTGGCTGATTTGTTACCCTTTAATTCCGATTGGTTGATAGAATTCTATCAGCAAATCGGAATTCAAGGGACGCCATCTTGGATGTTGTCATTTAAAGAAAACTTCATTCTTCAATAGCCAGCGAAAGAAGAGGATGCTCCATGCCGGATGTCTTGAAGATGCAGCCGCTCCGCGTCGGAAGGATGAAGATAGAAGATGCCACCTGGATGAAGACTTCTGCCTGCCTGGAGGACGACTTCTTGCCGCTTGGATGAAGACTTCTCCCGGATTCATTGAGGGCTTCTTGTCGCTTGGATGAAGACGTCTTCCGGCTGGATGAGGATGGATGGTCTTCAAAAACTGTAAGTGGATCTTCGGGGGTTAGTGTTGCCAAAAGAAAGCTCCCGATATAGAAGGAGCTTAGCGGTTAAGGGTTAGACATCCCAGCACTCTATCATTGCCTACTGAAGCAAAATTTGTCGCTTCTATCTCCATATTATACTAACCAATGTTGAGTTTAAGGGGTAGATTTATTAAAGGTCGAGCAGACATGACCTCGCTAAAAGCCGACAGCATTTAACATTGCACAAGCATTTCTTGTGAAATGATTGTGCAATGCCGCCCCCTGCACACTCGTGGCCAATCGGCCACTAGCAGGGGATGTCAATCATTTGGATCGGAGCCTTAAAGGAACATGAAACCCAAAATGTTTCTTTCATGATTTAGGTAGAACATACAATTTTAAACAGCTTTCTAATTTACTTCTATTATCTAATTTGTTTCATTCTCTTGGTATCATTTGTTGAAGGAGCAGCAATGAACTAATGGTTTCTAACTGAACACATGGGTGAGCCAATGACAATCGATATATATTTGCAGCCACCAATCAACAGCTAGAACCTAGGTTCTCTGCTGCTCCTGAGCTTTCCTAGATAAACCTTTCAGCAAAGGATAACAAGAGAAGGAAGCAAATTAAATAATTAAAGTCAATTGGAAAGTTGTTCAAAATTGTATGCTCTGTCTGATTGATCGAATAAAATTTTTGGGTTTCATGTCCCTTTAAACAATGGGCGTAGAAAGCAGCATTTGCTGCTTAATAAATCTATCCCTAAGTGTTTTTATCTAGTATGCGTGCCGGTATGAATTACTTCAAAACTTAATAAAATTATGGAATGGATGAATGATGTATACACTAATCTATAATTTGTAATTGGAAAAAAAACATTCTTTTCTTTGCTGCCTCTAGTTGCAACTCATATTTACTCATATTTAATAGTGAGTTTATTCAATGGGGCCCATTTATCAAGCTCCGTAAGGAGCTTGTGGGCCCGTGTTTCTGGCGAGTCTGAAGACTCGCCAGAAACATAAGTTATGTTGCTCCATAACTCTGTCCGCCTGCTCTGATGAGGCGGACAGGAATCGCCTGAAATCAACCCGATCGAGTACGATTGGGTTGATTGACACCCCCTTCTGGCAGCCGATTGGCCGCGAGTCTGCCAGACTCTGCTGAATGCTGAATACGAAGAGCGTATTGCTCTCCGCATTCAGCGATGTCTTTTGGACCTGATCCGCACTGTCAGACATATGATAAATAGGCCCCTTTGTCTTTCTTCCCACTAATGGGTGCATGGTATATTTAAAAATAACAAATACAAATAAATAACCTGCAAGCACTCGTAGTGATTTACAATAAAGGTAGTCCCCTACCAAACAGTATACGTCACTATAATTGGTATTGAACATTTTTTCAGAAAACTACTACAGCGAGAAACATGTAGGATTTTAACTTTAAAAACTTTGACCGTGAATGGGTTAAATGAGAAAGTGGAGTATTTATATTTTCTGTAGTGTAGTCTGTCCTTATTCCAAATGTTGTGATTAACTTTGATGCTTGGGAATTCATTTTTAACAATAACCATGTCGTGTAATGATTAATTTTCATATGTATATATAGGTTTTTAAAACATATTCATATAATACATTGTGCCACTTTTATTGCCATGTATTCAACACTCTATGTTAGAGATATATGTGAGATCTATGTATCGTTATTTGCAACTACTTATTGTATACGGCTTCATGTTTGTTAGTATTGAGCATCTTAATGGAATTCCGTTCACAAGGACAGGATGGAGGCGAGGACTGTGATTGGATGGAGTCATCGTGGAGGGAGAAGTATTTTGTATAAATAACTTTACTGGAGTCATGGCGTATAAATCCGAAGATGCCCTGTGCCGCCTGTGGGAGGGGCAAAACGAGCAGTCACACTTTCTAGATACTTTGGGGTAGATTTAACAAATGTCGAGCAGACATGATTCGCTATATAGGGTGTTTTTCTGTACGTTTTGGGCACATACTTGAGATGGTGGGGCACCTTTGACATTGGATATGATAAGAAGTACTGGTCGCACTATTGCCCAGGCTTGGATTTTGGTTACCAGTTTTCCTTATGGGATTGTATGCATCCGGTTAACCCCTAGGTGTCTCTGTGTAGCAGTACCTTAACACACCGGGTTATGCCTGTTTACATATGTGCATTATTATCCCGTTAACCTATGACAGAGGACACTAGATTGAACTGATTGATCGTTGGAATTTGCTTTGTGATTAGTTGATTGAAATCCCAAAGTTTGGAGGATGATCTGGCTCACCATCTGAACTGTGTTTTAATCTACTGCATGCACAGTTCCATTTCCTTATTTTGTGTGCGGCTGAACCATTATTTCTGTTTACCCACTTCTATTATATATATATATATATATATATATATATATATATATATATATATATATATATATATATATATATTGTAGTGTTTGTCAGCACCTGACTATTAAAAAAATAAAATGGTATTATATCAGCACTATCATTATAAATTCATTTGATTCTGTGGGAACTACTATCATTTGAGCTTGCTCATCAATACAGCTAGCAAATATCAGTGTTAAAGGGACAGTCTAGTCCACAATAAACTTACATGATTCAAATAGGGTATGTAATTTTAAACAAATTTCCCTTTTAGTTTTATCACCAATTTTGCTTTGTTCTCTTGTTATTCTTGGTTGAAAGCTAAACCCAGGTAGGCTCATATGCTAATTTCTTAGATCTTGAAGGCCGCCTCTTATGTGAATGTATTTTGACAGTTTTTCACCACTAGAGGGCGTTAGTTCATGTGTGTCATATAGATAACATTGAACTCACGCACATGAAGTTACCTAGGAATAAGCACTGATTGGCTAAAATGCAAGTCTATCAAAAGAACTGAAATAAGGGGGAAGTTTGCAGATGCTTAGATACAAGGTACAGACATAAAAACTGTATTATTATAACTGTGTTGGTTTTGCAAAACTGGGGAATGGGTAATAAAGGGATTATCTATCTTTTTAAACAACAAAAATTCTGGTGTTGACTGTCCCTTTAATCAATGATAATTCCCATGAAAAAAGAGATAAGCTATTCTAATATATTCTATTAGAAAACTCTGCAATAACACACATATCAGAAGTTTTTGTGCCATAATAACACCCCTATACCTTCCATGGGGATAATTCTGCAAAAGTGTTTCAGTCCATCAGAAAACATTATTTATGCTTATCAGATAAATTAATTTATTTCTTGGAAGAACAATACCCAAAACAATTCCAGAGTTTTGATCCTCCCAACCCAGCTTGCCCTTGCACTAGCCTCAGTTAAACTGACAAAGCAGAGAAGGTAAAGAAAAATGGCAGGAGAATTTGAAAAGCAGGGCAGTTGAAGTGCAGCTCAGGAACCTGCAGCCCCCGAATATAAAAACATTGGGGACTCTCACAATCAAGAAATAAATTAATTCATAATTTAAGAATGAATGGTATTTTCTTTTTTAAGATGGTGAGAGTCCATGTTCCATCACGTGTGGGATCCTACACCAAAGCAAGGAACTCCACAAGACTACATAACTGGTGGGACCAAGGAAAGGCAGGTGACTAGTTAGGCACAACAGCAGTAAAAATAGTCCAGCACCAGTGATAGAGTTCACGCTATAAAGAAGTGCTGCCAAAACATCACTTTAACAAAAATGTATTTTATTGATGTGCTTCTATATCTTCAGTTTTTCAGCTAAGGCAAAAACATCAAAACTATTGATTTTTTTAAGTAGCTGCCTTACAAATTTGTTCCATGGAGGCCTCATTTATGAAAAGTTCAAGAAGTAGCCAAAGATCTGATAGAATGAGCTATAATCTTTTTAGTTTTATGAGGTAGACACCGCCAGATAAACTTTCCTAATAAATTTTTTGAGCCATGCCACCAAAATAATTGGCTTTCTGGCCATTTCAAGGCCCAGAAATTTGCAGTAGAGAAACGACAAGATCTAGTCATTTCTACGTAGTATTTTAATGCTCTTGCCACATCCAAATTGTTGTGAAGTCTTTCCTTATCTGATGAAGGATCTGGAAATAGAGAGAAAAGAAAAAAAAATTCTGATTGATAGTCTCTGATAAGACTACCTTAGGCAGTAAGCAAGGAATGAGTAAATAATTTTTCATAACAACCTTATCTTATGAAAATAAGTAAACGTGGCTTGCAAGAAAAAGCCAACAAATCTAAAACTCTGCTAGCAGAGGTAATAGCGAATACAATAGGTACATCACATCTTGTGGTAAGTCTAGATTAAAGGTATCTGTAAACTTTTCAGAAAGGCCCTTACAAAATAAAATCAGATGTTCAGGCCGCATGCCTGAAAGCCAAAATTGCTGGTCCAGATGATAAGAAGAACCCTGCAACATCTGAAAGGAAAAAGCCACTGACGGCAAGTTGAGAGGTATATCAGGTGTGCACACCATACCCTTCACGGCAATGCCAGTGCAATGAAAATCACGGATACCATCTTTTGGCAAATTGTAGCCACTACTTCACAAATGGAATTCAATCTTTCTCAGCTGACTCAGCTCCTGACAATTTTGTTGAATTCTTCCTCATGTAGAAGCCACTTTCCTGGATCTAGGCATTGGTGACTGAGAAAGTCTGTCTCCCAACTGTCTACCCTGGAATGTGGATAGCTGAAAGAACCACCTTTTGAAGTTCCATATGTGAGACATTTTAGTAAGACTAAGCCAGATAATCAGAGCTTTGAATATCACCCAGAATTCCTGGTAACTTTGCTTCCTGGTGTGACCAGTCTCCTCTTGCCCTCATAAGCTCACACATTGCTCCCCAGCCCATTAGCATGGCACCTGTAGAAATTACTGTCCATAGTGGTCTACTAAAAGAGGCCCTTAAAGCTATGAATAGGTGAAATATCCACCAAACAGGGAATCTCTGGTTTCCTGATTTAGGATTATTTCCTGTGATAGATCTTTATAACTCTTGTTGTTCCCCTATAAGGGAGAGACAGCTGCAGGTAAGCAGAACCACATCAGAAGTGGCTACCTTAAAACTCTTAACCTCCATGAATGTCATAGCTGTAGGGTGAGGGCATTGCTGCTCTTTCAAGCAAGGATACCAGGAGAATGAAGCAACTTGATAAAATAAATACATTTGAAAGTTGCTTAAAATTGTATGCTTTAATTGATCTTGAAAAACACACATACACACAATACACACTACACAACCACTGCATAAACATTCAGAGTACACTCATACATGTACTATGCACACACACATATGCACACCACACACATGCACACACTACATACACACTGAATATTGACTATACATGCTATGTGCACACGCTACATAAACACTGCACACACACACGACCTACACCCATATATATTTCTTTCATGTAAGTAGCAAGAGTCCATGAGCTAGTGACGTATGGGATATACATTCCTACCAGAAGGGGGCAAAGTTTCCCAAACCTCAAAATGCCTGTAAATACACCTCCCACATCACTCATACCTTTGTTTACAAACTTTGCCTCCTTGTGGAGGTGGTGAAGCAAGTTGTGCTTGGTTTTCTTCTGTGAAAGGCGCTTCTAAGCAATTTGAAGCCCAATTTCTCTCTTAGTACAGTGTTTGTCTGAGGGATGTGAAGGGTGTATTGCCTGATGATACCATGTTTTCGCCTATGGGAAATCTATTCTAAGTCTCTCCGTAAATCGGTCGCAGGGATTCATCTGCTGCCTCCCTTTACAGATCAACATTATACTCCTCTACCATTACCTCAGCTGATATGTTTCAGTACTGGTTTGGCTGTCTGCTATATGTGGATGGGTGTCTTAAACGGTAAGTATATACTTTTATTATATAAGACACTCTCTGCTATGGATTGGGCACTTTTAAAGTTAAGTTGTTATATATTGTTTGTATACATGCCTTAAATCAGTAACTCAGTGCTCTTTTTTAGTGACTTTATTTGTGGCTAAATATTTGTCAAGGTTGGTAGAGTCTGTGAAACATACAGTTTTTTTTTGGGGGGGGGGGCTAGTAATTTATTTATAAATTAGGATGCTAAGTATTATGTTAGTCTCATGGAATGTTGATAATCACATTTAATGCAGCTATAATACCAGTATGCATTAGGCTTTATTTTGGTATATTTAGTTTTTTTGTATATATAATCAAAATACTTACCTGCTTTTTAGAGTGATAGGTGTTTTAGAAATCCTCCTTAGCTTTGCATGTCGCGCATTTGATGATGCTATTTATGTCATAGGGTGATGTGTCATCATTGTGTTCCATTTTTTTGGTGCCAAAAAAATTCCTGCAAAAAAATTAAATTTTCCCGCCATTTTTTTTCCTGCCAAAATTTTCCCGCAAATAATTTTTCCCAGTTCCACAGCAGGAACAAGGATTGGAGTTTTTATTCAAATCTATTCATTGTACCTTGAAGGAAAATTCTTTTAGACCTATTTTTGATCTGAAAACTTTAAATGGTTTTGTAAGAGTCTAAACTTTCAAGATGGTGACTATAAGGACTATTCTGCCTTTTGTTCAGCAAGGTCACTACATGTCCACAATAGACTTACAGGATGCTTACCTTCACAATTCGATTCATCTAGATCCCTATCGTTTTTTGAGATTCTCTTTTCTAAACAAGCTTTACCAATTTGTCGCTCTTCCATTTGGCCTTGCAACAGCACCAAGAATATTCTTAATAGTTTTAGGTGCCCTTCTATCTGTAATCAGAGAGCAGGGTATTGCTTTTTTTCCTTATTTGGACGATATCTTGGTACTAGCTCAAACTTTTCATTTAGCAGAATCTCACACAAAACAACTAGTGTGGTTTTGTCAGGTTAGGCTAAATCCAGAATCAGACCCAAATGCTAGAATGAATTTGAATAACACACTAGCACACTGAGTATAAACCAGGACCTGACCCCACGACAGCTTCTGAGGAAATATAGTACACCAACAATAGTAAGTGAAGGTTTACTCACAGGTTTCAAGGTTTTGGTACAAGGAAGCTTGAAAGCAGACAAAATGGAGTCAGGAAGAAGCGTAGTCAGACAGGCAGTAATTGGCAACTTGAGTTCAGGCAATAAAAGGGTAAACCAGTAGCGTAGTTTTGGCAAGCAGAGTTAGACAACATGGTTTCAGGCAGGCAAGGGTTAACCAGTAGCGTTATCAGGCAAGCAAAGTTTAGCAACGTGATATCAGGCAGGTAAGGATTATCCAGAAGTGTAATCAGGCAAGCAAAGTTTAGGCAACGTGATATCAGGCAGGTAAGGATAACCAGTAGCATAGTCAAGCAAGCAAAGTTTGGCTGGTCACGTGATATCAGGCAGGTAAGTAATTAAACTTGAATGCTGGCTTGAAAGGGATAAGGCAGAGACGTTGTCAGACAGGCAAAAGTTTGTTAACAGGTAATTCAGAAAATCGAGCAAAGAATTACTCACGAGCAGCCAAAGAAAGGTAAAACAAATGGGCACCAGGGGATAGAGACGCCGGAATAAGAACCCGGCGTGACGTCAGCAGAGTGGGAGGGCTACAGTGAGCGTGTCAGCAGAGAGGACGGCTTCAGAGAGCGTAAGACATTGCTAGGCAATGCAGCACAACAGCGCAGCAGACAGAAGCGGCACTGCTGAGTGGAGTGGAGCATGACAGGTTTCTTCAAAGACATGTTTGGAGGATCAATTTACAAAAGAGTTTCTTGATTCCTCAGACAAGGGTCACCTTTTTTTAGGTTTCCAGATATATTCAGTGTCCATGACTCTTTCTCTGACAGACAAGAGATGAATTAAGTTGCTTTTAGCTTGTCTAAACCTTCAGTCTCTATCATTCCCTTCAGTGGCTATGTGCATGGAAGTTTTAGGTCTCATGACTGCAGCATCGGACACGATCCCCTTTGCTCGTTTTCATATGAGGCCTCTACACAACAGCTTTGCATGTTGCACCAATGGTGCAGGGATTATACTCGGATATCACAACTGATATACTTAAATTCCAACATTTAACTCTCATGACTGCAGCATCGGACACGATCCCCTTTGCTCGTTTTCATATTAGGCCTCTACACAACAGCTTTGCATGTTGCACCAATGGTGCAGGGATTATACTCTGATATCACAACTGATATACTTAAATTCCAACATTTAACTCTCTCTGACTTGGTGGTTAGACCATCACCTTATTGTTCAAGGGGCCTCCTTTGTTCATCCTTCCTGGACTGTGATCTCAACAGATGCAAGTCTTACAGGTTGGGAAGCTATCTGGGGGTCTCTAACAGCACAAGGGGTTTGGTATCCTCAAGAGACGAGGCTACCAATCAATATTTTAGAACTCCGTGCTATTTTCAGAGCTCTTCAGGCTTGGCCTCTTTTGAAGAGAGAACTTTTTCATTCGTTTTCAGACAGACAATATCACAACAGTGGCATATGTCAATCATCAAGGAGGGACTTGCAGTCCTTCAGCTATGAAAGAAGTATCTCAGATACTTCTTGGGCAGAATCCAACTCTTGTCAAATTTCTGCACTTCATATACCAGGTGTAGACAATTGGGAAGCGGATTATCTCAGGCATAAGACCATACATCCCGGGGAGTGGTCTCTCCATCCAGATGTTTTTTCATCTTGTACAGATGTGGGGTCTTCCAGAACTAGATCTGATGGCCTCTCGTCTAAACAAGAAGCTTCCCAGATACCTTTCCAGGTTCAAGGATCCTCTGGAGGAGATAGTGGATGCTTTAGCAGTTCCTTGGTTTAACCAACCTGCTTACATTTTTCCACCTCTGTTTCTTCTTCCAAGGGTGTTCTCTAAGATAATGGAACAATCTTATGTGTTTCTGATAGCACCTGCATGGCCTCACAGGTTTTGTTATGCGGATCTTGTCCGGATGTCCAGTTGCCAGCCTTGGCCACTTCCTTTAAGGCCAGATCTTCTGTCTCAAGGGCTGTTTTTCCATCAGGATCTCAAATCTCTATATTTGAAGTCATGGAAATTGAACGCTTAGTGCTTAGTCATAGAGGTTTCTCTGACTCAGTGATTAGCACTATGATACAGGCTTGTAAGTTTCAAGGAAGATTTATCATCTGTTTTGGAAAACATATATTTAAGGGTGTTCCACAAATAATTATTATTGGCATTCTTTCAGAATTCCTAGAATTCTAAAGTTTTTTCAGGATGGTTTGGATTATGGTTTCTCTGCAAATACTTTAAAAGGACACATTTCTTCTCTTTCTGTCTTATTTCATAGAAAGATTGCTAAACTTCCTGATATTCACTGTTTTGTTCAGGCTTTGTTTAGTATCAAACCTGTTATTTAATCTATTTCTCCTCCTTGGAGTCTCAATTTGGTTTTGAAGATTTTACAGGCTTCTCCTTTTGAGCCTATACATTCTCTGGATATTAAATTACTTTCTTGGAAAGTGTTATTTCTTTTGGCTATCTCTTCTGCTAGAAGAGTTTCTGAATTGTTTGCTCTCTCTTGTGAGTCTCATTATCTGATTTTCCATCAAGATAAAGCTGTTTTGTGGACTTCATTTAAATTTTTGCCTAAAGTTGTGAATCCTAACATCAATAGGGAAATTGTTGTTCCTTCTTTGTGTCCTAATCCTAAGAATACTCTTGAAAGGTCTTTACATTCTTTGGATGTGGTAAGAGCTTTTAAATACTATGTTGAGGCTACTAAATATTTCAGAAAGACTTCTAGTCTATTTGTTATTTTTTCTGGCTCTGGCATCTTGGTTGAAACTTTTGATTCACAAAGCTTATTTGGAGGCGGGACAGTCTCTGCATCAGAGAATTACAGCTCATTCTACTAGATCAGTTGCCACTTCTTGGGCTTTTAATAATAAAGCTTCAGTTGATCAAATTTGCAAAGCAGCATTCTTCTTTGCATACTTTTACTAAATTTTACCATTTTTATGTGTTTGCTTCTTCGGAAGCAGCCTTTGGTAGAAAGGTTCTTTAGGCAGGTGTTTCAGTTTGATTCTAGTGCCTTTGATTTGATTTTTTTTTAATCTTTAAAGAAAACTTAATTATTTTTTTGGATTTAATTTCTCAGTGGATTTAGCTGTTTTTTCCCTCCCTCTCTAGTGACTCGTGGATTTCCACATCTTGGGTATTATATCACATATGTCACTAACTCATGGACTCTACTTACATGAAAGAAACATAATTTATGTAAGAACTTACCTGATAAATTAATTTCTTCCATAGTGGCAAGAGTCTATGAGAACCACCCTATTTTTTATGGTTATGATGTTTTGTATAAACCACTTTATTTTTTCAGTTCCTCTTTTTGTATGCTTTTTACTCCTTCTTTTACACCTCACTTCTTGGCTACATGTTAAACTAAGGTATGGGTGAGGTGGGAGGTGTATTTATAGGCATTTTGAGGATTGGGAAACTTTGCCCCCTCCTGGTGGGAATATATATTCCATATATCACTAGCTCATGGCCTCTTGCCACTATGAAAGAAATTAATTTATCAGGTAAGTTCTTACATAAATTGTTTTTTACAATAAAAAACTTAGATATTGAATAGAAAAAACACTTTACAGTCATAGTCAAGAAAGGTTGGAAATTAAAATGTCCCACACCAGAGAATTTAATAATTTAATAATTTTTTCCCATGGTTTTAAGGTTTGATTGGGAACTTAAAGGGACAGTCTATTCAAAAATTCTTATTGTTAAAACAAGATAAATAATCCCTTTATTACCCACTTCAAGTTTTGTACAACCAACACAGTTATATTAATATACTTTTTACTTCTGTGATTACCTTGTATCTAAGCCTCTGCAGAATGCCCCCCTTATCACGGGGCTGTTTACGACTTGCATTTTATCCAATCATTGCAGTCTCATTTGTAACTCCACAAGAGTGAGTAAATTGTTATCTATATGGTACCCATTAACTAGCACTGTCTTGCTGTGAAAAGCTTATAAAATGGACTGAGATAAAGACGGCCTGCAGGGGCTTATAAACAGGCAGAGGTTTAGATGTTATAAAGTATATTAATATAACAATATTGGTTATGCAAAACTGGGGAATGGGTAGTATCTATGTTTTTAATCAATAACATTTTTTGAGAAGACTGTCCCTTTAACTCTTGCAAATAACATATTTCTGCCATTGAATATAGATATAAAGATAGCTTCAGTTTACAGATAGATAGATAGATAAACAGATAGACAGATAGATAGACAGTTGATATATTTATATGCTTATGTATATGTTGCGGGTAAAATCAGATATTGGGTAATCCTAGGATTACCCGGGTAAAACGGACATTCCCCAAGCGGCTGTGGGTAAAGCCCGATGTAAGATCATAAATCCCCTCAGAGTGCAGAGTCACCACATTTTATATATATATATATATATATATATATATATATATATATATATATATATATATATATATATATATATATATACACACACAGTATAACATGCACTGTAATTCCCCCATCTTCACTATCTTTTTGCCTCCACCTGGTAGGGTTCAAGGGGGGAAGCCAAGGTTCACTTGGGGTGGATGCCAGAGGATCGGCATAGGCAAAAGAAATAGTGTAGATGGGGCACTTAAAGTACATCAGGCTTTACCCACAAATGCTTGAGTAATGTCTGTATTACCCGGATATCTTACTTTACCAGTAACATATACATATACAAAATACTTGTTATGTTTCTATTATATTTCTCTTTATTGAATTGTTCACCCTCACCATTGCACATAAACCCATTAACAACATAATACTGAAATGTTTACGTTGACAGGGCCTTTTCATGTTCACTTTAATAAAGATTATTTAACTTTCAATTTCTCCTTTATAACTTTGAAATAGAAAATTCTCCCCTTCTCAAATAGCCTATCTTTTTCTTTTTATCAATTTCCCTTTGATGGAGAACAAGAATTGTGAAATATGTGACTCCTTAAAGCTCAACCTTGCAGCGTCGTATTATTACAGTCTGATTGACTCATCACTGGCATCTAACAGAACCCATCATTTCACATCCTGCATGTCTATGCTATCTATAAAAAAGCATAGTATTTCTCTGTATCAGCTTTTCCTTTTTTCTCAGGTAGATCATTTTTTTTTCTCTAAAATGAAACAATTCACGTGTACCTATCAGTTTCTGTAAGGCTTTGATAAAATGGGGCATGCTTTAAAGCATACGTTTCCTGACACATTGACTGATTGCAATACATGTTGTAAATAAAGCTGGATTTTGTTTGAAAATGTAGCAAACTACGCTGTCAATATTATCATATCATGTAAATTGTTACTTTAGATCTGTGATGGTTAACTTCTTACACGTGGGTGGGGAGAACATATGAATATTTTAGAAGTCTTAAAGGGACATAAACCCCAAATGTTTCTTCCATGATTCAGATAAAGCATACAATTTTAAACAACTTTCCAATTTATTATCAATTTTGCTTGATTTCCTTTGGAATGCTTTATTAAAGTAACAGCAAGGCATATCTGAGAGCTAGCTGAATACATTGGTCAGGCAATGATAAGAGATATACATGCACAGCCATTAATCAGCAGCTAGCTCACAGCTCCTGAGCCTGCTGAGGTGTGCTTTTCAACAAAAAATAGCAAGTAAATTAGATAACAGAAGCAAATTGGAAAGTTATTTAAAATGGTATGATATATCTGATTCATTAAATGATTTGTTTGGGGTTTCATGCCCCTTTAAGGGCCACATATAAATGAACAGCTGTAGAACAAAGAATAAAGTGTTAACTAAAATTTCTAGTGGCACAGGACAAGATTTAGCCAAGGTACCCTCTGTCTGTTGTTCTCCCCTCCAATGGGCTCTTTTGAGTTGTTTCTTCTTTGTTTGCCTACCCACCAGAAGTACCCAAAGCACACATTCTTAGTTACATTTATTTTCCTGGGGCTAAAAAACTGTATAAGACAAAAAGAACAAGCAACCCCCAAGTCTCCCAAACTAAACTTGAAAAAAAAAATTTTTTGCATAAAAGGTGGCTATACAAGCCTGCCCTTTAGTATCCAACAACCAGCACAAATCAGCACAGAACAAAGATACAAAAAACGGACCAAGCCGTTACTCATGTGACCCTTCAATGGCCAAGTATTAGGCGGATATTCGGAGCATCTTCAAACTAGTTCATAGCTGCTGTCCTTCCTGCTTTCAGTACCGGAGCTCAAGAAGTTCCAGTTCCACCAAGGGAATCACACCGGTCACACAGGAAACAAGCACAGCGTCTCCGCACAGTGACGCCGGCCACATGTCCATAGCCCCAATCTTCAGCTGGTGTATAACTGGATATACATACAGGGAGAGTATGAATACAAAAGAGCCTCTGCACCACTCGAAGAAGCGTAGCGAGTTCCTCCACTAGCAAAAAGCTACAGAAAACAAAACGGAGTCTTCTTCTAAACGAGTGAAAATTCAATTTATTCAAAAAACCATCACAAACAGAGTAAGAGAACAGGACTGACTCGTTTTGGCTGTACTGCACACCGTATTCATAGACCACAAATCTGAATCACTCTGGAGCTCATTAAATAGCCCAACCTCTACCGGTACTAGTATGGAGTTAAGTTTTTCACTCCCCAGACCAACATATTATCTGACAATAACACTGCATGGTATTTACCTTATAAATACATTTTAAACAGTATGTTCCTATACATAAAGCATTTCTTCCACAATTTAAGGTAGAAACTAAAGGCATATATACATCACTCAGCATCTTTATATATGTACAGCAAAATAAATGTTATATTAAGTCATATCAATGGACATTATATAAGGCAGCATACAGAGGCGTAACTAGAAACCACAGGGCCCAGGTGCAAGAATCCCCCCACCGCCCCTCCCCCTCCAAAAAAAGGTGAATTTAATACATATCATTTTTTTTATTTTTGTTTTACATTTAACACAGAAAAAAAATGTGAATCAGATTACATGTCTGCAAAAGGA
Source organism: Bombina bombina (assembly GCF_027579735.1). Lineage (NCBI taxonomy): Eukaryota > Metazoa > Chordata > Amphibia > Anura > Bombinatoridae > Bombina > Bombina bombina. Next base: position 838,391,583 of record NC_069504.1, on the reverse strand, counting down.
GGTACCCTGTGCCCACAGTCTGTGAGATGGTCTGACCCCCTATTACTGTATATATATAGTGACACTATTTAACCCCCCAGTATTGTATATAGTAATTTAGTGACACAGTCTGTCGGTGAGATGGCTGGCCTGACCCTACCCGCCCAGTACTTTATAAAGTGACCACAGTAGTCAGTGACATGGTCCACCCCCCCATACTGTATATAGTGGTACTGTATAGTGACACTGTTTACCCCCTGCCCCCCCCCCCATGCTGTAGTAACAAGGTCTGTAATTTGTTGTTTTCACAAACATACACAAACACACATACATGCATACATACACACACAGTCACATACATACACACACACACCATACACACACACATAAACACCTATGGGTAAAACTGAAAGACTAACCCCTGTAGTCATGTCACACTCACATGATATCAGTGCAGGCAGTGGTAGATTAACGTTTTTTATAATAAAAAAAATGTATATAAAAAAAAATATATATTTTTTCTTCTTTTTTTAAGCTGGGCCCCCACCCTTAGGGGCCCAGCTTAAACCTCTGCACCCCCTGTAGTTTCGCCCCTGGCAGCATAGTCAGAGACCAGAAAACAACTGGTTAACAATTTAACTTAGATATAAGGGAAAGGTAAGATTATGCAGACGACCTGATATATCATCTGTGTCATTGTAAGGGATATCTTATAATATTGACAGATACAAAGTCCACACTACAAAATAAAGGTAGAAACGTCTTGATATACAGGTTAAATCTCCTTAGGACTGTAAAACCATAACACACAGATGGTACATCAGACTATGGGTATGACAAGACATGCCTAAATAGGAATCCATTATTAATTATTGGATGGATAAAACCTGTAAGGGGAGAAAATACACAGCTCACATGTACTATTTCTGGAAGTTCAAAATAAGAACCCAATCATTCCCAGAAATGAATGATATCATTCTCTAAGTTAAACCCATCTGGTACCTGTGTTCTCATTTTGAATATCCAGAAAACTGAGGACTTGATTGATTTGGAAAAAAATAAAAAAACATTTAAAATATGTAAACAAAACCTTAACAGAAATGAGAAAAAGGCCCTAAAGTCCCTACAAGGGAATGATAACATTGTGATCAAGAAATCCGATAAGGGAAACGGTATCGTAGTTTGTGATAGAAGCTGGTATATTTCTGAAGCACTTAGGCAATTAAGTGATCAAGAAGTCTATATAAAGCTTTTGGGTAACCCGATGAAGCAGATACAGCTTCTTGATGACGTTCTCATGGATGGGTTTATAGACAGAGACATTTTTGATTGCATTTATGTTCAAAATCCTGTCACACCAGTCTTCTATCACTTACCCAAAACACACAAAGGTCTAGATAACATCAAAGGGAGGCCTATTGTGTCTGGCATAGGCTCCTTGTTGGAGCCACTCTCTGAGTGGATTGATGGTATCTTACAGCCTCTAGTTTTAGGGCTTATGAGTCATTTAAAAGATACCACCCATGTTCTAAATATCTTCAAAACATTTGAATGGAAAGAAAGTATGAGTTGGCTACTTATAGACATTGTCTCTTTGTATGCTACTATCCTTCACTCCCTGGGCTTAAAAGTTTGATAACGGTTTTAATTCCTACATTGTTAGAGTCATCAAGTTTTTACTTGAAAACAACTATTAGATGTTTGAAGATGACTTCTATCTTTAGAGACAGGGCATGGCTATGGGGACATGATTTGCCCCCTCCTTCGCTAACCTCTTTATTGGGTGGTGGGAGAATGCCCTCATCTATGAGGATAGAGGTAATTTCAATAAGGCTTTTAAGCTTTATAAGAGATTCATCAATGATCTCACTTTGGTCTGGGAGGGGAGTGAGGCTTAAGCTGTTGCATTTGTGGCCTTTCTGAATGAGAGTGATAAACCATCAAGGTTACCCATGAATGGAACAAATATGTGATAAATTATATGGATGTTGAATTAAGAGGTGATGTTAACAATGGGAAAGTTATCAGATTCTTACCGTAAACCGATAGCAGGAAATGCTCTTTTACACGCCTTCAACAATCATCTCAGGCATGTCACTAAGGGTATTGTAAATGGCCAATTGATGAGACTTAAGAAAATTGTTCTGAACAGAAAGATTACATGAGAGCTAAAAAGGAGCTCACAGATAGAATGAAGAAGAGAGGTTACCCTGTAAATATGATAGCAAAAATTGGTAGTGAAGTTGATACCATGAACAGGGATGACCTATTACAATCCAAATGAAAGAAAGAAAATGATAATAGACCTGTCTTTGTGACTCAATTTTCAGATCAGTACTATGAGGTATGCAACATAGTGAAAAAATATTTCCCAGTTTTAAATGGTGATATAGCCCTAAAGAAAGTGGTGGAAACAGGATTTAGAACAGTATACTTTAAAAGGTAAAACCCTGGGAGGAGTGCTATTACCAAGTATGCTTAAAAAAGATGAACATAATGTCAAAGAGTTCTTGGCTAGCTGTTAATGGGTTCTACAAATGTGGAAGCACACGATATATAGCATGTGATCATGCCAGGGTCACCAAAAGCTTCAGAACACATAATACAGGAGAAACCTTTGACATCAAAGGGTGTATAAAATGCAATTATGTATATGTGATTTATTTGATTGAGTGCTCCCAGTGTGGGTTAATTTGTTGGCATGACGACAAGGGATGTGAAGACACGTATTAGAGAGCATCTCCTATACATAAAAAATAACATCCCTTGCTCCACTCTAGCCAAACATTTCATCTCAGTACATAGTCAGGATGTCAGTAGCTTTGTTTGTATGACTATTGAAGCTGTTACAAAACAGTCAGGGGAGGAGATAGACTGTATATCCTAAGGAAACAGGAGGTTTTCTGGATATTGAAAATGAGAACCCAGGTACCAGATGGGTTTAACTCAGAGAATGATATTCATTTCTGGGAATGTCTGGATTCTTATTTTGAACTTCCAGAAATAGTACTTGTGAGCTGTGTAATTTCTCTCTTTACAGGTTTTATCCATCCAATAATTAATAATGGATTCTTATATAGGCATGTCTTGTCATACCCATATTCTGATGTACCATCTGTGTGTTATGGTTTTACAGTCCTAAGGAGATGTAACCTGTATATTAAGAGCTTTCTACCTTTATTTTGTAGTGTGGACTTTGTATCTGTCAAAATTACAAGATATCCCTTACCATGACACAGATGATATATCACGGCATTTGCATAATTTTACTTTTCCCTTATATCTAAGTTAAATTGTTAACCAGTTATTTTCTGGTCTCTGACTATGTTGCCTTATATAATGTCCATTGATAGGACCTAATATAACATTTATTTTGCTGTACATATATAAGGATGCTGAGTGATGTATATAAGCCTTTAGTTTCTACCTTAAATTATGGAAGAAATGCTTTATGTATAGGAACATACTGTTTAAAATGTATTTATAAGGTAAATACCATGCAGTGTTATTGTCAGATAATATGTTGGTCTGGTAGAAGTTGAGGTTGGGCTATTAAAGGAGCCCCAGAGTGATTCAGATTTATGGTCTATGAATATGGCGTGCAGTAAAGTCCTGTTCTCTTACTCTGTTTGTGATGTTTTTTTGAACAAATTAAATTTTCACTCCTTTAGAAAAAGACTCCGTTTTGTTTGCTAAAAACACTTTACCACAGATTTTTAGCTCTATCTCTTCCCTGGGGGCTACAAATAGTAATGAAGAGGGACCGCATGTGGCAGGTGGGCCATTCCTGCTTTAGATTATGAGTAAATAACAAACACCTAGATTACAAATTGTGTGTTATGGCTCAATTTGTAGCATTATGGCCATAACGCATCTATTTCCATAACGCAGCCATTGCAAGTTTGAACAAACCTCCATAGCGCAACAAAAATCCCCATTTACGCCCAAATCCATAATGCTATCCAGTAGTTATCGATATATCGCAACAAAAAACCTTTACTAATCACTTCAAAAATATAATACAAAGTACACTTAGACTCATAGACAGGGGTCAAGTGGAGCGGGAATGCATGGGATCGGAGTTCCTGCACTATTTTTGCAGGAGGAACTAAGTTCCCCCTGAACAGAGAACAGAAACACTTCAGGAAACACTGCTGCTGCTGGTTGGAGGAGCTGGAGCACTGTATCGTTAGAGGGATAGTGAGATCCTCTAGAAATGTGCAGTAACACTTCCTACAATACACTAACTGCAAGCCTGATCACACTGCACTGTGTGGTGCTTACATTTCTGTGTGGCTTGCTCTGGGGTTATTTAGCTCCCCTCAGCAGAAATAGGACTATTGCACCTTAAGTGGGTGAGACTCTGTGACAGAGGAGGAGGCAACCATTCAACACGTCATTAGTTTTAATTTGCTTTCATAGATTAGAGATTATATGCATATAAATAAAGTGTGTGTGTGTATGTAAGTCTGTTTGTGTATAAAACAATATTTATTGTTTGGGGGTGGAAGTCTTGGTGAGTTCCCACACTTTTTTTTGTAGGACTTGACCCCTGCTCATAGAAACGCTGTACAATAACTTACATTTTAATAAAATATTGCAATAAAAAATTATAGCGGATCAAAGATAAGAGATCTCGAGTGTTAGAAAAAAAATGCACACAAACCCATTTTACATTGACTCACATAGACATACATGAACATGCAGTCATTTAGCTAGATCTCCGTACAAATATCATCACATACATACATAATTATCTACATACAAACAATATAGATCTTTTTACGTTCACAAAACATTTTTGCAATATGGAATAATCATTATTTCTTGTACTATTTCACAGAATGACATGACGTCACTCATTTTGCGCACAACAGAAGTCTTGGAATGTTGTTTTTTCTCACCTCCATTGACTTCTATGGGGAATACGTGCTTGTGCACGCAATCGGCCTCTTTCCGTAATGCACACAATGATTTTTTCTTTTAAACTCGTAATATGGGCGGCCTACGGTTTGCGCTAATTTATAAATTCTTGCGTAGGTCCCTCAATGACAAATAGATAACGAAATATACTATTTGACATTGTAGTTATGTGTTTTTCATGTGTGAACAGTAGGGATGGCGAATGTGTTTATATTGAAATTCGAATGTTAGAACGAATGTTATTGTAGAAATTCGATTTACATAATAGAATGTTGATAAAAACAAATTTTCTTAAAAATTCGATTTTCGAATGTTATTTACAGTTTTTGAATGTCACATTCGAATTCGAATGTCACTTTCGAATTCAAATATTACATTTATAAAACACAATTGTAGACTAGAAACACTATTTTGAATTCGAATGTCACATTCGAATCGAATATCACATTTGTATCGAATATCACATTCGAATTTGAATATTACATTTAAAAAAAAAATATTAGCCTAGAAATACTATTTCAAATTCGAATGTCACATTCGAATCGAATATCACATTCGAATCGAATATCACATTTATTAAACACAGTTGTAAACTAGAAATACTATTTCGAATTCGAATGTCACATTCGAATTTGAATGTCACATTTAAAACACAGTATTAGACTAGAAATACTATTTCAAATTCAAATGTGACATTCGAATGTAGCATTCGAATTCAAATATTACATTTATTAAACACAGTTTAGTAGACTAGAAATACTATTTCGAATTTGAATGTCACATTCGAATTCGAATATTACATTTCGAAATTGAATGAATACATAGCTAAACATTCTATTATTCTAACGAATATTTTCGAATTTTATTGAAAAATTCGAAAATGAAAATTTGAAAATAGAATGTTAGAATGTTATATAAATGTAAATCAAGTGTCCCTAAGTAGACTAAAGTGGCTAAAATTATTATTATCATTTATTTGTAGAGCACCACCAAATTCTGTAGTGCAGGGTACAATAATAGGGGTATACAATGACAAGGATTTGTGAAAAAATACAAAACATAAAAAAACTAAACAAATCTAGTACAGAAGGAAGAGGGCTCTGCTCTGGAGAGCTCACAGTCTACAGGTTTAGGGTACAGAGACATAAGGTTGGGGTAGCTTGTCACATCGGTTGTAGATGCAGCAGTAAGTCAGACAGTTCATGTATTAGTTTGGTCAGAATGAGAAATGGAGGAGAGATGGTAAGCCTCTCTGAATAGGTGAGTTTTCAAGTAGTGTCTGAAGCTATACAAGGTTGGAGACAGTCTTATGGAGCGGGGTAGAGAGTTCAAGAGGACAGGAGCAACTTGTGGGTAGTAATGTCCCGAACTGTTTGCCCGCAAACGGTTCACGGCGAACTCAGCTTGTTCGCGTTCGCCGCTGCGGGCGAATACATGCGATGTTCGATCCGCCCCCTATGTGTCATCATTGAGGAAACTTTGACCCTGTATGTCACAGCCTTATGACACATTAGAGCCAATCAGCATCAGACACTCCCTCACAGACCCTCCCAGCTACTGGGCAGCAGCCATTTTAGACTCATAACGACCTTGCTTTCTTAGTGAGAGGACTTTTGTGTTGCTGCTGCTGACATTATAGGGAAATAGATAGCTAGGCTGGTGTATTTAGTGTCCACTACAGTCCTGAAGGACTCATCTCATCTCTGCTGCAAGGACAGCACCCCAAAAAGCCCTTTTTAGGGCTATAACTTCAGCCGTTTTTTTTTTTTTCTTAGTATTTTTATTAGCATTTGCCTGGCTTTCAGCCTGTGTGTGAGGCTCACAGCATATGCTGTGATTAGTGCCACCACTGATATTTGCCTAACAACATTAGTTTAAATTTAACCAACAAAAATTTGAAATTATTTTTCTAGTGTAATTTATTTTCATTTTCTATCAGGCCTGTGTCACACAGCATATACTCTGGTTCATTGCTCTGTGCCAGCCACCAGTGGTCATATCCGTTTATAACATTATTTTAAATTAAAAAAAAAACTTTTAAATCATTTTGCTAGTGTAATCTAATTTCATTTTCTATCAGGCCTGTGTCTGTCAGGCTCACACATTTTATACTTCAGTTTTTTTCAGTTTTTTTGTTAATCGCTCTGTGCCAGCAGCCACCACTCATATCTGCTTCACGTTATTTTAAATTTAAAAAAAAAACTTTTAAATTATTTTGTTAGTGTAATCTAATATCATTTTCTATCAGGCCTGTGTGTTTTGCTGACTTACAGAGCATACTGTCTTTAATTGCTGCCCTCCCTAGTCTATCAGCCATGACTCATATGTGTTTAACCTTTTTTTAAATTCCCCCCCAAAAAAACCTTTAAATCATTTTGCTAGTGTAATCTAATTGTATTTTCTATTAGGCCTGTGTGTATCTGACTTACAGAGCCTACTGTTTTTAATTGCTGCCCTTCCAAGGCTATCAGCCACGACTCATATGTGCTTAACCTTTTTCTTTAAATTAAAAAAAAAAATCTTTAAATCATTATGCTAGTGTAATATAATTTTATTTTCTATCAGGCCTGTGTCTGTCTATCGGACTTGCAGAGCATACTGTTGTTAATTGCTGCCCTATGTAGCAGCCAGCCAGTGCCACCACTCATATCTGCTTAACATTATTTTAATATTAAAATATAACATTTTAACTTATTTTGCTAGTGTAATCTAACTTAATTTTCTATCAGGCCTGTGTTTTTCTCACTTACACAGCATACTGTGTTAAATTGCTGCCCTACCTACCAGCCACGACTCATATCTGCTTTACATTATTTTAAAGCAAAAAAAAAATGTCAGGCCTGTGTGTTTCTGGCCCACATCTTATAGTGTTACACAGTTTATATTTTTTTTCCCCACAACTTATATCTGGTGTAACAACATTAGTGTAAATTTTATTTAATTTTTTTTTTAACATCAGTCCTCTTCTAGTGTTATTAAATTTTAGTAGCCAGGCTGCCATTAGTGCCAGCCTGTGTCAGGCTGCCAGCATATACTGTGCCTACTTCCATCCTCAGTGCCAGTCCACCACTCCTATCTGTTGTAACATAACATTAAATGTTTTTAAAAAAAAATTTTACATCACTCTTCGAGTGTTATTTAATATTGGTTCACAGGCCAGCCTGCCACCACTAGTGCCAGCCTGTGTGCCAGGCCCACTTGCCAACTAGTTACACCAATCACAGTTGTTGTAACAGTATTGTTAATATTTAAAATTAAAAATTGTTCGATTGTGAATCATCAGTTTGCTCGTGCCATTGAATTGCACTTTCCTCCTGCCTGCCAGGCTGTGTGCCAGGCCCACTTGCCAACTAGTTACACCAATCATAGTTGTTGTAACAATATTGTTAATCTTTAAAATTAAAAATTGTTCGATTGTGAATCATCAGTTTGCTTGTGCCATTGAATTGCACTTTCCTCCTGCCTGCCAGCCTGTGTGTCAGGCCCAACTAGCCAATTAGTGCCACCAATCATATTTCTTGTAACAGTATAGAATTTTTTTTAAATCATAAGTTTTTTGACTGCAAATCTTCAGTCTCCTAGTGCTATTGAATTGCAGTTTCCTCCTGCCTGCCAGCCTGTGTGCCAGGCCCACTTGTCAACTAGTTACACCAATCATAGTTGTTGTAACAGTATTGTTAATATTTAAAATTAAAAATTGTTAGATTGTGAATCATCAGTTTGCTCGTGCCATTGAATTGCACTTTCCTCCTGCCTGCCAGCTTGTGTGCCAGGCCCAACTAGCCAATTAGTGCCACCAATCATATTTCTTGTAACAGTATTGAAAAAATTGTAAATCATCACTTTTTTGACTGTGAATCTGCAGTCTACTAGTGCCCTTGAATTACATTTTCCTCCTGCCTGCCAGCCTGTGTGCCAGGCCGACTTAGCAACTAGTTACACCAATCATATTTGTTGTCACAGTATTGTTAATATTTAAAATTAAAAATTGTTAGATTGTGATTGTGAATCATCAGTTTGCTCGTACCATTGAATTGCACTTTCCTCCTGCCTGCCAGCCTGTGTGCCAGGCCCACTTGCCAACTAGTTACACCAATCATAGTTGTTGTAACAGTATTGTTAATCTTTAAAATTAAAAATTGTTCGATTGTAAATCATCAGTTTGCTCGTGCCATTGAATTGCACTTTCCTCCTGCCTGCCAGCCTGTGTGCCAGGCCCAACTAGCCAATTAGTGCCACCAATCATATTTCTTGTAACAGTATAGAATTTTTTTTAAATCATACGTTTTTTGACTGCAAATCTTCAGTCTCCTACTGCCATTGAATTTCAGTTTCCTCCTGCCTGCCAGCCTGTGTGCCAGGCCCACTTGCCAACTAGTTACACCAATCATAGTTGCTGTAACAGTATTGTTAATATTTAAAATTAAAAATTGTTAGATTGTGAATCATCAGTTTGCTCGTGCCATTGAATTGCACTTTCCTCCTGCCTGCCAGCCTGTGTGCCAGGCCCAACTAGCCAATTAGTGCCACCAATCATATTTCTTGTAACAGTATTGAAAAAATTGTAAATCATAATTTTTTTGACTGTGAATCTGCAGTCTACTAGTGCCCTTGAATTGCATTTTCCTCCTGCCTGCCAGCCTGTGTGCCAGGCCGACTTGCCAACTAGTTACACCAATCATATTTGTTGTCACAGTATTGTTAATATTTAAAATTAAAAATTGTTAGATTGTGATTGTGAATCATCAGTTTGCTCGTGCTATTGAATTGCACTTTCCTCCTGCCTGCCAGCCTGTGTGCCAGGCCGATTTGCCAACTAGTTACACCAATCATATTTGTTGTCACAGTATTGTTAATATTTAACCCCTTAACGACCAAGGACGTACGCCACACGTCCTCAAAAAAAATACAGTTAATGACCGAGGACGTGTGGCGTACGTCCTTGGTCTGGAAAGCAGCTGGAAGCGATCCTGCTCACTTCCAGTTGCTTTCCAGTTATTGCAGTGATGCCTCGATATCGAGGCATCCTGCAATAACCTTTTTTAGCAATCTGGTGCAGAGAGAGCCACTCTGTGGCCCTCTCTGCACCGGACATCACCGGCTAAATCCGTTGGTGGGTGGGAACCGGTTCGGGAGGCGGGTGGCGGCCATCGATGGCCCTGATGATGTGGAGGTGGGCGGGATCATGGGAGGGGGTGATCGGAGGCACGCACGGACGCGCGCGCGTGCACGGGAGGGCGGGGGCGGGCGCGTGCACGGGGAGGGAGCAGGTGGGATCCGCTACACTACAGAAAACTTATGTATTAAAAGTTTTGAAAAGTTGCAATATATATAAAAATGCATTAATCAGTACATGTTTAAAGTGTCTATTTCCTAGCTTCATGACCGAGTCTGGGATCAATTTACTATAGAGCTCGCTATATGTGTATATTTGGTACACGTGGTTTCACTTTAACTTTGCTCTTATGCTACTTCCCACTGGCAATATTTGAAATCCTTATATAGATATCTAGTCATTACTAATTTATAAATTCAATTTTAATATCTTGAATTTTTCTGAGAACGCACACTGCTAATCCTTGATCTGATATATTATATTGCGTTGGATGCAGCATCTATTTCGCTTCATCGGCTATATGATAGAAATATGTACGCTTCTTACTGAAGGCTCAACATAGCATTATGACCACTTAAACCGCTAGCAACACTCTATAGACAGTTATCTCCTGTTCTGCCTTTTAGATCTTGCTAACTCCATAACATAAACCCAGCCTACCTTAAACATATATTTTAGAATGCCATATTGCAGATTTGCTGCCCCAGAGCACTAGATTTGTCTAAAACTACCTCCATATCCTGCTCTCTGGGCTATGATGCTGGTATATTAAATATTGACATCTTTTTGTTTACTCCTAGATGAGCATAACCTTTATCTTCCTACTGCAATGCTCCTGGAATCATCAGTGAGCTGACATGGATATGGCTACTTGAACCTTAGTTGAATTTTTATAGCTTAATACTACATACACTGTCAATACAGGAGTTTATATAATACATCCAGTTAGTTCACGCATGGAAATTGGATTAGGTGTATAGACAGATCTTAACACTAATTATTTCTTCCACCCAAGTTTATTTTAATGAGCATTTAGAAATTTACATAGGACCCCAGTCAACCCATTTATTTTAATCTAGCTGTCACTTATAAGGCCTAGGATTACCTTACTTGTAATGCCTCTAATCATAGTTTAAGACTACATATATATCATCCCTAGTTTCTCTATGGTCATTCCCATATTATTAATACACATCATTGGCTCTGGTGGGGCCTCTCTCCTCCCTTTCCCGCCGGTACTTGTTGCCTGCGGGTCATATCCCTCCTCCTTTTTCCTACTCTGCCTATAGGTGGCACTCCCCTAGGAGAGGGGCTCACCCTGTGATCTCCTAGGCCCCAAATATTATCTCCCTCCCCCCCAAGACAAACTTTACATGTCCAGTAGCTGTCTCACTCATTCCACGCCCCACCCTAAAATACATAAATCCACCTTACTGTTACTATAGATACTGCCGGGCCGTGTTAACTGGGAAGGCACGGCTAGGCATAACTTTGAGTTTGGTCTGAGATTTATCAGCATGGGCTAACAGTATGCATAAATAGAGATACCTGTCTATATTCATCTAGGATTTTCACATATCTCATAAACCCCCCCTGTTTCTATCCTTATTGGGAAGCTACTCTTACTCTTGCTCCTATCCTAGCTTGGCTTAACACACGGTCTAAGTAGAGGGCAATCCTATTACATAGCATATTTAAATGCTTTGGGTCTTCGAGTTACCTGCCTATCCAACATACTAACTGGCTCCGCTCCCCCCACCCTTCCTTTTTTATTATCAAGCGGCTCTTGCCCGCTGTAACCTCCCCTCCCATTAAAATATAGAGCTACCCCCTCCCTAGCCCCAACCGTTCACGTATGGATATTTAAATCTTCTTCTCATAGTGCTAGGGGAAGACCTTTCAAGTATATATTATTTTCATGATGCTCTATGATAAAACTGAAGTCTCCCTATGAAACAGCCCACTCCTCAGAGTTACGCTTATGATATCTGAATAAGTTTCATTGCTAATAATACAATGTCTTTACTCTTTTGTATTTCTTTTTCTTTTCTTTTGAGGGCATACCTTATGTACTGTATCTGTTCATGACTTCAATAAAAATTTATTTAAAAAAAAAAAAAAAATGCATTAATCAGGGGGTGGGGGATTGGTCTGGGGGGGGAAGCTACACTACAGAAAAAGAACATCATAATAAAAAAAAAACCATTTCTCTTGCAAACTGGGTACTGGCAGACAGCTGCCAGTACCCAAGATAACCCCCAATAAGGCAGAGGGGGAGGGTTAGAGAGCTGTTTTGGGGGGGATCAGGGAGGTTGGGGGCTAAGGGGGATCCTACAAAGTAGCATATGTAAATATGCTAAAAATGTATTAACAAAAAAAAAAAAAACTTTTACTTTAGTACTGGCAGATTTTCTGCCAGTACTTAAGATGGCGGGGACAATTGTGGTGTGGGGGAGGGAAGGGAGCTGTTTGGGAGGGATCAGGGGGTCTGATGTGTCAGGTGGGAGGCTGATCTCTACACTAAAGCTAAAATTAACCCTGCAAGCTCCTTACAAACTACCTAATTAACCCCTTCACTGCTAGCCATAATACACGTGTGATGCGCAGCAGCACTTAGCTGCCTTCTAATTACCAAAAAGCAACGCCAAAGTCATATAAGTCTGCTATTTCTGAAAAAAGTGGATCCCAGAGAAGCATTTACAACCATTTGTGCCATAATTGCACATGCTGTTTGTAAATAATTTCAGTAAGAAACCTAAAATTGTGAAAAATTTAGCGTTTTTTTTTATTTGATTGCATTTGGCGGTGAAATGGTGGCATGAAATATACCAAAATGGGCCTAGATCAATACTTGGGGTTGTCTACTACACTACACTGAAGCTAAAATTAATCCTAGAAGCTCCCTACATGCTCCCTAATTAACCCCTTCACTGCTGGGCATAATACACGTGTGGTGCGCAGTCGCATTTAGCTGCCTTCTAATTAGTAAAAAGCAAAACCAAAGCCATATATGTCTGCTATTTATGGACAAAGGGGATCCCAGAGAAGCATTTACAACCATTTATGCTATAATTGCATAAGTTGTTTGTAAATAATTTCAGTGAGAAACCTAAAGTTTGTGAAAAAAATTGTGAAAAAGTGAACAATTTTTTTTATTTGATCGCATTTGGCGGTGAAATGGTGGCATGAAATATACCAAAATGGGCCTAGATCAATACTTTGGGATGCCTTCTAAAAAAATATATATACATGTCAATGGATATTCAGGGATTCCTAAAATATATCAGTGTCCCAATGTAACTAGAGCTAATTTTGAAAAAAAAGTGGTTTGGAAATAGCAATGTGTTACTTGTATTTATGGCCCTATAACTTGCAAAAAAAGCAAAGAAGATGTAAACATTGGGTATTTCTAAACTCAGGACAAAATTTAGAAACTATTTAGCATATGTTTTTTTGGTGGTTGTAGATGTGTAACAGATTTTGGGGGTCAAAGTTAGAAAAAGTGTGTTTTTTTCCATTTTTTCCTCATATTTTATAATTTTTTTTATAGTAAATTATAAGATATGATGAAAATAATGGTATATTTTGAAAGTCCATATAATGGCGAGTAAAACGGTATATAATATGTGTGGGTACAGTAAATGAGTAAGGGGAAAATTACAGCTAAACACAAACACCGCAGAAATGTAAAAATAGCCTTGGTCCCAAACGGACAGAAAATGGAAAAGTGCTGTGGTCATTAAGGGGTAAAATGAAAAATTGTTAGATTGTGATTGTGAATCATCAGTTTGCTCATGCCATTGAATTGCACTTTCCTCCTGCCTGCCAGCCTGTTTGCCAGGCCCAACTAGCCAATTAGTGCCACCAATCATATTTCTTGTAACAGTATTGAAAAAATTGTAAATCATCACTTTTTTGACTGTGAATCTGCAGTCTACTAGTGCCCTTGAATTGTATTTTCCTCCTGCCTGCCAGCCTGTGTGCCAGGCCGACTTGCCAACTAGTTACACCAATCATATTTGTTGTAACAGTATTGTTAATATTTAAAATTAAAAATTGTTAGATTGTGAATCATCAGTTTGCTTGTGCCATTGAATTGCACTTTCCTCCTGCCTGCCAGCCTGTGTGTCAGGCCCAACTAGCCAATTAGTTCCACCTATCATATTTCTTGTAACAGCATTGAAAAAATTGTAAATCATCACTTTTTTTACTGTGAATCTGCAGTCTACTAGTGCCCTTGAATTGCATTTTCCTCCTGCCTGCCAGCCTGTGTGCCAGGCCGACTTGCCAACTAGTTACACCAATCATATTTGTTGTAACAATATTGTTAATATTTAAAATTAAAAATTGTTAGATTGTGATTGTGAATCATCAGTTTGCTAGTGCTATTGAATTGCACTTTCCTCCTGCCTTCCAGCCAGTTTGCTAGGGCCAACTAGCCAATTAGTGCCACCAATCATATTTCTATTAAAACAGTATTGAAAAAATTGTAAATCTTCACTTTTTTGACTGTGAATCTGCAGTCTACCAGTGCTCTTGAATTGCATTTTCCTCCTGCTTGCCAGCCTGTGTGCCAGGCCGACTTGCCAACTAGTTACACCAATCATATTTGTTGTCACAGTATTGTTAATATTTAAAAGGAAAAATTGTTAGATTGTGATTGTGAATCATCAGTTTGCTCGTGCCATTGAATTGCACTTTCCTCCTGCCTGCCAGCCTGTGTGCCAGGCCCACTAGCCAACTACTGCCACCTATCATATTTCTGGTAACAGTATTGAAAAAAAATTAAATCATAACTTTTTGGACTGTGAATCTTCAGTCTCCTAGTGCCATTGAATTGCAGTTGCCTGCCTGCCAGCGTGTGTGCCAGGCCCACTTGCCATTTCCAACTAGTGCCACCAATCATATTTGTTCTAACAGTATTGTCAATTTCTGGTAAAAACAATTTTTGGACTAAGAAGCATGACTCAGCTAGTTTAACCCCTTAGTGACCAGAGCACTTTTCCATTTTCTGTCCGTTTGGGACCAAGGCTATTTTTACATTTTTGCGGTGTTTGTGTTTAGCTGTAATTTTCCTCTTGCTCATTTACTGTACCCACACATATTATATACCGTTTTTCTCGCCATTAAATGGACTTTCCAAAGATACCATTATTTTCATCATATCTTATAATTTATTATAAAAAAAATTATAAAATATGAGAAAAAAGTGGAAAAAACACACTTTTTCTAACTTTGACCCCCAAAATCTGTTACACATCTACAACCACCAAAAAACACCCATGCTAAATATTTTCTAAATTTTGTCCTGAGTTTAGAAATACCCAATATTTACATGTTCTTTGCTTTTTTTACAAGTTATAGGGCCATAAATACAAGTAGCACGTTGCTATTTCCAAACCATTTTATTCAAGATTAGCGCTAGTTACATTGGGACACTGATATCTTTCAGGAATCCCTGAATATCGCTTGACATGTATATATTTTTTTTTAGAAGACATCCCAAAGTATTGATCTAGGCCAATTTTGGTATATTCCATGCCACCATTTCACCGCCAAATGCGATCAAATACAAAAAATCGTTCACTTTTTCACAAACTTTCGGTTTCTCACTGAAATTATTTACAAACAGCTTGTGCAATTATGGCATAAATGGTTGTAAAATTTTCTCTGGGATCCCCTTTGTTCAAAAATAGCAGACATATATGGCTTTGGCATTGCTTTTTGGTAATTAGAAGGCCGCTAAATGCCGCTGCGCACCACACGTGTATTATGCCCAGCAGTGCAGGGGTTAATTAGGGAGCTTGTAGGGAGCTTGTAGGGTTAATTTTAGCTTTAGTCTAGTGTAGCAGACAACCCAAAGTATTGATCTAGGCCCATTTTGGTATATTACCTGCCACCATTTCACCGCCAAATGCGATCAAATAAAAAAAAAGTTCCCTTTTTCACAAACTTTTTGTTTCTCACTGAAATTATTTACAAACAGCTTGTGCAATTATGGCATAAATGGTTGTAAATTTTTCTCTGTGATCCCCTTTGTTCAGAAATAGCAGACACATATGGCTTTGGCGTTGCTTTTTGGTACTTAGGCCGCTAAATGCGCATCACACGTATTATGGCTAGCAGTGAAGGGGTTAATTAGGTAGCTTGTAGGGAGCTTGCAGGGTTAATTTTAGCTTTAGTGTAGAGCTTAGCCTCCCACCTGAAACATCAGACCCCCTGATCCCTCCCAAACAGCTCTCTTCCCTCCCCCACCCCACAATTGTCCCCGCCATCTTAAGTACTGGCAGAAACTCTGCCAGTACTAAAATAAAAGCTATATTTGGGCTTTTTTTTTTTAAAGAAAAGGCATATTTACATATGCTGCTCTGTAGGACCCCCCTTTAGCCCCCAACCTGACTGATCCCCCACCAAACAGCTCTCTAACTCTCCCCCTCTGTCTTAATGGCCGCCATCTTGGGTACTGGCAGCTGTCTGCCAGTACCGAGTTTAAAATAAAATTGCTTATATTTTTTCATTTTTTCCCCTTTTCTGTAGTGTAGCTCCCTGCCCCACCAAAGACCATCCCCCCACCCCCTCCAAGAAACATTCGATTTATATATTTTTTAAATTAAAATACCCTTTTCTCAAACTTTTCACACTTTGATTTTCTGTAGTGTAGCGTTCCCACCCGCTCCCGCCCCGTGCACGCGCCCGCCCGCCGCCCCCCGTGCACGCGCGCGTGCCCGTGCACGCCCCCATCGGCCCTGCCCCCGATCCCGCCCCCCTCTACATTACCCGGCCCATCGATGGCCGCCCACCCGCCTCCCAAGTCGGCTCCCACCCACCAACGATACCGGCCATCGATGTCCGGTGCAGAGAGGGCCACGGAGTGGCTCTCTCTGCATCGGATGGCCATCTAGAGTTATTGCAGGATGCCTCTATATCGAGGCATCACTGCAATAACCGGAAAGCAGCTGGAAGCGAGCAGGATCGCTTCCAGCTGCTTTCCACACCGAGGACGTGCAGGGTACGTCCTCAGGCGTTAACTGCCTTTTTTTGAGGACGTACCCTGCACGTCCTCGGTCATTAAGGGGTTAATCTAATTGCAGTTGCCTTCCTCCCAGCGTGTGTGCCAAACAGGCCCATTTGCCAACTAGTGCCAACAATCATATTTGTTGTCACAGTACTTATAATATTTAAAAAATAAACATTTTTGACTTTGAAACATCAGTCTTTTTGTTTGTTGTCAGTATCATAGCGTATACTGTGCCCACTTGCCCAGTGCCACCACTCATAATTTGTGTAATAGTATTGTAAGTGTACATTTAAAAAAAAATGACAGGCAGAGGCAGGCCACCCCGCAGGTTCCGTGGTCGTGGTCGTGGTGCTTTAGACCCTACAAATATGCACATTGTTCAGACGCCGGGTGCCAGGGGGGATGTGAAAAGTTCTGAGGAGGACCTAGTTGAATGGCTAACACAGGACACCCAATCTTCTACAGCTTCCGCTCCTAGTCCTCCTAACCTTGACGCACCATCCACCTCCAGCTGTGCTTTGGGCACGTCTCAAGTGACCAGTGCCACTCGCCCGCCTGTCACCACCACCAACACTAGCACCACAGCCGCTTCACTTGATCTGTCACAGGAGTTATTGACACATCAGTTGGAAGAAATGAGTGATGCGCAAAC
This sequence comes from Bombina bombina, assembly GCF_027579735.1. Taxonomy (NCBI): domain Eukaryota; kingdom Metazoa; phylum Chordata; class Amphibia; order Anura; family Bombinatoridae; genus Bombina; species Bombina bombina. Next base: position 838,373,895 of record NC_069504.1, on the reverse strand, counting down.
CATCATTAACAGAGGATGTAGATAACAGTGATATGTCTCAGTCAGGCAGCATTACAGACATGGAGGTACTGTGGGATGAGGATGATGATGTTGTACCCGCTGCCGCTTCCTTTCTTGATGTGTCAGATACAAGTGAAGCGGTTGATGATGATGTGTCAATGGATGTCACGTGGGTGCCTGCTAGAAGAGAAGAAGAAGAGGGGGAAAGTTCAGATGGGGAGACAGAGAGGAGGAGGAGAAGAGTTGGAAGCAGGGGGAGGTCGTTGCAAGGTGCTAGTGGCACAGTCAGACAGCATGCATCGGCACCCAGGGTCAGCCAGAGAGCACGCCGACGCCCATCAACGCATGCTGTTGCCACCACCAGAATGCCGTCATCGCAGAGCTCAGCAGTGTGGCATTTTTTTTGTGTGTCTGACTCTGACAACAGCGATGCCATTTGCAACCTGTGCCAAAAGAAACTGAGTTGTGGGAAGTCCAACACCCACCTAGGTACAACTGCTTTGCAAAGGCACATGGTCTCCCATCACAAACGCAGATGGGAAGAACACATGAGTAGAAGCAGCACACAAATTGAAAGCCGCCCTCCTCCTGCTCCAGCATCTTCAGCCATGTCAACCACTGCTGTCCTCCTTGACCCCTCTCAACCATCCTCCACTGAGTCTCTCTTACGTAGCAGTTCCTGGTCATCTGCCCACAGTCAGCTGTCTGTCAAGGACATGTTTGAGCATAAGAAGCCAATTTCTCAAAGTCACCCCCTTGCCTGGCGTCTGACAGCTGGCTTGTCTGAACTCTTAGCCCACCAGCTTTTACCATACAAGCTGGTGGAGTCTGATGCTTTCAAAAAATTTGTATCTATTGGGACACCGCAGTGGAAGGTACCTGGCACCCCCCCCAGCTCCCCAGGTACTATTCCACATCCCGGGTACGGCAGTGTCATGCCGTCTTGGGGTTGACTTGCCTGAAAGCGGAGAGTCACACCGCACCAGCACTCCTGACCGCCCTGAACGCACAGGTGGATCAGTGGCTGACTCCGCACCAACTGGAGATTGGCAAGGTTGTTTCTGACAATGGAAGTAATTTGGTGGCGGCATTGAAATTGGGCAAGTTGACACATGTGCCGTGCATGGCACATGTGTGTAATCTGATTGTACAACGATTTGTCCATAAGTACCCAGGCTTACAGGACGTCCTGAAGCAGGCCAGGAAGGTGTGTGGCCATTTCTGGGTTTCCTACACGGCCATGGCACACTTGTCCGATATTCAGCGTAGAAACAACCTGCCAGTGAGGCGCTTGATTTGCGACAGCCCGACACGGTGGAATTCAACACTCCTAATGTTTGACCGCCTGCTCCAACAAGAAAAAGCTGTTAATCAGTGTTTGTATGACCGGGGGGCTAGGACAGCCTCTGGGGAGGTGGGGATTTTTTTGCCAAATTACTGGACGCTCATGCGCAATGCCTGTAGGCTCATGCGTCCTTTTGAGGAGGTGACAAACCTTGTCAGTCGCACCAAAGGCACCATCAGCGACATCATACCATTTGTTTTCTTCCTGGAGCGTGCCCTGCGAAGAGTGCTGGATCAGGCCGTAGATGAGCGTGAAGAGGAAGAGGAAGAGTTGTGGTGTCCATCACCCCCACAAACAGCCTTATCAGCATCACTTGCTGGACCTGCGGCAATGCAGGAAGAGGATTGTGAGGAAGAGGAGTCAGAGGAGGAATGTGGCTTTGAGGAGGAGGAGGAGGAAGACCAAGCACAACAGGCATCCCAGGGTGCTCGTTGTTGTCACCTCTCTGGTACCCGTGGTGTTGTACGTGGCTGGGGGGAAGAAGATACCCTCAGTGAGATCAGTGAGGATGAGGAATGGGACATGATTAGCTCTGCATCCAACCTTGTTCAAATGGGTTCTTTCATGCTGTCGTGCCTGTTGAGGGACCCTCGTATAAAAAAGCTGAAGGAGAACGACCTGTACTGGGTGTCCACGCTCCTAGACCCCAGGTATAAGCATAAAGTGCCTGAAATGTTACCAAATTCCCGCAAGTCTGAAAGGATGGAGCATTTTAAAAATAAATTAAAAAATATGCTTTACACAGCGTATAAGGGTGATGTCACAGCACAACGGGAATGTAACAGGGGAAGAGATGAGAGTAATCATCCTCTTCTTCCTCCCATGACCATGGCGGCAAGGACAGGACGCTTTCCTGACGTCTTGTTGATGGAGGACATGCGTACCTTTTTAACTCCCATGCATCGCAAGCGCCTTTCGGGATCCAGCCTCAGAGAAAGACTCAACCGACAGGTAGCAGACTACCTAGCATTAACTGCGGATCTCGACACTCTGAGGAGCGATGGACCCCTTGACTACTGGGTGTGCAGGCTTGACCTGTGGCCTGAGCTATCCCAATTTGCAATGGAACTTCTGGCCTGCCCCGCTTCAAGTGTCCTGTCTGAAAGGACCTTCAGTGCAGCAGGAGGTTTTGTCACTGAGAAGAGAAGTCGCCTAGGTCAAAAAAGCCTTGACTATCTCACCTTTATTAAAATGAATGAGGGATGGATCCTGAAGGGACTGACATTGGGCGATACATTTAAGTAAAAAGGCCTGATGATGAGATGAGCTGGCTTGGGCTACAACTGGTACACACGCTGGCTTTTTTTTTCTTATAATGCAGGATGACTTGCGTGACTTATCCGCCAACAACTAGTGTTCAAGACGCAAGGTTTTAGGGCACTTTCAAACTGGTTTACAAACATCAATTTTTCTGGCCGCTGCTACAGCAGCGGCTACAACAATACCCAATTTTTCATTCATTTGTACATGCCTAATATTTCTGTCCTCTGCTGCCGCTCTGAGGGTACAAAACTCAAAGGAAAAAATAAGGCACATAACAGTGATTAAACTGTTAAGAATAGTACAACTTGGCACACCACTCATATCTGGTGGACCATTAAATTGCACGCACAGTGCCCCAAATTTGAAAGAGGAGGCCCGACAAAGCATCTTTTTCCGTCTCTTGGTTGCTCTAAATTATCTCCGGGTTCCATCTATGCCATACCTGTACTCTATTGTGCAAAAGGGTGGCATATGTGGTTTTTCATGCTGTTGTGCCTGTTGAGGGTCGTGGCCCATGGTATAAAAAAGCTGAAGGAGAACGACCTGTAATGGGTGTCCAAGCACATTTTTTGTAAAATGTTCCCGGTTCCTCTCAATTATCTCCGGGTTCCTAAAATCAATGCCATACCTGTACTCGATTGTGCAAAAGGATGGCATATGTCCTCTTTCCTGCTGTTGTTTCTGTTGAGGGTCCTGGACCCTCTTATAAAAAGGCTGAAGGAGAACGACGTGTACTGGGTATCCAATCATTTTTTTTGTTCAATTTCCCGGTTCCTAAAAATTATCTCTGGGTTTCTAAAATCAATGCCGTAGCTGTACTCTATTGTTCAAAAAGATGCACAATGTCCGCTTTCCAGCTGTTGTTTCAGTTGAGGGTCCTGGACCTTCTTATAAAAAGGCTGAAGTAGAAAGAAGTGTACTGGGTGTCCTATCATTTTTTTGGTTCAATTTCCCGGTTGCAACAAATTATCTCAGGGTTTCTCAGGATGCCATATGTCCTCTTTCCTGCTGTTGTTTTGGTTGAGGGTCCTGGACCCTCTTATAAAAAGGCCTAAGGATAAAGAAGTGTACATTTTTTGTAAAATGTTCCCAGTTCCTCTCAATTATCTCTGGGTTCCTAAAATCAATGCCATACCTGTACTCGATTGTTCAAAAGGATGGCATATGTCCTCTTTCCTGCTGTTGTTTCTGTTGAGGGTCCTGGACCCTCTTATAAAAAGGCTGAAGGAGAACGACGTGTACTGGGTGTCCAATCATTTTTTTTGTTCAATTTCCCGGTTCCTAAAAATTATCTCTGGGTTTCTAAAATCAATGCTGTACCTGTACTCTATTGTTCAAAAGGATGCCATATGTCCTCTTTCCTGCTGTTGTTTTTGTTGAGGGTCCGGGACCCTCTTATAAAAAGGCTGAAGTAGGAAGAAGTGTACTGGGTGACCAATCATTTTTTTGGTTCAATTTCCCGGTTGCAACAAATTATATCCGGGTTTCTAAAATCAATGCCTTACCTGTACCCTATTTTTCAAAAGGATGCCATATGTCCTCTTTCCTGCTGTTGTTTCTGTTGAGGGTCCTGGACCCTCTTATAAAAAGGCCTAAGGATAAAAAAGTGTACTGGGTGTCCAATCAATGTTTTTTTCTATTTCCCATTTCCTAAAAATTATCTCTGGGTTTCTAAAATCAATGCTGTACCTGTACTCTATTGTTCAAAAGGATGCCATATGTCCTCTTTCCTGCTGTTGTTTCATATGAGGGTCCTGGAGCCTCTTATAAAAAGGCTGAAGTAGAAAGAAGTGTACTGGGTGTCCAATCAATGATTTTGGTTCAATTTCCCGGTTGCAACAAATTATCTCCGGGTTTCTAAAATCAATGCCTTACCTGTAATCTATTGTTCAAAAGGATGCCATATGTCCTCTTTCCTGCTGTTGTTTCTGTTGAGGGTCCTGGACCCTCTTATAAAAAGGCCGAAGGAGAAAGAAGTGTACTGGGTGTCCAATCAATGTTTTTTTCTATTTCCTGTTTCCAAAAAATTATCTCCGGGTTTCTAAAATCAATGCCTTAACTGTAATCTATTGTTCAAAAGGATGCCATATGTCCTTTTTCCTGCTGTTGTTTTTGTTGAGGGTCCTGGACCCTCTTATAAAATGGTCGAAGGTGAACGACCTGTACTGTACTGGGTGTCCAAGCATGGTTTTTAGTTCAATTTCCCGGTTCCTAAACATTATCTCTGGGTTTCTAAAATCAATGCCTTACCTGTAATCTATTGTTCAAAAGTATGCCATATGTCCTCTTTCCTGCTGTTGTTTCTGTTGAGGGTCCTGGACCCTCTTATAAAAAGGCCGAAGGAGAAAGAAGTGTACTGGGTGTCCAATCAATGTTTTTTTCTATTTCCTGTTTCCAAAAAATTATCTCCGGGTTTCTAAAATCAATGCCTTACCTGTAATCTATTGTTCAAAAGGATGCCATATGTCCTTTTTCCTGCTATTGTTTTTGTTGAGGGTCCGGGATCCTCTTATAAAATGGTCGAAGGCGAACAACCTATACTGTACTGGGTGTCCAAGCATGGTTTTTAGTTCAATTTCATGGTTCCTAAAAATTATCTTCATGTTCCTAAAATCAATGCCATACCTGTACTCTATTGTTCAAAAGGATGGCATAGGAGGTGTTTTTCCTGCTGTTGTGGCTGTTGAGGTTCGTGGGCCATCGTATAAAACGGCTGAAGGAGAATGACCTGTACTGCCTTGCTGCTCCTTTTAGGCAGGCCATCTCTTTGCATACATGCCCACAGACTCTGTAATGGATGCCTCTTTTAGGGAGAGGTGCGGCCATAATGCAGGGTCAGAACCTCTGCCTGCAACTGTTATACTCGATTTTGCGAAAGGAAGTAACCTTACCATGGTTCCCTGACCGCACGTCTTGTTGTTATATTTTGTTGAGGGTAATCATGATGGCCATGTAGACCACCCCCGAGAGGCCTGGAAGTAACAGGGATTAAAGTGCTAAGAATAGTACTAATTTACACAACCGAGTTAGCCATGTATCTTAGTCCAAGACCGCATGCCTTTTTTTTTGGTTTGGTGCAGCTAATCATGCAGGCCATATAAACCTGCCACCATTCGGTGTTGTAACAGGTATTAAACTAATAAGAACAGTACTACCAAAATAAAGCCAATTAACAGGCTTTGAAGAGCCAAGGTTTTATTGTTGTACTATGTTAGGCTAAACATGATGGCCATGTAGACAACCCCCGAGAGGCCTGGAAGTAACAGGGATGAAAATGCTAAGAAAAGAACTACTTTAAACAACCGAGTTAGTCATGGGTCTTAGTCCAAGACCGCATGGCTTTTTTTTGGGTTGGGTGCGGCTAATCATGTAGGCCATATAGACCTGCCACCATTCGGTGTTGTAACAGGTATTAAACTAATAAGAACAGTACTACCAAAATAAAGCCAATTAACAGGCTTTGAAGAGCCAAGATTTTATTGTTGTACTATGTTAGGCTAAACATGATGGCCATGTAGACCACCACCGAGAGGCCTGGAAGTAACAGGGATGAAAGTGCTAAGAATAGTACTACTTGAAACAACCGAGTTAGCCATGGGTCTTAGTCCAAGACCGTTTGGCTTTTTTTTTGGGTTGGGTGCGGCTAATCATGCATGCCATATATACCTGCCACCATTCGGTGTTGTATCAGGTATTAAACGAATAAGAACAGTACTACCAAAATAAAGCCAATTAACAGGCTTTGAAGAGCCAAGGTTTTATTGTTGTTCTATGTTAGGCTAAACATGATGGCCATGTAGAACACCCCCGAGAGGCCTGGAAGTAACAGGGATGAAAGTGCTAAGAATAGAACTTCTTGAAACAACCGAGTTAGCCATGGGTCTTAGTCCAAGACCGCTTGGCTTTTTTTTGGGTTGGGTGTGGCTAATCATGCAGGCCATATAGACCTGCCACCATTCGGTGTTGTATCAGGTATTAAACTAATGAGAACAGTACTACCAAAATAAAGGCAATTAACAGGCTTTGAAGAGCCAAGGTTTTATTGTTGTACTATGTTAGGCTAAACATGATGGCCATGTAGACCACCACCTAGAGGCCTGGAAGTAACAGGGATGAAAGTGCTAAGAATAGTACTACTTGAAACAACCGAGTTAGCCATGGGTCTTAGTCCAAGACCGCATGGCTTTTTTTTGGGTTGGGTGCGGCTATTCATGCAGGCCATATAGACCTCCCACCATTCGGTGTTGTAACAGGTATTAAACTAATAACAACAGTACTAATTAACACAACCTAGTTACCATGGGTCCCAGAGCATATGTTTTATTATTATATTTGTAAGGGTAATCATGCAGGCCATATAGACCTCCCCCGATAGGGTGAGTAACAGGTTTTGAAATGCTAAGAACAGTACTACTTAACACAAACTTACCATGGGTCCCAGAGCATATGTCTTATTATTATATTTTGTTAGGGTAATCATGCAGGCCATATAGACCTCCCCCGATAGGGTGAGTAACAGGTATTAAAATGCTATGAAGAGTACTACTTAACACAACCTAGTTACCATGGGTCCCAGACCGCATGTCTTGTTATTATATTTTGTAAGGGTAATCATGCAGGCCATATAGACCTCCCCCGATAGGGTGAGTAACAGGTATTAAAATGCTAAGGACAGTACTACTTAACACAACATAGTTACCATGGGTCCCAGAACACATGTCTTGTTATTATATTTTGTTAGGGTAATCATGCAGGCCATATAGACCTCCCCCGATAGGGTGAGTAACAGGTATTAAAATGCTAAGAACAGTACTACTTAACACAACGTTACCATGGGTCCCAGAACCAGAGCAGATGTCTTATTATTATATTTTGTAAGGGTAATCATGCAGGCCATATAGACCTCCCCCGATAGGGTGAGTAACAGGTATTAAAATGCTAAGGACAGTACTACTTAACACAACATAGTTACCATGGGTCACAGAACGCATGTCTTGTTATTATATTTTGTTAGGGTAATCATGCAGGCCATATAGACCTCCCCCGATAGGGTGAGTAACAGGTATTAAAATGCTAAGGACAGTACTACTTAACACAACATAGTTACCATGGGTCCCAGAACCAGAGCAGATGTCTTATTATTATATTTTGTATGGGTAATCATGCAGGCCGTATAGACCTCCCCTGATAGGGGGAGTTACAGAGATTAAAGTGCTAAGAATAGTACTACTTAAAACACAACCTAGTTACCATAGGTCCCAGAACGCATGTCTTATTATTATTATATTTTGTCAGGGTAATCAGGCAGGCCATATAGACCTCCCCTGATAGGGGGGGGGGGGGGGGGGTAACAGGGATTAAAGTGCTAAGAAAAGTACTAACACAAGCTAGTTACCATGGGTCCAACACCGCATGTCTTGTTGTTATACTTTGTCAGGGTAATCATGCAGGCCATATAGACCTCCCACGATAGGGGGAGTTACAGGGCTGAAAGTGCTAAGAATAGTACTACTTAACACAACCTAGTTACCATGGGTCCATGACCGTATGTTTTCTTATTATACTTTGTCAGGGTAATCATGCAGGCCATATAGACCTCCCTTGATAGGGGGAGTAACAGGGATTACAGTTCTAAGAATAGTACTACTTAACACAACCTAGTTACCATGGGTCCCAGACCAGATGTTTTGTTGTTATACTTTGTCAGTGTAATCATGAAGGCCATATAGAACTCCACCAAAAGGGGGAGTAAGAGGGATTAAAGTGCTAAGAAAAATTTTACTTAACACAACCGAACTACCATGGGTCCCAGACCGCGTGTCTTGTTGTTATACTTTGTCAGGGTAATCATACACGCCATATAGACCTCCACCGATAGTAGGAGTTACAGGGCTGAAAGTGCTAAGAATAGTACTACTTAACACAACCTAGTTACCATGGGTCCAAGACCGCATGTTTAATTATTATACTTTGTCAGGGTAATTATATAACTAACAAATCTATCTATTTCTCTTCTATCGATTCTATCTAACTATCAATCTATGTATATCTATCTATCCTATCTATCTATCTATCTATCTATCTATCTATCTATCTATCTATTTATCTTGTGTCCGGACTGTTTTGAGACAGCCACTTGTGTTTTTGACAAATTTGAAGTAGGACAGACCAATCATCTTCTTCCATCTCTCGGTTCCAAAAATGAAGGCCATATAGACCTCCCCCGATAGGGGGAGTAACAGGTTGTAGTAAACTGCTAAGAATAGTACTACTTAACACACCACGGTTCACAGACCGCATGTCTTATTGTTATACTCTGTCAGGGAAATTATATATATTTCAAATCTATTTATTTATCTATCAAATCAATCGAACTATCAAACGTATCTATCAAATGTAGATTGCATCTATTGATCGATGTAATTCGGATCAATAAAATGTATATTACATATTTTGGTTGATGTAATTCGTATCTATCCAATGTATATTGCATCTTTGGATCGATAACATTCGTATCTATCAAATGGATATTGCATCTATTGATCTATGTAATTTGTATCTATCAAATGTATATTGCATCTATTGATCTATGTAATTTGTATCGATCATATGTATATTGCATTGATCGAGCTATGTAATCTATGTATCTATCTATCAAATCTATCTATCTCGTGGTTGTGCAAATGGACTGTTTGCGTTTTTTTGCGGTGCGTTACACTTGGAGTTTGCTCTGTCACTGTGAAGCGGCCGTAACCCTTACACTACCTGATAGATACAACATCATAACTGATGTTTTAAAGCACGTTATTGCAAACAATTTGGGGATGTTAGGTGATTTAGGCCCTTTATGGGTTAAAAGCAGACTCTGCATCAACTATGTAATTTTCCATGGGAGTTTTGCCAGGGATCCCCCTCCAGCATGCCACAGTCCCGGTGTTAGTCCCCTTGAAACAACTTTTCCATCACTATTGTGGCCAGAAAGAGTCCTTGTAGGTTTTAAAGTTCGCCTGCCTATTGAAGTCAATGGCGGTTCGACTCCGCCGTTCGCGAACCAACATTTTTAAGTTTGCGACATCACTACTTGTGGGAAGTCTTGGAGACGGAAGTGGGACGTAGAGATAACAGGAGTGGAGAGACTAGGTCAGAGGTTGATCAAAGAGGACGGGATGGGGAATATTTCACGATGAGAGAGGAAATATAGTTGGGAGTTAGACTGTTGAGTGCTTTGTAAGTTAGGGTTAATACTTTAAATTGTATTCTGGATTGTATGGGGAGCCAGTGTAGAGACTGGCAGAGCAGAGCAGCTGATGTAGATCGGCGACTTAGGTGGATGAGTCTAGCAGAAGCATTCATAATAGATTGGAGGGAGGAGTGGCAGTGTTTTGGAAGGCCATTTAGAAGTAGATTGCAATAATCAATGCGTGACAAAATGAGGGACTGTATGATTATTTTTGTAGTTTTTTAAATTAGAAAGGGACGAATTCTGGAAATGTTGCGTATGTGTGAATGGCAGGATTTGGAAAATGCTTGTATATGTGGGTTGAATGTGAGTTCTGAGTGTGATCCCAAGACAGCGAGCTCACAGTAACAATTACCGCTTAAAAAATTAACCAGAGATCAGATCTCTGGTTAATTTTAGAAATGTCCACCAAAAGCCCCCAAAACCAAGTGTAATATACTTTATTACAAAAATAAAGATAGGAGCATCTTTATTTTTTAATAAAATAACTGCACTAGGCAGTATTTTGGGGGTAAAATTGGTGGGAGTGCCTTTACATAGCAGTTTATGGGAACTGCGTGTTCCCTGTAAATATATATGTATATGCTTATATACATATATACATATATATTTATGTGTTAATATATGTATATACACATATTAACACATACATATATATTAGGGCTGCACGATTAATTGTATATGCGATATAAAACTGTGATTAATCGCCTTGATTTAAAAAACGCGAGAGTTGCGAGTTTTTGCTAAAAAAAATCCTCACTAGTGGCTGTAATGCATTGATTTGTATGTGATTTCTTGCAAACCAGCTCCATCTAGTGGTTGCTTTTAGCACACATTTGTAAATTGGCTGTTTTACTTTCACTTTCTGATCTCAGTAGCAGCCGGCCAGCTGATCAATCTAGAAGTCTAAAAGCAGAGCTCATGCAGGAATGAAGAGCCACTTACTTATATTTCCCCCTAGGGACGTCTACAGTCGGAAACTTAGGGTATGTAAACATTATGGAACCTCCCACACAATCTCCTGCTTGGCTCAAATACATAGCAGATGCAGTTAACCCCACGGCTGCCAAAAAGGCTAAAACTGCAGTCCCCTCTGCTGCTGGGTTAACTTAACTGCATCTACAATGCATTTGATATCAGCAAGAAACAGCATTTCTGAAAGTAGCAATTTTTTTTTTTAAATGTTTAAAAAAATAATAATAATAAAAAATATATATATATATACACACACATATATATGTGTGTAGATATATATGTGTGTTTAACTTTGTACGTGATTGTATATTATATATGTGTGTATGTGTGTATATGTGTGTGTGTCTATACAGTATGTATATATATATATATATATATATATATATATATAATTGTGTGTGTATGTGGCTTACACTGCTTTGTTTGTTAATCATACCACTGTCCACAGTTAGAATGACTGTCCAAGAAAACATGACAATGTTGTGTGTCATAAGACCTAATAACAAGCTAGTGGCTACTATTTAATCACATCACTGGCAGCAAATTTTACATTTTAAAACTATTTTTTGTTTAGTATTTTTATGCTCCAAGAGTGTATTTGACATTGATAAACATGTACATTAAGATTATGTAGTGTTAAATAAACTTTTAAATGCAAAATGAAGGTGTTATAGTCATTTATAAGAAAATTGCGATTAAATCGCAATCACGTGTTTTTTTTGCCCATATCGCCCAGCCCTAATATATATGTATATAAGCAAATACATATATATTTACAATTTGCTGCCATCGCTGCGCTACTTACCCCCTTTGCTGCGCTAATTCTCCTGCCGTGTCTCACTGCATGAGAACGAGGCTCCCATTAGAGCCACTAGAAGCGCGCTCTCATGAGTGCAATGCTTCCAAGCAATGCAAACGCGAGTTCGCGTTCGCATTGTGCTCAACTTGTAATACCTGCACACATTTAAATGCGCTGGTATTACTCAGCGGAGCACAAATATTGCTTTCACAAAATGAATATTTTCCGCTCCACTTGTAATGTAGCCCATAGTGTGAAGAACCCAATACTGGCTATAAAGTAGAGTGAGAACTTTTTTATTTGATAAAGGGCTAATATAATCAAAAAATGACATGCCCTAATTAGTTAGAGCAATACATTTTAAAACTAGTGAACCTGTAATGCAGTGTATTTAACCCCTGCTTTTTTATTAACATTATAATACTATAGCTTTGAAATGGATCCTGCTTTGCTGACGAATATGTCTGCTATGTTGCAGGCCCTATCCTCATCAAAGGGTTACAAGTTACTTTTTTTGTATTATATAGATTTCCTGATGATCTGTCTTTAATTTTTCCCAGTAGACCTGTCTGTCTGCATCACTTGCAGAATTTTGGCTTTTAACTATTCTGACCCTAACAGTGATTTGCTATCCCTTGGAAGCTCTGTGGGCTATAACCATTCCTTGTTCTGCTGATCTTACACAATTCATGTCCTGCAGGGCAATATATTATAGATAGAAGACCTTAGATTTAGTGTCTATAAAGGGTTGAAAGAGAAACTTTTGGAATAATTTAATAGAATTTCACACATGAGCACAACTTTCTAAAAGATAGCGTGCAGCTTGGCAAATTGCTTATACTTTCATGCAATCTTATAACACACAGTTAAGTGGATACAACCAGACACCATTACCACAGGGCAAGTGACAAGGCAGCAGTGTAGTGACGCTACAATCCCTAAAAATCCACCATCTCACTAGTCAAGTCACTGAGTTTTCACTTATCTAATTAACTGTAACATTTAAAGTAAGCATCTATGTATTTTATTTTTTTATAGCAAATGTTTTAAACAGTTGCCGTATTGTCAGTTGCATAATCATCAGGTGTAAATAGGAGAAAATATTGCAACGACTTTCATTTTACCCACAGTTTAAATATTTTTTACTTGCTTGGCAGGTAATAAGTGTAAAACTGGTCTTACTTAAATGGGGACAGATTATAAGTGGTGCGCTATTTAGCTCTTTCGCTTGAGCATAAACACAGACAGAAGTATACTTTTAAAACGCACTGTTTAGTAATTAAACTTTTTTTTTTTTTTAAATGAGTAAAGGATTTTTTTTAAATCACTGAACGAAAATTCAGACAGAGGCGGATATGGGTGGGGGACTATTCATTCAAAATAGGGAGGAGAGGACTATCTCAAAGAGACATCTCACCTTCTAGAAGACCCAGTAACCTATATTAAACTTAAAAGTAACACTACCAATTAATTGTTAAAAAGAATATGTCTCTCTACTAGACACAGCTAAAAAGGAACTTTGAACATCACAGAATTTAAATATGTATACACCACTTATCCCTAACACGGGAGATTTTTTATATTAAATTGCATTGTGGTTAAGGTTATAGTGTTTGAATTGAGCTGGATTTTCTTGCTTTCATATATATATATATATATATATATATATATATATATATATATATATATATATATATATATATATATATATATATATATGTAATGAATAGCACTCACAGGTCTTATTTGCAGTAACAGTTCAATTCTTTATTCAAAATATTCCATAAAACATCAGGTCAACGTTTCGGTTCTTACTTGAACATTTTTCAAGACTCAATTATTTTCCAACTACAATAACAACAAACAATTCATATATTTATACTAATTACAATCTTATCCAAACAAATAAACACAGTTTTTTTTTTCACAATGTCAAGAAAGGTCACCATTTTACTATTTGTTTTCTCACAAATAAAGTATAACCATACCAGTTTTTTATTACTAAATACATACACCATATATAGAAGCATATTACACTATGAGGCCCATTTATCAAGCTCCGATTGGAGCTTGAGGGCCCGTGTTTCTGGCGAGTCTTCAGACTCGCCAGAAACAGCAGTTATGAAGCAGCGGTCTAAAGACCGCTGCTCCATAACCCTGTCCGTCTGCTCTGAGCAAGCGGACAGGAATCACCACAATTCAACCGATCGAGTATGATCGGGTTAATTGACACCCCCTGCTGGCGACTGATTGGCCGCGAGTCAGCAGGGGGCGGCGTTGCACCAGCAGCTCTTGTGAGCTGCTGGTGCAATGCTGAATACGGAGAGCGTATTGCTCTCCGCATTCAGCGAGGTCTTGCGGACCTGATCCGCACTGTCGGATCAGGTCCGCAAGACCTTTGTTAAATAGGCCTCTTAGTAAAAAAATCCTTTTTGTAACAGCTTGCCAATATAGTACATTCCATTGCCTTTTATATGCAGATTGTGACTTGCCTCAAGCCATGCAGATCCGGTTAATATGTGATACAGGTCACCAGCGCCTTTCCAATCAAACACTTTGTGATATACCATATACTTTTTAACCTTTATAAAATATTTTAATTAATATTTATATAAATACTTTGTATCAAATAGTGTATATATTAGTTTAACACTTTATTTTAATGTATTTATGTTGTGTTTAGAGCAACTTTTATTTTAGCCAAAACCCTTTACACAAGGTCTAACCTGATACACTCAAATTTAGTATGTGCTTGGTGGAAGGTATTTACTTCCAACTTGTAATACGCGTGCAAGTTAGTGCGGTCACGATATTGCAATAATCGCAAAACGTGTAATCTAGCCCATGTTTGGGCCTAGCCATTGCTATTGTATAGTTCAGTAATGACAAATGTTTTTAAGCTCCCAATCTGCAACAGGAAACCATTTTATTTATTTCACAGTGAAAACACTTTAAATAAAGCATGGAATAGAAGTTTCTTTTTCTGTTTTTTTTTAATAAAAGAAACTATGTTCAACTGCCCTCAATTGTCAAATTGAAAAGAGTGATCTGCAAATAGTTAAAGCGACAGTCTACTCCAGAATTTATTGTTTAAAAAGAGAGATAATCCCTTTATTACCCATTTGCCAGTTTTGCATAACAAACACGTTATATTAATACACTTTTTATCTGTGTAATTACCTTGGGCTAGATGTATTAAGCTGCAAATGTAGCTGTTTCCGCATGAGCCTTCAGCATTCAAAGTTAACAAGCAGCAGTCGTAAGACCGCTGCTCCATAAAAGGGACACTAAACCCACATTTTTTCTTTCATGATTCAGATAGAACATGCAATTTTAAGCAACTTTCTAGTTTACTCCTATTATGAATTTTTCTTTATTCTCTTACTATCTTTATTTAAAAAGCAGGAATGTGATGCATAGGAGAAGGCCAATTTTTGGTTGAGAACCTGGGTTATGCTTGCTTATTGGTGGGTAAATGTAAGCCTCCAATAAGCAAGCGCTATCCATGGTGCTGAACCTAAAATGGGCTGGCTGCTAAGATTTACATTCCAGCTTTTAAATTAAAGATAGCAAGAGAACGAAGAAAAAATGATAATAGAAGTAAATTAGAAAGTTGCTTAAAATTTCATGCTCTATCTGAATCATGAAAGAAAAAAATTGGGTTCAGTGTCCCTTTAACTCATCCGCCACTTTTGAGGTGGCGGACAGCAATCATCCCGATTAGATATGATCGGGATCATTGACACCCCGTGATAGTGGCAGATTGGCCGTGAATGTGCAGAAGGAGGCATTGCACAAGTATTTCACAAGAAATGCTTGTGCAATGGTAAATGTCAACTCCGTATGCTGTCGGCATTCAGCGATGTCGGGCATACATGATCCGCTACAGTGGATCATGTCCGTCCAACATTTAATAAAACAACCCCCTTGTGTCGAAGGTGCCTATTTATCCAAGCATCAACTATGTTGCATTCACGGGCATCAATACGCTCGCCTAACATCACCAAACATCGCGGCTGCGGATCTGAATACGATCTCCATATTTCTAAAAAATCCGTCAAAAACACGCGCACCAAGTACGGCGCGATGAGCATCGGACTGTTGTTAACATCGATGACGCTGTTATTCATGTTTTTCCCAACTTTATTTATACCAACTAAACTGCTACAAAGTACACTAACACCCATTAACTACCTACTAACCCTTAAACCGCCGCCCTCCCGCATCGACGCCACTATAAGAAACCTATTAACCCCTAATCTTCCGCTCCCGACATCGCCGCTACTTATCTAAATATTAACCCCTATTCTGCAGCTTCCCGACATTGCGGCCACCACTAAATAAACTTATTATCCCCTTAACCTCTGGCCTCCCACATCACCACCACTAACTAAACCTATTACCCCTAAATCACCAGCCCCCACATCGCCAAAAACTAAATTAAGCTATTTACCCCTAAACCTAACAACCCCTTAACTTTATATTACAATTACAAGATCCCTATCTTAATATAAATTAAAACTTACCTGTAGAATTAAAATAAACTAATTTTAAACTATAAATTAACCTACCCTATTATACTAAAATTAAATTAAACTACCAATTAAATAAACTAAATTGCATATTAAAAAAACCTAACACTACAAAAATTATTTAAATATACAATTAACCATTATTACAAAGTCCTATATTCCAAAA
The DNA here is from genome assembly GCF_027579735.1 of Bombina bombina. Taxonomy (NCBI): domain Eukaryota; kingdom Metazoa; phylum Chordata; class Amphibia; order Anura; family Bombinatoridae; genus Bombina; species Bombina bombina. Next base: position 838,357,575 of record NC_069504.1, on the reverse strand, counting down.
AAAACAAAACACTAAGTTACAAAAAATAACAAACACTAACACCTAGATGACGAGTTTTGTGTTAGCCTTAAAAAGCAGCATTGAGAGGTCCCTACACTGCTTTTTTCCTAACGCTGGTATTACGAGTCTTGCAGGTACAGGTGTACCGCTCACTTTTTTTCCGCGACTCTAAAATACCACAAATCCACTTACGTCAATTGCGTATCCCATATTTTCAATGGGATTTTCCTAACGCCAGTATTACGAGTCTTCCTAAAAGTGAGCGGTAGACCCTCTCCTGTCAAGCCTGGTACCGCATTTAAAAGTCAGTAGTTAAGAGTTTTATGGGCTAACGCCGTAACATAAAACTCATAACTGTGCTAAAAAGTACACTAACACCCAACTTCCGCATCGCAAACTCTAGTTAAATTTTATTAACCCCTAATCTGGTATATCTATTTATAAATACTTAGAACATATTCTGCTATGTGCAGAACATAGGAATGTTAAAGATTTACAGCACATACTGTAGTTAAAACCTTTATTAAATAAAATATTAAATTAACTGCAAAAGGCTCCAATGCACTTATAAATGTGTCTATATATATGTACATATGTATTTATATGTGTATATGTCTGTAAATACATATATACACATATAAATCTATATGTATACATATATAGACACACACACACACACACACACATATATATATATATATATATATATATATATATATATATATACATATATACACATTTATGCATGTATCTCTAGGATAAAGGGACATTTTCACTAAATACATGCTAGATATAATGATTCCATTCTGAAATAAATAATGAAAGTATTTTGCAGCGTCTTATATATATATATATATATATATATATATACAGTATAAAAATTAAATCAATGTAAATATTTGCATAGGAAATTAGCACATCTAGGCAAGAATCCCCACTTGCTTTTCCCCAGAAATACCTCATATACAATGTTACCAATGCACAAGAGAATTCTGGGTAAGGTATGCAAATTAGATATGCAAATTCTCAGTTTTTTTGCTTCAAAATACTGTTTTAACACAGCTATCCTTTTAACAGGATTATTACAGCAAATCAGAAATCACTCACTAGACAGCCTGTTTCGTTCTATTTGGAACTCATCAGTAGGAGATAGATTTCTGGTTGCTGCATTGATAAAGCTATTTTCAAGGTTAAACCAAAATTCATTAAAATTATGGGGGGAGATAAAAAACTGAAATTAAAATCCTCCATGTCTCAAAATTAAATCGATGTAAATATTTGCATAGGAAATTAGCACATCCAGGCAAGAATCCTACAGAACAAAACAGGCTGTCTAGTGAGTGATTTATGATTTGCAGCAATTATCCTGTTAAAAGGATAGCTGTGTTAAAACAGTATTTTGAAGCAAAAAAATTGAGAATTTGCATATCTAATTTGCATAACTTACCCAGAATTGTCTTGTGCATTGGTAAATTGTATATGAGGTATTTCTGGGGAAAAGCAAGCGGGGATTCTTGCCTAGATGTGCTAATTTCCTATGCAAATATTTACATTGATTTAATTTTGAGACATGGAGGATTTTAATTTCAGTTTTTTTTCTGAAATTTTTTTTCTGAAATTTTCTGAACGTAAGCTTGTGTACCACAGCAGAGGCTTTTGAGTGCCGGATGTGACACATGTGATATTGGTTCGTCAAAGCTGGTAAGTCTGCAGTTACTGGATTTTCACGTTTTAATACTGTTAAAATCCACTATGAGAAGATGACATAAGTACTTATAAAAGAAAACCATAGTCTTCATCTTATTTTAAGATGTAGATCACATCAAACCAGAAACAGTGATTTTAAAATCAATAAATCTAATTAATGTAAAAAACAAACTACATTTAAAAGATTAAAAGTGACAATATAGTGACTAAACAAGCATCAGTATGCCCATCATGCCTTTAAACAAATGGGACCAGATTGCAAGTGGTGCCCAAAACTAAAATTTTGCGCTCAAAGAAATTTTTTAACACGGCCCGTTTAACATGCGTTACAAGTAAAAAGTTCATGGACATGCAAAAGATTGATGCACGCTAATTTCAGGACTTCGGATATTGTGAGCGCTTTAACTTGACTGTGCGTTAGACCAACAGCGCTAAACCGGAAGGTAGTATGAACACTGTAAATTCCAATTTTTATATATATATATATATATATATATATATATATATATATATATATATACACAGTATCTCACAAAAGTGAGTACACCCCTAACATTTTTGTAAATATTTTATTATATCTTTTCATGTGACAACACTGAAGAAATGACACTTTGCTACAATGTAAAGTAGTGAAGTAGTGAGTGTACAGCCTGTATAACAGTGTAAATTTGCTGTCCCCTCAAAATAACTAAACACACAGCCATTAATGTCTAAACAGTTGGCAACAAAAGTGAGTACACCCCTAAGTGGAAATGTCCAAATTGGACCCAATTAGCCATTTTCTCTCCCCGGTGTCATCTGACTCGTTACAAAGTCTCAGGTGTTAATGGGGAGCAGGTGTGTTAAATTTGGTGTTATCGCTCTCACACGCTCTCATACTGGTCACGGGAAGTTCAACATGGCACCTCATGGCAAAGAACTCTCTGAGGATCTGGAAAAAAAAAGAATTGTTGCTCTACATAAAAATGACTTAGGCTATAAGAAGATTGCCAAGACCCTGAAACTAAGCTGCAGCACAGTGGGCAAGACCATACAGCGGTTTAACAGGACAGGTTCCACTCAGAACAGGCCTCGCCATGGTCAACCAAAGAAGTTGCGTGCACGTGCTCAGCGTCATATCCAGAGGTTATCTTTGGGAAATAGACGTATGAGTGCTGCCTGCATTGCTGCAGAGGTTGAAGCGGTAGGGGGTCAACCTGTCAGTGCTCAGACCATACGCCGCTGTAAGACTCTGTTCTCTTCTTTTCCTTTGTCACTCCCAGTTACTCCCACTGACTGCTGATTCGCTAACTACTCCTTAAGACAGGTGCTCCCCTTGCACTCTGTGCTTAGTATTGAAGTTTCTACATACAGATTGGATTACAAACTTTCTCTGTCCTGCATGTTCCAGCTTACCTATAATCAATTGCTGGTATCTTAGCAGGATTCAAAAGACTTTGTTTGCCGTTTATACCTTCAAAGACATCATTGTCTTCTGCCTTATATTCAAGTGAGGAATTGTACATCTTTCGTTTTGTTTAACTAGCTGCTTCATTCTTTTTGCAGCTCATACCTTCAACACAGCTAAACAGCAGCACGCAAAAGGATTCAAACCGTGACGTCACTTCCACTCCGGGCCCGGCACCAACAAACTTTCTCCCTGCTTGCTGTTGGAACGGACTACTACCGAATAGACTTGATATTTGTGTATGAGTTTCAGGTACCACACTATTTAACCGCATTACCGCTTTACTAACCCATAATCTGCTAAATTACTTGTGGCTATTACTGCAACTACCTAATTACTAAAGCATCAACTAATATCTGCTTAACTGTTTATTCTCTGCAAAGATCCTGCTTTTCCTTGAAAGTAATAAGGCATATCTCCTGCATAAACTGCTTTGTTGAATTAAGTCACTTGCTTTCTGGGAAAGACTTTTTATTGCTGTTCCGTTATTTCTCCAGTTCTTTACTCTATTTCTGTTGTTGTCTATCTAAGATATACATCAGATTATATAAGTTTTTCATTGCAGCCAGCTGCTGTATACAAACCTTGTTCTTTTTCTGAATTTGAGCAATATTCACAAATCTGAAAGAGTCCTTTTTGCAATAAAGGATTTAGACAGAATTGTGTAACAAACAAACAATTTTGGTCGTAACTGCAGTTGTGTTCCACTATCAAGAGTTTATTCAAAACCTAACATAATACTAAGCCCCTACACTATGGAACCAGCAGATTTGCGTCAAATTGTTTACAACCTTACTCAAAAGGTTGACCAGCTCTCACAAGGCATGCGTGAATTACAGATTGAAAATGAAGCTCTACGTAACATAATAAAGGACTCTATTGCTGTTAAAGGTAATCAGGCTGAAAATATTACCGAACCACAATTGTCACTTCCAGATCTTTTCTCTTGTAACAGAAAAACATACAGATCATTTAAAAATGCCTGTCAACTTCTTTTTTCTATGAAACCTAGAACATACCCCACTGAGAGAGTGAGAGTTTTGACTACCATTTCCTTTCTCAGGGGGGACCCCAGAAATTGGGCAGATAAATTTATTGAAAACCAAGATCCTATTCTCGGCTCTCTGGATGATTTTTTCAATGCTATGGATGAAATGTTTCAGGACACAGATGTGCAGCTCACTGCAGAAATGACTTTGAGGAGTCTCAAACAAGGGAAAAGACCTGTAGAAGAGTACATCACAGACTTTAAGCAGTACTCTACCGATGCATTATGGACCCCAGTTGCTCTCCGCAACCAATTCCGTCTCGGTCTTTCAGAGACACTAAAAGATGAATTCGCCAGAATTGAGCTTCCCCAGACTCTAGAAACATTTATGAAGATGGCTATTCATATTGATCGCCGTTTAAGAGAAAGAAAAGCTGAAAAATACGCTATTGAATACAAACCTAAAAGTTCTTACTCTTCATCTCTTTCTAACTCATTTACTCCTACTAAAACAACTGCAGAACCTATGGAGATTTTATGAGAGGTCCCCTGACTCAAGAAGAAAAACAACGCAGGCGCATAAAAAATTTATGTATGTATTGCGCTAATGCATCTCACACTGTTCAAGATTGTTCACTTCTATTAAAGAATAAGAAAAGTAAGTCTAATTACCTGTATACTTCGTTTCAATCATCTATACAAAATACTTATTGTACTTTATCTGTTTCTTTACAGCTGCTTCAAAGTCAAGTGATGATTAATGATGCCATCATTGATTCTGGGGCTACTGGGAATTATTTAGATCATGATTTTTGTATCAAATACAAAATCCCTCTCATCAAGAAGAAGACTCCTATACCTATTAGGGTCATTGATGGTTCACTTATGTTTTCTGGACCTATCATTTTTGAGACTATCCCTATAAAGCTTAACATTGATGGACATTTTGAAATGTTATCTTTTGACGTTCTCCCTTCGCCCCATTTTTCTTTAGTTTTGGGTTTAAAGTGGTTACAAGTACATAACCCCACAATTACTTGGTTTCCTTTCAAAATAAAGTTTATTTCTGCTTATTGCAAAACTACCTGTTTTCCTTGTCCATTATTATTACATTCAACTGTTCCCTCTGACTCTTTACCCATACAATATATTGAGTTTGAAGATGTTTTCAGTAAGACTGAGGCTGAGAACCTACCCCCTCATAGGGTTTATGATTGCCCTATTGATCTTCAACCTGGTGCTCGAATTCCTTTTGGACATCTCTATCCCTTAAGTAATCCAGAACTCGAAGAACTTAAATTGTATCTTGAAGAAAACCTAAAAAAAGGTTTTATTAGACCTTCCACATCCCCAGCTGGTGCTGGTTTCTTTTTTGTTCGCAACAAAGATGGCAGTCTTAGACCCATCATTGATTATCGCGAGTTGAATAAATGTACTATCAAAAATCGCTATCCGCTGCCATTAATACCAGAGATGATTGAGAGGCTCTCTGACGCTTCCATATTTACTAAGCTAGATTTAAGAGGGGCATACAATCTCATCAGAATAAAAGAGGGGCATGAATGGTTGACGGCATTTAGGACCAGATATGGCCTATTTGAATATCTTGTAATGCCGTTCGGCCTATGTAATGCCCCTGCCACTTTTCAATACTTCATAAATGATGTATTTCGTGATCTTCTTGATGTATGTCTAGTTATTTATCTAGATGACATTCTCATATACTCAAGAACTATGGAGGATCATGTGAAACATGTTCGACAGGTACTCGCCCGTCTCAGAGCCCATAAACTCTACGCTAAATTAGAAAAATGTAAATTCCATACTACTGAAGTTTCTTTTTTGGGATACAACATCTCTCCTTCAGGAATTCAAATGCAAAAAGAAAAAGTGGACACTGTTCTGAACTGGCCAGAACCAAAATCTAGGAAAGATTTACAACGCTTCTTAGGATTCTCCAACTACTACAGGAAATTCATAAAAGGGTTTTCTAAAATCGTAAAACCTCTTACGATTCTAACTGGTTCTTCCATTCCTTTCACCTGGGGAAATGATGCTAGAAACGCCTTTGTTCATTTAAAAAACAGGTTCACATCTGCACCTATTCTTCAATTTCCTAACCCATCTTATCAGTATACTTTGGAGGTTGATTCTTCTGACTATGCTATTGGTGCTGTACTTTCCCAACAAAAATCCTTATCAGAACCTCTTCATCCAATTTCTTATTTCTCCAAACTTATGACACCTGCAGAACGTAATTATGCCATCGGAGATAAGGAATTGTTGGCTATACGTCGATCCCTAGAACACTGGAGACATCTCCTGGAGGGTACTACTTTACCAATTATCATTTATACGGATCATAAGAATCTACAGTATTTACAATCTAACAAAACACTCTCTGCCAGACAGGTTCGCTGGAGTCTTTATTTTGACCATTTTAATTTCTCAATTATTTACAGACCTGCCAACAAAAACGCAAAAGCTGACGCCTTGTCCCGAATTCCTAAACCTCCAATTGACTTGCCCATCAGGAAAGACATTGTCTCTCCTGAATGTTTCATTGGTATCACTACTCCTATCTTAACAGAATTAAGAGATTTCTGTAAAAAACAACCAACACCTCCTGAACCAGATTTGCTTAAAAACCATGGCTTGTATTTCCGAGGTCAAAAGATATATGTGCCTAATTCTATGAGAACACTTATCATTCAGTCTTGCCATGATAACCCTCTTGCTGGTCACCCTGGTGTTAAAAAGACACATGAACTTGTTTCTCGAACATATTGGTGGCCTCAGATGAAATCATCTATTTCTGATTATATAAACACATGCAGGGTTTGTGTCACTTGTAAGCCTGAACGAAAACCACCTTTTGGTTTACTCATGCCTTTACCAGTTCCCGATAAACCTTGGCACCATGTCTCAATGGACTTTATTGTCGACTTACCTCCATCAAGTAACCAGACCACTATACTTGTTGTCATTGATGTTTTTACTAAGATGGCTCATTTTCTACCATTCCACAAATTACCAACCTCTTCAGAGACTGCTCACTTATTCATTGATCATATTGTTAAGTTACATGGACTTCCTTCTATCATAACTACTGACCGTGGATCACAATTTACCTCAAAATTCTGGACCAAATTATGTGAAATTACTAACATTGACCATCGATACTCCACAGCCTTTCACCCCCAGACTAACGGACAATCAGAGAGATTAAACCAGTGGCTTGAACATTATTTGAGGTGCTACTGTTCTTATCATCAAAATGATTGGTTTAAATATCTCTCAATGGCAGAATTTGCTTATAATAATTCAACCAATTCTTCCACAAAGATGACTCCTTTCTTTGCAAATTATGCTTACCATCCTAAGTTTTCTTTTATATCATTTACTTCTTCAGATTCTCCTTTGCTCGATGAAATACATAATTCTTTACAAGAAAATTTCAAAACTATACAAGAGAATATTCTAGATGCCCAGAAGTCACAAAAACATTTTTATGACCTTCGAAGAAGAAAACCACCTGAATATAATGTTGGTGATTTAGTCTGGCTTTCTACAAAAAATTTAAGACTACAAATCCCTTCCAAGAAGATGGCCAGTCTATTCATTGGTCCTTTTCCCATTCAAAAGATTATTAATGCCAATGCTGTCAGATTGGAGCTTCCTAACTCGCTAAGAATTCATCCCACTTTTCATGTTTCCCTTTTGAAACCATATATTCCTACGAGACATAACCAGACTCTATTACCTCCTTCGCCTTTACCTTTGGATGATAATGAATATGAAGTTGACTCCATACTAGATTCCAGATATTCCAATGGGATCCTTCAATATTTGGTAAGATGGAAAAACTATTCCAGTGATGAGGACTCCTGGGAACCTCTTTCCAATCTCAACTCCCCTCGTCTTCTATCAATGTTCCATCGTCGCCATCCTGATAGGCCTCGGCCAATCGCTGTGGAACAGCTCCCTTGAGGAGGGGGTCATGTAAGACTCTGTTCTCTTCTTTTCCTTTGTCACTCCCAGTTACTCCCACTGACTGCTGATTCGCTAACTACTCCTTAAGACAGGTGCTCCCCTTGCACTCTGTGCTTAGTATTGAAGTTTCTACATACAGATTGGATTACAAACTTTCTCTGCCCTGCATGTTCCAGCTTACCTATAATCAATTGCTGGTATCTTAGCAAGATTCAAAAGACTTTGTTTGCCGTTTATACCTTCAAAGACATCATTGTCTTCTGCCTTATATTCAAGTGAGGAATTGTACATCTTTTGTTTTGTTTAACTAGCTGCTTCATTCTTTTTGCAGCTCATACCTTCAACACAGCTAAACAGCAGCACGCAAAAGGATTCAAACCGTGACGTCACTTCCACTCCGGGCCCGGCACCAACAAACTTTCTCCCTGCTTGCTGTTGGAACGGACTACTACCGAATAGACTTGATATTTGTGTATGAGTTTCAGGTACCACACTATTTAACCGCATTACCGCTTTACTAACCCATAATCTGCTAAATTACTTGTGGCTATTACTGCAACTACCTAATTACTAAAGCATCAACTAATATCTGCTTAACTGTTTATTCTCTGCAAAGATCCTGCTTTTCCTTGAAAGTAATAAGGCATATCTCCTGCATAAACTGCTTTGTTGAATTAAGTCACTTGCTTGCTGGGAAAGACTTTTTATTGCTGCTGCATTTGTTCCGTTATTTCTCCAGTTCTTTACTCTATTTCTGTTGTTGTCTATCTAAGATATACATCAGATTATATAAGTTTTTCATTGCAGCCAGCTGCTGTATACAAACCTTGTTCTTTTTCTGAATTTGAGCAATATTCACAAATCTGAAAGAGTCCTTTTTGCAATAAAGGATTTAGACAGAATTGTGTAACAAACAAACAATTTTGGTCGTAACTGCAGTTGTGTTCCACTATCAAGAGTTTATTCAAAACCTAACAGCCGCATACTGAATCAAATTGGTCTGCATGGCTGTCGTCCCAGAAGGAAGCCTCTTCTAAAAATGATGCACAAGAAAGCCCACAAACAGTTTGCTGAAGACAAGCAGACTAAGGACATGGATTACTGGAAGCATGTCCTGTGGTCCGATGAGACCAAGATAAACTTATTTTGGTTCAGATGGTGTCAAGCGTGTGTGGCGGCAACCAGGTGAGGAGTACAAAGACAAGTGTTTCTTGCCTACAGTTAAGCATGGTGGTGCGAGTGTCATGGTCTGGGCCTGCATGAGTTTTGCACCTGGGAGCTACAGTTAATTGTGGGAACCATGAATGCCAACATGTACTGTGACATACTGAAGCAGAGCATGATCCCCTCCCTTCGGAGACTGGGCCACAGGGCAGTATTCCAACATGATAACGACCCCAAACACACCTCCAAGACAACCACTGCCTTGCTAAAGAAGCTGAGGGTAAAGGTGATGGACTGGCCAAGCATGTCTCCAGACCTAAACCCTTTTGAGCATCTGTGGGGCATCCTCAAACGGAACGGGGGGGGAGCGCAAATTCTCTAACATCCACCTGCTCCGTGATGTCATCATGGAGGAGTGGAAGAAAACTCGAGTGGCAACCTGTGAATCTCTGGTGAACTCCATGCCCAAGAGGGTTAAGGCAGTGCTGGAAAATAATGGTGGACACACAAAATATTGACACTTTGGGCCCAATTTGTACATTTCCACATAGGGGTGTACTCACTTTTGGTGCCAACGGTTTAGACATTAATGGCTGTGTGTTGAGTTATTTTGAGGGGACAGCACTGTTATACAGGCTGTACACTCACTACTTTACACTGTAGCAAAATATCATTTCTTCAGTGTTGTCACATGAAAAGATATAATAAAATGTTTACAAAAATGTGTGGGGTGTACTCACTTTTGTGAGATACTGTTTGTATATATATATATATATATATATATATATATATAAAAGTAGAAGCATAGAGACAAGACCTGGTGTTGATCCCTGTAGTCCCACGCCACAAAAGCCAGCACACGAGATTTAAGCAACACACCTTCCTTTAATACAAAGCATAACGTTTCAGCTCCCACTGGAGCCTTGTTCACATGCAATAATTCATCACGATAGATCAGGCATATTACAACATACACAAGAAAAACCCTTATATACCCCCACCCACCAATCGGAAAGCCACATAAAAAACCGCCAAATACAAAGCTAATTGATACAGCTGTGTGTCAAGCGTGTCAAACCTGGACCGCAAGCCAAAATGCGTGTCCATGGTAACCTGCTCGTGGGTATAATGCTACTGCGCATGCGCGCTTGACGGAATAGTGCACGCGTACGCAGTGACGACATGGCGTCAGAACTGGTTGTCATGGTAACCCCAAGCAACATATGCTAGAACAGCGGAACAACACGCTACTAAAGAGAAATAATGTATACACGTCAACGCATTCATGTATGGGCACCAGGGCAACACAGCGCATTACACACCTCATTAAACTAAAGATCTAATATTGATCGATGCCATAAACATATGTTAATAGACATATGCCTAGTAAATGACAAGAACAGGTCAGAATAACTATAGGATACACAAAAAAATGTGAATTACATCCGATTGGACAGTGAAATTAACTTATTTATATCAATTTTAAAACATGTTGTTTTACTAATTGCTAGCCACTTATATGGTTATGAGTATCAGATCTGTTACTTAAATGGGCTATATCATGCCACTAGTATATTCCAATTAGGAATTAAAAGTAATTTAGATCATTCATATATTTATCAAAAGCACATAGTGACTAACAAGAGAAAAACTAAAATATATATACAAAATTTTGCAGCGTGTATCTAGGGTATGGTAGGAACATCAATAATGAGATGAGAAGAGACCCACAGTCATTTATAGAAGCAACTATAGTCAATGGACATATTTAAGCCACGAGGTGCTATAGTGTCAAGTCGGTAGATCCACCGTGATTCCATTTTTAGTAGAGCCTTGGCTCGATCTCCCCCACGTTTATTTTTCGGTACGTGGTCAATTAGAATGGACATTCTATCTCTTCATTGAGGACCATTCTAATTGACCACCATATAAGTGGTGCCCATACATGAATGCGTTGACGTGTATACATTATTTCTCTTTAGTAGCGTGTTGTTCCGCTGTTCTAGCATATGTTGCTTGGGGTTACCATGACAACCAGTTCTGACGCCATGTCGTCACTGCGTACGCGCGCACTATTCCGTCAAGCGCGCATGCGCAGTAGCATTATACCCACGAGCAGGTTACCATGGACACGCATTTTGGCTTGCGGTCCAGGTTTGACACGCTTGACACACAGCTGTATCAATTAGCTTTGTATTTGGCGGTTTTTTATGTGGCTTTCCGATTGGTGGGTGGGGGTATATAAGGGTTTTTCTTGTGTATGTTGTAATATGCCTGATCTATCGTGATGAATTATTGCATGTGAACAAGGCTCCAGTGGGAGCTGAAACGTTATGCTTTGTATTAAAGGAAGGTGTGTTGCTTAAATCTCGTGTGCTGGCTTTTGTGGCGTGGGACTACAGGGATCAACACCAGGTCTTGTCTCTATGCTTCTACTTTTGTCTACATTTATCTTGGCCGTGCATTCGAGTGGTTGTTACATTGGTGAGTGCTGATCTTTCTTGTAAATATATATATATATATATATAAAATTATTTTATATACATGAATATATACAGATTTAGATATAACTATAGATGTATTGTAAATACAGATATAAATAGAAGAAAAATATTGGTGTATATATATATATATATATATATATATATATATATATATATACTGTATATGTATACATGTGTATTTATGTGTTCATTTGTTTTTATATGTATGTATGGGTGCATTTACATATTTACACATATAAACACATAAATACACACGTATACACTTATATACACATATATAGAGCACACTTACCCTTTTCTGGGAAACGCACTTTACCATGGACCTATAGTATCAAAGTGGCGTTCTAATGATAGAGAGCTCAAGTGAAACTTGTTATCGGGGGTGCACTTTCATTAGTGCACCACTTGTAATCTAGCCCATAGCATTTAGATGGTTTAGAAGTGGTGAGGACAGAATCGGATTACAATAGGTTACTTTTGAACTCATGATTGTGCAATCCCATTTTTAGCCTTGTTATGAAGATGCCTGTACTAGTAACGATAATCATGACAGCGCGAGTGTGAGTTAGAAACAAACTGTAACAGAAAGAGATTGTTTCACCTCCACACCATTTCTAGGTGTTGAAGTCCTGATCTCACTTTTCCTGCAGATCCTCTTAGCTGTACAGGATACCACATACATAAAACATATACATATGTAAATGAACATATACATGTGTAAATGTGGGCCCTGGCCACTGAAGATGGACTATACAATAGCAACGGATAGAGCTTTAATTAATCAATACCATGTTTAATTTGAGTATACTGTTGTCCAATCGTAGTATGTCCAGTTAATTATCCATGAGCTAACAATTTTAGCTGTCCCCAGTCCCTTCATTTTGTACAATAATCTCTCATGTGGCATTGTATGGGAAAAAAACCTTTGCAATATTCACATCAACTGATTCACCCTAATCTATATTTTTGCTTAACTCCCCAAAGAATCTAAGTAGATTTGTTTGACATGAGCTATTACTCATAAAACCATGCTTATTTGAACTCATAATCTAGTTATTCTGAATATACTCTTGATTATAATCCTTTATAATCCCTTCAAGTATCTTCCCCACTACTGATGTCAGACTTACTGGTCTATAGCTTCTTGGAACAGCCCTGCTTCCCTTTTAAAAAAGTGGCACCACAACAGCTTGACTCCAGTCCTTGGGTACTATGCCTGAGGTTAACGCATCTTGGAACAAGGTTTGGCTATCAGGGGTTTGGCTATGGCAGTGCTAAATTCCCTTAGAACCTTTGGGTGTATTCCATATGGACCTGGAGCTTTATTTAACTTGATATTACCCTTTTTTTCTTGTTATAATCTAGAGATACCCCAGTTATTGATATTTCCTTGTATGTTCAAGTTTGTTTCAATGTCTCTCCCAATGGTTCCTCTTTTGTGTATACTGAGGAAAAGAAATAGCACCTCAGCCTTTCCAGGTCACTGTTAATGATGTCACCTTTCTCACAATTTAATTTACCTATTAGATTTTTTGCCATTTATGTATTTAAAAAACCTTTTTTGGGTTTGTTTTAAAATTCTTTGCACTTACTCTTTTATTTTCAATTTTGGCTTATCTGATCACTCTTTTGCATGCTTTGTTACATTCCTTATATATCTGGAATGATGAGTCTGTACTATTCTTTTGAATAATTTAAATGCCCAAAGTTTTTCCTAACTTCTCTTAACACATTTGCTTTTAACCACATTGGTTTATATTTATTTATTTTACTTTTATAACTATATGTTATATGTATATTTATTTAACAAAGTTTTTCTAAATGTTCTCCATTTATCCTCTGTGTTTAAATTTGAGAATAATTTGTCACAATTTATGCTATTTAACAATTTCTTTAAATCATTGAATTTTACATTCTTAAAATTAAAAGTAGTCCCCCACTGAGCTCTTCTACCAACCCTAGACACATCATGTTGTAGCAATAGTAAGTAAACTTACTTGCTTGCACTCCATCTACAGGTCAGATATCTTATAAGACCAGTGGTTCTCAAATGGTGTGCCGCAAGAGCTGGCAAGGTGCGTTGAAAACTAAAGTAAAGTAGTGGTGGGACTTCTTGTGTTATCCTTCAGTAGCTAAAAAAGTTTTGTCCATTTTCATGCAATATACTACATAATACCCTTAGCTCTTTTGGCCTCTGTGACACTGCTCTTTCTTGGATTCACTCCTTTCTTTCTCACAGGTCTTTCTATGTGTCATTTGCCGGCGACTCCTCCTCTCCAATGCCTCTGTCTGTTGGAGTGCCTCACGGATCTGTTCTGGGCCTCTACTCTTCTCCATTTATACTTCTTCACTGTGTAAACTTATCAACAGTTATGGCTTCAAATATCACCTCTATGCTGATGACACCCAGATCTATCTCTCCACCCCTGCGCTCTCTCCCTCTGTCCTTTCTCATGTCAGCGACTGCTTATCTGGTATCTCTTCCTGGATGACCTCTCACCACCTAAAGATTAACATGTCCAAGACTGAGCTCCTTCTAATCCCCCCCTCAAGCTCTACGCCGATTATTGACTTCTCTATCCCTGTCGACGGCATCACCATTTCCCCATCGCCCCAATTCTGCTGCCTCAGAGTTACACTTGACTCAAATCTATCCTTTGTCCCCCATATCCAATCGCTTTCTACATCCTGCTGCAACCACCTACGCAATATTTCCAAGATTAGCCATTTTCTGAAAGCTAACACCACAAAGCAAATAATCCACTCCCTTGTTATTTCCCGACTTGACTACTGCAATAACCTACTGGCTCGAGTCTTGAGAAAGGCCTAGCACGGGCCGAAACGCGTTGACCAGCACTGGTAAGCCTTATTCTATTGTTTGCTATTTATCTAGGACAATCTACACTATATTCTATTTTGTTTTTTCCACAGGTGGATCGTTTTTTCCTTTTTGTTATTGTTGTATTGCTTCTACATCAACTACCAAGTATCACTAATATTTGTTTTGAAGACTGTTGGAGTACTCACATTTTTAATTTAAAATTTTTATTTTTATCTCTCATACTTCAATTTTTGGATTTTTATACACTACTATTTATGCTGTGACGTTTCAACACTACAAATTTTACTACATTTGCACCAATTTGCTATTTCGTTTGATACACGGATCTTTTTAATTTTTGAGACTTTCGCCACTGATTTAGACTTTCAACTACAACCGGATCACATAAAATTAAATTTTGAATAACACATTGACTATTTATTACAGGATTTTACACACTTTATTTTTACCTTTTTTCTGTTTGGATTTTAGATTTTTAGGAATTATACGGATTTTTTTTTTCACTGTTACTTTTTCACTGTTTGATTAACTAAGATCACCATTTGAAGCTAATAGATTTACTATCATCAATTGATTTACCACTATTGGTTTGTTCTATATCTTGCTGTAATCAATTGCGTATTGTTTTTACTTTATTTTAATAATTTGTTATATTCAATTTCTTATCATGGATCCATGAAGTCTGTACTGTAATTTGTTTTTACTTTGTATTTTATTGTTCTTAATCCAACTGTACCTCAATTTATCTATGTGTGAAGATATATTATATTAAAATATATATTTTTTAGCCACACTGGTATATCCCATTACTCAAACCTAGCCTCCTTAGGGTAGGCGCCTGGGATTCTCTCCCATTTCAATGCTACAATTTCCAGCATGACTGTTCACCTATGCACAAATAGAGGTCCATGAAGACATGATTTGATGAATTTAGTGTAGAGGAACTTGAGTAGCCTGCACAGGGCCCTGACCTCAACCATACTGAACATCTTTGGGATAAATTAAAATACTGATTGTGAGTTAGACCTTTTCGTCTAACATTAGTACCTGACCTCACAAATGCTGTTTTAACTGAATGGGCACAAATTTCTATAGACACAATCAAAAATCTTGTGGAAAGCCTTCTAGAAAAAATTGCATCTGTTATAATTGTAAAGGTAGGGGTCAACTCCATATTAATGCCCATTGTATGGAAGGGATTCCATCGAGCTCATATAGGGCTAGATAATGAGTGGAGGGCTATTTATCTCTCCTGCTTGTGCGCTAACTATGGCCAACTTTAGATTCTTGTGTGTGTCGGTTATTGCGCGTATTACAATTAGAAGGTAAAAAGTTTCACTTGAGTGCTAACCAGATGCGCCCAAAAAGCTGAAGTCAGAATATCGCAAACACATTAACGTATTCCCTCATGTAATCAATGAAGTGCAAAAAGTGGAAAACAAACACCCAACAAATCACGCAAACCCGATTGTGTTTTCTCAGGTGCGCTTACCCAACATGAAATATTAATATTTCACATTCCAATGTTCTTCACATAGAATAATTTGTTCTATTTATTCATAAATACATATTTCTGCATATATCTGATGGATTTTTGGTACAATATATATATATATATATATATATATATATATATATATATATATATATATATATATATATATATACACACACACATATATATATATATATATATATATATATATATATATATATATTTATATATGAATAGAATGAAATAATGACATTAAATACACAGTTAAACACTTTATTAAATATACATATTGCATAAATATGATGTTTCATATTTCAGCTTCTTGACTGCAAAGGGCTCCAATTATTCACTTATATATGTCTATATATGTATACATATGTATTTATGTGTTTATATGTGTATATATGTCTATTAATACATATATACACATATTAATACATAAATAGATATGCACACATATATATATACATATAAATATACTGTGTATGTATATATATATATATATATATATATATATATATATATATATATATATACATATTCTGACATTAATATCTATGTACAGTATATCTATATTGAAGCCCTTTGCAGTCCTTTTTTCCCCTAACACCTGAGACCTTATACCTTTGAACCCTTGTAACTTTTGTTTGCAATTTTTTTTTTAAATAATTTTTATTAGATGGTGTTATTATGACTAACTGTACTTTTTAAATGTGTTTTTGATGCGATTTGTGAAACTTTTTATTTGAGCGTAACACTTAACGAGAGCTCTGAGGCTGTGCTATCGTGACTCACGTTAAATTCAATTGCACTTGAGCAAACATGTTTACTTTCAACTTGTAGTAGGCAGTCTACTTCTGACGTGCACAAACACCGTCAATAAACCCTTATTGCTCACCTGCACATTAAGAAGCCATTCGCATTCTAGCCCATAGGCGGGATGGTCAGGTGTCAAGATATGATTGGCCATATTGGGAATATAAATATAAAACTGGATATTCATCATGCTTATTTATTTAAAGTAACAGTTAAAGGGCCACTAAACCCAAAGTCTTTCTTTCATGATTCAGATAGAGACTAGAAATTTAAACAACATTACAATTTACTTCTATTATTTATTTTGCTTCATTTTTTAGATATCCTTAGTTGAAGAAAAAGCAATGCACATGGTGAGCCAATCACATGAGGCTTCTATGTGCAGCAACCAATCCGCAGCTACTGAGCATATCTAGATATGCTTTTCAGCAAAGAATATCAAGAGAATAAAACAAATTAGATAATATAAGTAAATTAGAAAGATGTTTAAAATTACATTCTCTTTCTAAATCATGAAAGAAAAAATGTGGATTTCATGGCCCTTTAAGTTCAAAAGAAACTTTCATGATTCAAATAGGGCAAGTAATTTTAAAAAAACTTTCAAATTTAATTGTATCACCTATTTTCCTTTGTTCTCTTGGTATTCTTAGTTGAAAGCTAAATCTAGGTAGGCTCATATGCTAATTTCTTAGACCTTGAAGACCGCCTCTAATCTGAATGCATTTTGACAGTTTTTCACCACTAGTTCATGTGTGTCATATAGATAACATTGAGCTCACACGTGAAGTTACCTAGGAATCAGCACTGATTGGCTAAAATGCACGTCTGTCAAAAGAATTGAAATAAGGGGAGCAGCTTGAAGAGTCTTAGATACAAGGTAATAACAGAGGTAAAAAGTGTGTTATAACTGTGTTGGTTATGCAAAACTGGGGAATCTATACTATAATTGCGTTTGTAACAAGTCCATCGGTGTCGCCAGTTACCAACGCATCCTCAAAGGGATGTTGGCTGCGCGAGGCATATATATCTAAAAAAAACACACACACCAAATTACCGGGATGCCCTGTCACCTAGATACAAACCTCCGGGCAAATAAGTCCCTGGTAGTTCTTGTTATTATTCTTCATTCTCTTGGTATCCTTTGTTGAAAAGCACACCTACCTAGATAGACTCAAGAGCAGCAATGCGCTTCTGGGAGGTAGCTGGTTATTGGTGGCTATGCACATATGCCTCTTATCATTGGTTCACCACACCAGATGTGTTCAGCTAGCTCTAGTAAAGCATTGCTGCTCTGGGACTGGTTTTATCTACATCTTTAATCTTTTTTTCAGGGGTTAAACATTCTGGGGTTAAAGGATTGCCTTTATCCTAGACCCCTGCATGCAACTCGCATATCTAATGCGTTTTTAATCTTTTTCAAATAAAGATTTATTTTTTATCCCCTTCGAGTGCTCAGGAATCTTGTTTTCTCAGTTAAACATCCAGAGTTATGCGCAACCTTCATCCTGGAATCATATAAATAACTTCCAAGTCAGTTGGCATCTTTTATTAAAGGAACAGTCTACACCAGAATTGTTATTGTTTAAAAGGATAGATAATCCCTTTATTACCCATTCCCCGGTTTTGCATAACCAACACAGTTATATTAATATATGTTTTACCTCTGTGATTACCATGTATTTAAGCTTCTGCAGACTGCCCCCTTATCCCAGTGCTTTTGACAGATATGCAGTTTAGCAAATCAGTGCAGACTCCTAAATAACTCCACGGGAGTGAGCACAATGTTATCTAATATGACACACATGAACTAGTACTGTCTAACTGTGAAAAACTTTCAAAATGCTCTGAGCTAAGAGGCGGTTTTTAACGGTTTAGAAATCAGTTTAAGCATAGCTAGGTTTAGCTTTTCAAAAATACCACCAAGGAAACAAAGCAAATTTAATGATAAAAGTCAATTGGAAAGTTGTTTAAAATTGCATGCCCTATCTGAATATTGAAACTTTTATTTTGACTACACTGTCCCTTTAAGTAGGAAAAGTTCTAACATCTCTGTTCTCTTCCACGATTAGTGTTGGAAATCATGTTATCAGAAAACTAATTACTTTACCACTGAGCCGAAACAAAGATGATTAATTACCCCCTGCTCATTGTTGTCAACTATCTACCTTTCATGTGGATTAGACATGAAGCCTACTTAATTATTGTATTTTAATGATATGCCAGCATATGACATTATAGAGTCATACAATGAATTCAGGGCTTCCCAGACTACAATCTCAGGGTCATGTCTGGGCTGCCAAGGCTTTTGTTTGGCCCTTAACACCACTGAGATCTGAAATTTGTTACAGAAAAATCTAGTCTACACTTCTCATCAGGAATGTGTATTTGTATAAGAAGTTTATTCATGTTATGATTATATGCAATTAAATTAAATTGAACTAAATTAATAGTACTTATTTCCCTATGTAATTTGTAATTAAAATGTAGTTATTATCTAGTTTTATTTTGAGGCATTATCTTTTTTTCTTTTTTTTTTTAAAGGTTTTATTAAGTTTTAATGAAAGTACAAATAGAATTAGGAAAGGAACAGTTCCAATACACATTTGTAAATCATAGAGTACAGTTATAAACGTTTAGCAGATAAGAAAATACCAACATGCTCCAAATCATTAATAGATTGGTTCAATTTGACAGAACGGGTATTAAGGCAATATCTGTAGTATAAGTTGGAGTATAATTTGAGTATAGTAATGTGGCTCTTGCTCAATTCCACCATTAGTAACGTAACGGAAAAATAACACTTGGGTGTCCCTGGTCTAGTTCATAATAAGGGGATAAGTCCTATCATATGGACTGAGCTAATAACTAAACGATTCAAATTTGTTGGTTTTATGTGGCTATGTAAGAATTTCTAACAGTAAAGTTATAAAAAATGATACTAAAATGGTAACAGAAAGTTAATTTACTATATCATATTTTGAAAGGAGTAATAGTTTTAATCAGTATTCTTTAATACATGACCAATGTTATATGCAGTTGTGTTCTAAAGGAACATAGAGAAATTGAAATTATGGCTTGCGTTAGTGTTCCAAATGGAAACATTAAAAGGATTTCTCAAAAGCAAAGAAGGCAAAGTGTTATATAAAACGACTGTGAAACATTGGCTAGGCTAATGTGATAGTTGTTTTACAGGATGAACATTGTCACCCTTCATTTGTTTGTAAATGATTAAAGTGCTATCCTTAAGGGACAATTAATGTGTAGTAATACAAAACTGCTTTAACTGAGAATAAATATAATTTTAATATAAAAAATATGATTGATTAATAAGGTGTGATATCTTCAGGAAAAATAAAATAGTGTCCTTTAAGGAACTTATTTTGAGATTTTATATTTTTGATTTAAATAAATAAATGTTATACAACATGTTTTTTTATTTTAATGTTCTTTAAGTTATCACATTTATTTCAAAAGTTTAATCTCATAAACGAGATCTATATATATATATATATATATATATATATATATATATATATATATATATATACAGCATATATATATATATATATATATATATATATATATATATATATATATATATATATATATATATATATATATATATATATATATATATATATATATATATATATAAAGTTTTTGGAGAGAATCTCTACATTTAAAAAAAAAAAACCCTGGATATGAGTTAATAGGGGAGGATTTTACAGCACCCAGTCAAATTCGGATTTGCTAAAGCTATCCACTGAAGGTGAAATATGCATTGAATCTCCCACTTGTCACTGGGAAGGGCAATTACATGACTTACTTATCCACTTAAACACTGAGACTACAATACATGACATATGTTACAAAAAATGTATAATCAAAGTAGAATCTGTGAGTCTTGATGTAATCATAAAACTTGACTTTTATTCCATAAGGTTAAACCATATTGACAATGGTATACTTCAACTGGGTGAAAATGCCAAACAAGCTTACGCGTTTCGGCCTTAGCCTTAATCATAGCTTGATGTGATACTGCCCAACTGCTCTATTTAAAAGACACAAAGCTGCTGTGATTGGATAAAAAACAATTGTCAATAATATATCAGGCATAAGTACTTATTACAGTATACTCTATGTTAGCCTTTTTGTATAGTATGTTCAAATCTTCAATCTAGTTAAGTGTTTTATACCATTGTGTATCAAGGGTTAAATCGCCAATTGTTTTTTTATCTAATCATAGCAGCTATGTGTCTTTTAAATAGAGCAGTTGGGCAGTATCACACCAAGCTATGATTAAGGCTATGACTGACTGAAACCCGTAAGCTTGTTTGGTGTTTTCACCCAGTTGAAGTATACCATTGTTGATATGTTTTAACCTTAAGGAATAAAAGTCAAGTTTTATTATTACAAGGCTTACGGATTCAACTTTGATTATTTGAAATATTATTTGTCGGTTTTCCTGTTGGATACTTCCATCAAATCTGCCAGCGATTGAATTACATGGTCACATGTATTGTGACGAGTCATACACCACTTCTCAGCCTGTTATGAGGAAGGAGGAATTAGGACGTGTGGTCGGAACGGCACCATTTTGTCCAGAGAGTCTCACCTGCTTGCGAGGTTTTGAGAGGACGCCATGACCCCTGCAGATGTCTGACCTCCAGGTCTGACCTCCAGGTTAAATGTGTGAGTATGTCTGTATACGCACGCTAAACGTAGCGGTGATACAGTGATACGGCCATAGAATTTACTCGACATACCAAGTCTTCCTGGGTGTATGAACTTACTATAAGACTGATTAGTCATTGAATGTTTGACCTTTCGCCATATGTTTGAGTGGATGGGATAATCCACAGGAAGGTTTCTGTGAATTTGTGATATTGCTGCACTTAATTAGGGCTTACAACGCTGTGTGCACAAACCTCTCTGTTTGTTTACAATAAATATACTCTTAAATATGATTTCCTGGCTTGCTGGTAGTGCTTTGTCTTGAGCTATTATCTTAGAGCTCTTTATTGTTTGAGTAACCTTTCAGCCAGCTGGTTCCTATTAAAATACTGAAACAGTATTGCACATGATTTCTTTTCTTTGAGGTTTCATCTGCAAAGGGCAGTTCCAGTAGTTACCAACGAATGCATTATATCCTTACATATTTGATTTTTATTTGTGCACAGTGTTTTATATTTCAATTATTAATATTTGATTTATATATTGTTTTTGAATTAACTACTGTCGTGTTTATTTAAGATTATTTGTTACATTATATTTGAATGTGTCATTCATGTTGGATGAAGTAATTAATGTATTATTTTAACTTTAATTCATCAGAACTAAAAAAAATAATCATCTATATATCTACAGTAGGTAACCAAGTATTGCATCTAGCTATGCAAACTAAAAACAAAGAACTCTCTAGAATCTAGGTGCAAATCTCAAACTCACTTAATTAAAAAAAAGTTTATAATACTAAAATAGTCTAAAATAACAAAAATAATACTAAAATAGCCTAAAATAAAAATTTGTACCGCTGCATGTATTTTTTTTAACTTTTCAGTTATAGTGAATAATTTGGTTTTATCTCTGTATTCACACAGTAATCTTTTTACTATTTAATGTTTCATAACTTTTGTAAGAATATTAAGCACATGTCTCAAAAAAGCTTTACCTTTAAAAAAAATATGGCTTCTTAATTGAATCTATATAGCTGCTTATAGACGTGTAAATTATTCTATAAAGAATCATTCTCCCCAGAGGCTTCTCTTTATTTGTGATTTTGTTTAGCAATATATAAAACGTGAGCATTCAGAAATTCTATTATTAAAATAAATAAATACATCTTTATTGTTACATACCGTATTGCTTCGATTTCTCTAAATAATGGTTCAAACTATTATTAAAACTATAAACTTGATTTTTAAATATATATTTTATAGTTATATAATTAATTTTCAGTTTCCATTAAATAATTTTCTTCCATAAATAAAATTTTACCTCCTTTGTTACCTGGTTGGATCATAATGTGTTTTTTGTTTTTATCTTTGAATTATTTCAGGACAACTGTTTATTATTTTATACAGTTTAATTATGTTACTTTGGGATTGTCTACCGCTATTTTAACCATCTCAGTATATCATACTTTAAACAATGATATTTATATAATTATTACTTTGCTGAGTATTTTTCAGAATTGGGATACTAAGAAAATATTTTTTTGGAAATCTCTAAATGTTACCATAAGTAACAGAATGATTTATACAGTGACAGTATAGTAAAGATAATAATATTGTTATTATTATTTACTAAACTGGTCTTCCAATATATTAATATCCATTTTAATGTTTTAGTGTAACTCTCGCCAGGACCCTCTACCCATTTGATCCCTTTAAGTGTTATCTTGTTTACTGCCTTTGTTTATAGCGCTGCAGAATCTGTTGGCGCTCTACAAATACCTGATAATAATAAAGACATTAGTTTCTTAGTACAGTCTTGTAAAATATTATTCTACTTGCTCTTAAATCAAAGGTCATCTTGTCCAAAGAATGAACTTTTAAAAACCCTTAAAACCAAACCCTAGATGTAATATTAGCTTTCATGTCATTTACTATAATAATTTTTTTTTATATATTCTTTATTTTCCTTTATATATCATCCAAAAATTCATTCATAATGGAGGACCTTTCCCTCCAATTTGACAAAGAGAAATAATTCATAACAACACCAAACAGTGCACAATAATAAAGATGCAAATATAAAAGTAAAACAAAAAGTAAATAATATAGAAAATATTTTATTTAAGTTAGGTATGTGATGCTTACCTACCAATCTGAAATATTGTAGGGAGTTAAAAAGGACTAGGGTGTTTGTATTTTTATAGAAACAGAGATGTACATCTAGCTTAAAGGGACACTGTACCCAAAAATTTTCTTTCGTGATTCAGATTGAGCATGAAATTTTAAGCAACTTTCTAATTTACTCCTATTATCAAATTTTCTTCATTCTCTTGGTATCTTTATTTGAAATGCAAGAATGTAAGTTTAGATGCCGGCCCATTTTTGGTGAACAACCTGGGTTGTCCTTACTGATTGGTGGATAAATTCATCCACCAATAAAAAAGTGCTGTCCAGAGTACTGAAACCAAAAAAAAGCTTAGATGCCTTCTTTTTCAAATAATGATAGCAAGAGAACGAAGAAAAATTGATAATAGGAGTAAATTAGAAAGTTGCTTAAAATTGCATGCTCTTTCTGAATTACAAAAGAAAAACATTTGGTACAGTGTCCCTTTAAGTGGCTAAAATAAAAAAATGTAAAAATCCCTGGCACCAGTAGTGTAAAAGAAGTAACCATTATGATACTCCAGTCTGCTATACTGAAATGGGACAAAAAGTTAGTATATTATTGTTATAACCAAATTTATTAAAAACAATAACAAACATTCAATCAGTATAAATCCATTCCTATGGGAATGAAAGTCGCATATTACATGAAAAAGATCCAAACATAGGGCTAGATGATGAGAGGAGGTGCTAATATTACAAGTTTAAAGTAAAACATTTTTGCATGAGCACTAGCCCAAAGTGCACAAAAAGTGGAATATCAGGACCATGTTAAAGTATTCCATCATAGACTTCAATGTGTAAAAAGTAAAAAAAAACACCCATACTAGTGTGCAAACTTGATCATGTTTAACCAGGTGCGCTAACCTAACATTAATATTAATATTTCACATTCCAATGTTCTTCACATAGAATAATATGTTATATTTATTATTAAATAAATATTTCTATATATATCTGATGTTTTGTTTTTTTTTGGTAAAATATTTATCTATACGTACAGTATATAAACAGTAATATTTATTTAAAAATACATATAACATATGCCCTATTTGAACAACATTGGAATGTGAAAATCTTACAGTAAATACACAGTTAAACATGTTATTAAATATGAATATTGCATAAATATGTTTTTTTATGTTTTCAGCTACTTGACTGCAAAGGGCTCCAATTCCCTTTGGATATATATGTATATATGTCTGTAAATACATATATACACATATAAATACATTTGTACATACCTATAAACATATATATATATATATATATATATATATATATATATATATATATATATATATATATACATACACATAAATGTACATATTTAGACATGTTTATGTATGTATCTCTGTTAAAGCCCTTTGCAGCCCTTTATTTTAATAACAACTGAGACTTCATATCTTTGAGCCCTTATAACTATGCAATTTTTTTTAATAATTTTTGTTATTATGAGTGTAACTGTATTCTGCAATGTGTTTTTGATGTGGTTTGTTCAAGTTTTTTGTCTTGCATAACAGTTAAAGGACCAGTAAATATAGTTGATTTGCATAATCAACAAATGCATGAAAGATTATGTAATAGCACTTAGAGGCCTATTTATCAAGCCATCAACCACAAATACGCTGGAATTCCGCAGCATAATTGTGGCGAGCCTGATTAGACCTAGTTATCAAAGCCTACAGACCGGCAAAAGTTGAAATTTGTGACATAACATACGATCCACCGGTCTCAATCTGACACAGATTGATGCTTACGTCATTACAGATGTTCCGAATACAAATTCGGCACTATCTGACAACTTTTGCAAGTTATCAAATTTCTAACAGGTACGCTCACCACTATTCCGGCCCAGCGTACCTGGTTTTCAATCAGCCACCCTGGAGGCCGCGGATTCTATTCTATCAGCCAATCAGAATGTAAGGGACACAAACTTGGATGACGTACCTTAAAGGGAAACTTCATTCTTCATTGACCATCGTAAGAAGAGGATGCTCTGTGCTGGATGTCTTGAAGATGGAGCTGCTCCGCGCCGGATGGATAAAGATAGAAGATGTCGTCTGGTTGAAGACTTCTGCCCGCTTGGATGAAGACTTTGGTCCGTTTGGATGAAGACTTCTGCTGGCTTCGATGAGGACTTCTGCCGCTTGGATGAGTATGGATGTCCGGTCTTCCAAAACTGTAAGTGGATCGTCGGTAGTTAGTGTTAGGTTTTTTTAAGGGTTTATTGGGTGGGTTTAAATTTTAGGTTAGGGACTTTGGGCAGTAAAAGAGCTAAATGCCCTTTTAAGGACAATACCCATACAAATGCCCTTTTCAGGGCAATGGAGAGCTTAGGTTTTTTAGATAGTGTTTAATTTGGGGGGGTTGGTTGGTTGGATGGTGGGTTTTACTGTTTGTGGGGTGTTTGTATTTTTTTTTACAGGTAAAGAGCTGATTTCTTTGGGGCAATGCCCTGCAAAAGGCCCTTTTAAGGGCCATTGGTAGTTTAGTGTAGGCTAGGGTTTTTTTTTTATTTTGAGGGGTCTTTTTTTATTTTGATAGGGCTCTTAGATTAGGTGTAATTGTTTTTTATTTTTGATACTGTGGTTTTTTATTTTTTGGTAACAGTGTTTTTTTTGTTGTAACTTAGTTTTTTGTAATTTAGTAATTTGTAATAGTAGATTTAAATAACTTGAGTAGGGTTAGGTTTTTAAATATGTAATATAGTTAATTTAATTGGTAGTTTAATGTAATTTTAGTATAATAGGGTAGGTTAATTAATAGTTTAATATAGTTTAATGTAATTTTAGTATAATATTTAGGGTAGGTTAATTAATAGTTTAATATAGTTTAATGTAATTTTAGTATAATAGTTAGGGTAGGTTAATTAATAGCGGCGGGATAGGGGTTAATACATTTATTTAGTTGTGGAGGGGTCCGGGAGCAGTGGGATAGGGGTTAATAGCTTTATTAAAGTTGTGGTGGGTTTCCGGAGCGGCGTTATAAGGGCTAATACATTTATTTCATTGAGGAGGGGTCCGGGAGCGGCGGGATAGGGGTTACTAGCTTTATTAAAGTTGTGGTGGGCTCTGGGAGTGGCGGGATAGGGGTTAATACATTTATTTAGTTGTTGAGGGGTCCAGGAGCGGCGGGATAGGGGTTAATAGCTTTATTAAAGTTGCGGTGGGCTCCGGGAGTGGCTGGATATGGGTTAAACATTTTAGTATAGTGGCGGTGTTTAGTGACAGGATATAAATAAAGTTGGTAAGAAGCCGAATAGCAACGAGATCGATGACTGTTAGTTAAAAACAGTCCACTGCTCATCACCCCGTACTTGGTGCGTGGCTTTCTGCCGGCTTTTTTATAAATATGGAGAGCGTATACAGGTCCGCGGCTGCGATGTTATGCGATGTTAGGTGAGCGTATTGGTCCCGGCGAATGCAGCATAGTTGACAGCTTGATAATTCTGGCCTTATTGTCTGAACTTCACATCAGCAGTAGATTTTTTTTCTGACAAATTTCAGAGTTATGTCTATTTCCACTCCTCCTGTATCATGTGATAGCCACCAGCCAATCACAAATGCATATATGTATAGTCTGTGGGTCTCATAAAGTGTAAATATAAAAACACTGTGCACATTTTGTTAATGGAAGTAAATTGGAAAGTTGTTGAGAATTGCATGCTCTATCTGAAACATGAAGGTTTAATTTTGACTTGAGTGTCTCTTTAACCAGAGCTCTGAAGTCGCACTAACTCGACGCAAGTTAAATTAAATTGTGCTCAAGCGAACTCATTTACTTTCAACTAGTAATACATGCAGTAATTTAGAGAAGGCGCAAAGAGCCTCGATATACCCCTTATTGCTCGCACACAACAGTTAGCGCAACACTTGTAATCAAGCCCATAGTTCGCTAAAACGTCCTTAAAAATGTCAGAAATAACAAAGAGCATCTATTGCATAAAAACAAACAAATCTATCCTTGCAAGTAAACTGCCAATCCGATCCTTTACAGTAAATAAAAGTTCAAGTCTCATTAACTTACCATTTAATTCTTTATCTTTGAAGCATAGTCTTCCAGGGGGACTGTAATATATGTTTTACTTTCTCATGGTCCTCTTCTGGATATATTATTATTATTATTATTATTATCGGTTATTTGTAGAGCGCCAACAGATTCCGCAGCGCTATGTATAGCAGTGTGTCACCCAGCTTCTGAATCAATACTGCCACAGTTCCAGTGCGGTATAGGATCCAGCTGATGCCAAGGACATGGACATTTGTCCCATGGACAAAAAAGCTTGTTATCTGTAACCCATTTCAACCCTTTGATCAGATTTTTTATTTTTATCCCTAAGAAAGTTTTACAGCATGACACACTAATTATTTCCAAAAGGACTTGTCAAAACAACACCTTTTTGCTGCTAAGCCTTTTTTACCCCAGTGATGAGCCAATTTTGAGCTTTTTCTGCTACTGACATTTAAACCCTATTGTAAGTCAGTTAATGACCCAAGCCCTTTATATATTGTTTTTTTTTTCTGCAGGCCCAGCAGATTCACAATATACCATTATTATATTTATAAACCATGGCATGTTAGAAAGCTTCAGCAAAAACTGTAAAAACTGTAAAAAATAATCTATATTTTTTCTTAAAGTTTAGTAAATAATATTGAAAATGGCCAAGTGACCACTGCTTTTACAGCGATCACCTTGCTAAATTGTCATAGAGGGTAGCCACAAGTAAAATGGGGGCCCATGCAGGCTTTTGGGGGTTATAATATAGATTAGAGAGGTCCCAAGGTACAATACAGAAATAAAAGCCTTTATATTGCAATCACTAGTATACATAAAGGCATTAAAGCTTTGATATATGTTAGCATATTATGGGGCCAAACAAAATGCATCTAATAATTTTAATACAGAAAATCACCAATAAAGTCTACTACCAATACTGGTATTTTTAAAGATACATAATTTGTTTTTCTAAAGGATTTTGATCAACCGCTATATGTTTTGAACATTAATGGGTATAACCTGTAGTGAGTTTTATGTCATTATAATGTATTTTTACTGTATAGGAAATAAAAGTCATGTTAGGGAGCCTGGCTTAATGGGCAGCAAAAGAGCTGATTGCCCTTTTAAGGGCAATGGCTATACAAATGCCCCTTTTATTGGCAATGGGTAGATTAGATTTTTTTAGAGTTAGGTCTTTTTTTATTTTGGTGGGTTGGATGAGTGGGGGGTTTTACTGTTAGGGGTTAATTTGTATTTTTTTAGGTAAAAGAGCTGTTTCTTCAGGGCAATGCCCTACAAAAGGTCCTTTTAAGGGCTATTGGTAGTTTAGAGTTAGATTAGGGGGTGTTTTTATTTTGGGGTGGCTTTTTTGTTTTTATAGGGGTATTAGATTATGTTTACATTTTTTATTTTGGATAATTTTGTTTATTTTTTTCTGTAATCTTAGATATTTTTTAATTTTTGCGATATTAGATTTTTTACTTTAATTTTAATCTTATGTTTTTTTTAAATATAATGTTAGTCTTTTTTATTTTATGTAAGTGTAGTTAATTGGGGTTAATTTAGGGGGTGTTAGGATAGGGGGCTTAGTGATTAGATTAATACTTTGCGTTGCGGGGGGGGTGGCGGTTTAGGGGTTAATAGTGTTAATAGGTAGTATGCAATGTAGAGGGTTGGCAGTTTAGGGGTTAATAGTGTTAATAGGTTAATTGTGTTGTGGTTGGGTGGCAGATTAGGGGTTAATATTTTATTAGATACTCTGTGATGTCAGGGCATCTGTAAATGTCAGTGGAAAATACATATATATATATATATATATATATATATATATATATATAATATAAGATAAAATAAGTATGAAATCTCTCAAATAGTAAGTTTGAGCATGCTCATTCATCACACTCTATGTATTCCACATCTGAGAACAAAGGATCGCTTCCAAAGATGTCCTGCTGAGGTGTGAAGCTAAAATCCCTATCAGATTGTCACTGACCCCTATTTCTACTCTGAAACCATCTATATTTTTGTGTGTTGTAAATCTTGGATCAAGCATGAGGATTCCCTTTCCTGACTACAATGCATGAATATAAGAGGAAACTCAAAATGAATATATATATATATATACTGTATATATATATATATATTCAGACACATATTAAACATAAACATGGAAACCTGAAAGTTGAGATTCCAGCATGTATTTTTTTAATATGACCAATGTTAATAATCTATTTCTTTATTTTCCAGGCATATAACAAATACACGTGTGGTTGTCCCAATTAGAGGTGCACTGAATATGAAATATGCTATGGTCTTATATGAATAAAAGAAAATAACCAAATGCTATTTTTAAATGGGTTTGAAGAGAATAATTAGCAGTATAAATTATTTATTAATATGATTATTGAAAACATACTGTGTTTGATATTGAAGTGATCAGAGAAGATAGCACTATATGATCCTATGAATATTTAACACTTACGCCTAGATTTAGAGTTTGGCATTAGCTGTCAAAACCAGCGTTAGGGGCTCCTAACGCTGGTTTTGGGCTACCGCTGGTATTTAGAGTCTTGTAGGTAAGGGTCTAACGCTCACTTTGCAGCCACGACTTTTCCTTACCGCAGATCCCCCTATGCCATTTGCGTATCCTATCTTATCAATGGGATCTTTCTAACACTGGTATTTAGAGTCTTGGCTGAAGTGAGCGTTAGAAATCTAACGACAAGACTCCAGCCACAGAGAAAAGCCAGGAGTTAAGAGCTTTATGGGCTAACGCCGGTTTATAAAGCTCTTAACTACTGTGCTCTAAAGTACACTAACACCCATAAACTACCTATGTACCCCTAAACCGAGGCCCCCCCACATCGCCGCCACTCTAATAAAAAATTTTAACCCCTAATCTGCCGACCGCACACAGCCGCCACCTACGTTATCCCTATGTACCCCTAATCTGCTGCCCCTAACACCGCCGACCCCTATATTATATTTATTAACCCCTAATCTGCTGCCCCCAACGTCGCCGCCACCTACCTACACTTATTAACCCCTAATCTGCCGACCGGACCTCACCGCTACTATAATAAAGCTATTAACCCCTAATCCGCCTCACTCCCGCCTCAATAACCCTATAATAAATATTATTAACCCCTAATCTGCCCTCCCTAACATCACCAACACCTAACTTCAAGTATTAACCCCTAATCTACCGACCGGACCTCACCGCTACTCTATTAAATTTATTAACCCCTAAAGCTAAGTCTAACCCTAACACCCCCCTAAATTAAATATAATTTTTATCTAACAAAATAAATGAACTCTTATTAAATAAATTATTCCTATTTAAAGCTAAATACTTACCTGTAAAATAAACCTTAATATAGCTACTATATAAATAATAATTATATTGTAGCTATTTTAGGATTAATATTTATTTTACAGGCAACTTTGCATTTATTTTAACCAGGTACAATAGCTATTAAATAGTTAATAACTATTTAATAGCTACCTAGTTAAAATAATTACAAAATTACCTGTAAAATAAATCCTAACCTAAGTTACAATTAAACCTAACACTACACTAGCAATAAATTAATTAAATAAACTACCTACGATTACCTACAATTAAACCTAACACTACACTATCAATAAATTAATTACATAAAATACCTACAAATAAATACAATTAAATAAACTAACTAAAGTACAAAAAATAAAAAAAGAACTAAGTTACAAAAAATAAAAAAATAAGTTACAAACATTTATGTAATTAATTTATTGATAGTGTAGTGTTAGGTTTAATTGTAGATAATTGTAGGTATTTTATTTAATTAATTTATTGATAGTGTAGTGTTAGGTTTAATTGTAACTTAGGTTAGGATTTATTTTACAGGTAATTTTGTAATTATTTTAACTAGGTAGCTATTAAATAGTTATTAACTATTTAATAGCTATTGTACCTGGTTAAAATAAATACAAAGTTGCCTGTAAAATAAATATTAATCCTAAAATAGCTACAATATAATTATTATTTATATTGTAGCTATATTAGGGTTTATTTTACAGGTAAGTATTTAGCTTTAAATAGGAATAATTTATTTAATAAGATTTATTTCGTTAGATGTAAATTATATTTAACTTAGGGGGGTGTTAGTGTTAGGGTTAGACTTAGCTTTAGGGGTTAATAAATTTAATAGAGTAGCGGTGAGGTCCGGTCGGCAGATTAGGGGTTAATACTTGAAGTTAGGTGTCGGTGATGTTAGGGAGGGCAGATTAGGGGTTAATAATATTTATTATAGGGTTATTGAGGCGGGCTGGTCGGCAGATTAGGGGTTAATAAGTGTAGGTAGGTGGCGGCGACGTTGGCGGCGGCAGATTAGGGGTTAATAAATATAATATAGGGGTCGGCGGTGTTAGGGGCAGCAGATTAGGGGTACATAGGGATAACGTAGGTTGCGGTGGTGTACGGAGCGGCAGATTAGGGGTTAAAAATAATATGCAGGGGTCAGCGATAGCGGGGGCGGCAGATTAGGGGTTGATAAGTGTAAGGTTAGGGGTGTTTAGACTCGGGGTACATGTTAGGGTGTTAGGTGCAGACATAGGAAGTGTTTCCCCATAGGAAACAATGGGGCTGCATTAGGAGCTGAACGCTGCTTTTTTGCAGGTGTTTTTTTCAGCTCAAACGGCCCCGTTGTTTCCTATGGGGGAATCGTGCACAAGCACGTTTTTGAAGCTGGCCGCGTCCGTAAGCACCGCTGGTATTTAGAGTTGCAGTGGCAGGAAATTATGCTATACGCTCCCTTTTTGGAGCCTAACGCAGCCCTTCTGTGAACTCTAAATACCAGCGGTATTTAAAAGGTGCGGGAGAAAAAACATAATTTATGTAAGAACTTACCTGATAAATTCATTTCTTTCATATTAGCAAGAGTCCATGAGCTAGTGACGTATGGGATATACATTCCTACCAGGAGGGGCAAAGTTTCCCAAACCTCAAAATTCCACCTCAAAAAAGGGTGGGCCTCATGGACTCTTGCTAATATGAAAGAAATGAATTTATCAGGTAAGTTCTTACATAAATTATGTTTTCTTTCATGTAATTAACAAGAGTCCATGAGCTAGTGACGTATGGGATAATGAATACCCAAGATGTGGATCTTCCACGCAAGAGTCACTAGAGAGGGAGGGATAAAATAAAAACAGCCAATTCCGCTGAAAAATAATCCACACCCCAAACAAAGTTTAAATCTTATAATGAAAAAAACTGAAATTATAAGCAGAAGAATCAAACTGAAACCGCTGCCTGAAGTACTTTTCTACCAAAGACTGCTTCAGAAGAAGAAAACACATCAAAATGGTAGAATTTAGTAAAAGTATGCAAAGAAGACCAAGTTGCTGCTTTGCAAATCTGATCAACCGAAGCTTCATTCCTAAATGCCCAGGAAGTAGAGACTGACCTAGTCGAATGAGCTGTAATCCTTTGAGGCGGAGTTCTACCCGACTCAACATAAGCATGATGAATCAAAGACTTTAACCAAGATGCCAAAGAAATGGCAGAAGCCTTCTGACCTTTCCTAGAACCAGAAAAGATAACAAATAGACTAGAAGTCTTTCGGAAATCTTTAGTAGCTTCAACATATTTCAAAGCTCTAACTACATCCAAAGAATGCAATGATCTTTCCTTAGAGTTCTTAGGATTAGGACACAATGAAGGAACCACAATTTCTCTACTAATGTTGTTAGAATTCACAACCTTAGGTAAAAATTTAAATGAAGTTCGCAACACCGCCTTATCCTGATGAAAAATCAGAAAAGGAGACTCACAAGAAAGAGCAGATAATTCAGAAACTCTTCTAGCAGAAGAGATGGCCAAAAGAAACAAAACTTTCCAAGAAAGTAATTTAATATCCAGCGAATGCATAGGTTCAAACGGAGGAGCTTGAAGAGCCCCCAGAACCAAATTCAAACTCCAAGGAGGAGAAATTGACTTAATGACAGGTTTTATACGAACCAAAGCCTGTACAAAACAATGAATATCAGGAAGATTAGCAATCTTTCTGTGAAAAAGAACAGAAAGAGCAGAGATTTGTCCTTTCAAGGAACTTGCAGACAAACCTTTATCCAAACCATCCTGAAGAAACTGTAAAATTCTAGGAATTCTAAAAGAATGCCAAGAAAAAAGATGAGAAGAACACCAAGAAATGTAAGCCTTCCAGACTCGATAATATATCTTCCTAGATACAGATTTACGAGCCTGTAACATAGTATTAATTACGGAGTCAGAGAAACCTCTATGACTGAGAATCAAGTGTTCAATCTCCATACCTTCAAATTTAAGGATTTGAGATCCTGATGGAAAAAAGGACCTTGTGATAGAAGGTCTGGTCTTAACGGAAGAGTCCACGGTTGGCAAGTAG
Source organism: Bombina bombina (assembly GCF_027579735.1). Taxonomy (NCBI): domain Eukaryota; kingdom Metazoa; phylum Chordata; class Amphibia; order Anura; family Bombinatoridae; genus Bombina; species Bombina bombina. The sequence goes on along the minus strand of NC_069504.1, from coordinate 838,323,371 downwards.
CCATCCGGACAAGATCCGCATACCAAAACCTGTGAGGCCATGCTGGAGCCACCAGCAGAACAAACGAACGCTCCTTTAGAATCTTGGAAATCACTCTTGGAAGAAGAACTAGAGGCGGAAAGATATAGGCAGGATGATACTTCCAAGGAAGTGACAATTCATCCACTGCTTCCGCCTGAGGATCCCTGGATCTGGACAGATACCTGGGAAGCTTCTTGTTTAGATGAGAAGCCATCAGATCTATTTCTGGAAGTCCCCACATTTGAACAATCTGACGAAATACCTCTGGGTGAAGAGACCATTCGCCCGGATGTAATGTTTGGGAACTGAGATAATCCGCTTCCCAATTGTCTATACCTGGGATATGAACCGCAGAAATTAGACAGGAGCTGGATTCCGCCCATACAAGTATTCGAGATACTTCTTTCATAGCCAGAGGACTGTGAGTCCCTCCTTGATGATTGACATATGCCACGGTTGTGACATTGTCCGTCTGAAAACAAATGAACGACTCTCTCTTTAGAAGAGGCCACGACTGAAGAGCTCTGAAAATCACACGGAGTTCCAAAATGTTGATTGGTAATCTCGCCTCCTGAGATTCCCAAACCCCTTGTGCTGTCAGAGACCCCCATACAGCTCCCCAACCTGTCAGACTTGCATCTGTTGAGATCACAGTCCAGGTCGGAAGAACAAAAGAAGCCCCCTGAACTAAACGAAGGTGGTCTGTCCACCACGTCAGAGAGTGTCGTACAATCGGTTTTAAAGATATTAATTGTGATATCTTTGTATAATCCCTGCACCACTGGTTCAGCATACAGAGCTGAAGAGGTCGCATGTGAAAACGAGCAAAGGGGATCGCATCCGATGCAGCAGTCATAAGACCTAGAATTTCCATGCATAAGGCTACCGAAGGGAATGATTGAGACTGAAGGTTTCGACAAGCTGAAACCAATTTCAGACGTCTCTTGTCCGTCAACGATAGAGTCATGGACACTGAATCTATCTGGAAACCTAAAAAGGTTACCCTTGTCTGAGGAATCAACGAACTCTTTGGTAAATTGATCCTCCAACCATGTTCTCGAAGAAACGATACAAGTCGATTCGTATGAGATTCTGCTAAATGTGAAGACTGAGCAAGTACCAAGATATCGTCCAAATAAGGAAATACCACAATACCCTGTTCTCTGATTACAGATAGAAGGGCACCGAGAACTTTTGTAAAAATCCTTGGAGCTGTTGCTAGGCCAAACGGCAGAGCCACAAACTGGTAATGCTTGTCTAGAAAAGAGAATCTCAGAAACTGATAGTGATCTGGATGAATCGGAATATGCAGATATGCATCCTGTAAATCTATTGTGGACATATAATGCCCTTGCTGAACAAAAGGCAGAATAGTCCTTATAGTTACCATTTTGAATGTTGGAATCCTTACATAACGATTCAATATTTTTAAATCCAGAACTGGTCTGAAGGAATTCTCCTTCTTTGGTACAATGAAGAGATTTGAGTAAAACCCCAGCCCCTGTTCCAAAACTGGAACCGGCACAATTACTCCAGCCAACTCTAGATCTGAAACACATTTCAGAAATGCTTGAGCCTTCACTGGATTTATTGGGACACGGGAAAGAAAAAATCTTTTTGCAGGAGGCCTTATCTTGAAGCCTATTCTGTACCCTTGTGAAACAATATTCTGAATCCAAAGATTGTGAATCGAATTGATCCAAATTTCTTTGAAAAATCGTAATCTGCCCCCTACCAGCTGGGCTGGAATGAGGGCCGCACCTTCATGTGGACTTGGGAGCTGGCTTTGGCTTTTTAAAAGGCTTGGATTTATTCCAGACTGGAGATGGTTTCCAAACTGATACCACTCCTGTAGGGGAAGGATCAGGTTTTTGTTCCTTATTGTGATGAAAGGAACGAAAATGATTAGCAGACCTAAATTTACCCTTAGATATTTTATCCTGTGGTAAAAAAGTTCCTTTCCCCCCAGTAACAGTTGAAATAATAGAATCCAACTGTGAACCAAACAATTTATTACCCTGGAAAGAAAGGGAAAGCAAAGTTGACTTAGAAGACATATCAGCATTCCAAGTTTTAAGCCATAAAGCTCTTCTAGCTAAAATAGCTAAAGACATATACCTGACATCAACCCTAATGATATCAAAGATGGCATCACAAATAAAGTTATTAGCATGTTGAAGAAGATTAACAATGCTATGAGTATTATGATCTTTTATTTGTTGTGCTAAAGCTTCCAACCAGAAAGTTGAAGCTGCAGCAACATCCGCCAAATATATAGCAGGTCTAAGAAGATTACCTGAACATAAGTAAGCTTTTCTTAGAAAGGATTCAATTTTCCTATCTAAAGGATCCTTAAAGGAAGTACTATCTGCCGTAGGAATAGTAGCACGTTTAGCAAGAGCAGAGATAGCCCCACCAACCTTAGGGATTTTGTCCCAAAACTCTAATCTGTCAGATGGCACAGGATATAATTGCTTAAACCGTTTAGAAGGTGTAAATGAATTACCCAAATTATTCCATTCCCTGGAAATTACTTCAGAAATAGCATCAGGGACGGGAAAAACCTCCGGAATAACTACAGGAGGTTTAAAAACCGTATTCAAACGTTTAGATTTAGTATCAAGAGGACCAGATTCCTCTATTTCTAATGCAATTAAGACTTCTTTAAGTAAAGAGTGAATAAATTCCATTTTAAATAAATATGAAGATTTATCAGTATCAACCTCTGAAACAGAATCCTCTGAACCAGAAAAATCATTATCAGAAACAGAATCAGAATGATTATGTTCATTTAAAAATTCATCTGAAAAATGAGAAGTTTTAAAAGACCTTTTACGTTTACTGGAAGTAGGAATAACAGACATAGCCTTCTTAATAGATTTAGAAACAAAATCTCTTATGTTAACAGGAACACCCTGAATATTAGATGTTGATGGAACAGCAACAGGTAATAGAACATTACTAAAGGAAATATTATCTGCATTAACAAGTTTGTCATGACATTCATTACAAACAACAGCCGGAGGAACAGTTACCACAAGTTTACAACAAATACACTTAACTTTGGTAGATCCAGCATCAGGCAGCAATTTTCCAGAAGTATCTTCTGATTCAGGGTCAATCTGAGACATCTTGCAATATGTAATAGATGTAATAGAAAAAACAACATATAAAGCAAAATTGATCAAATTCCTTAAATGACAGTTTCAGGAATGGGAAAAAATGCCAATGAACAAGCTTCTAGCAACCAGAAGCAAATAAACAATGAGACTTAAATAATGTGGAGACAATAATGACGCCCATATTTTTTAGCGCCAAAAAAGACGCCCACATTATTTGGCGCCTAAATGCTTTAAGCGCCAAAAATGACGCCACATCCGGTGACGCCGAAATTTTTGGCGCAAAAACGTCAAAAAAATGACGCAACTTCCGGCGACAAGTATGACACCGGAAATGACAAAGAAAATTTTTGCGCCAAAAAAAGTCAAATTTAAAGGTAAGAAAAATTGATTATTCATATGCATTATCCCAATAATGAAACTGACTGTCTGAAATAAGGAATGTTGAACATCCTGAATCAAGGCAAATAAATGTTTAAACACATATATTTAGAACTTTATACAAAAGTGCCCAACCATAGCTTAGAGTGTCACGAAAATAAGACTTACTTACCCCAGGACACTCATCTACATGTAGTAGAAAGCCAAACCAGTACTGAAACGAGAATCAGTAGAGGTAATGGTATATATAAGGGTATATCGTCGATCTGAAAAGGGAGGTAAGAGATGAATCTCTACGACCGATAACAGAGAACCTATGAAATAGACCCCGTAGAAGGAGATCATTGAATTCAAATAGGCAATACTCTCTTCACATCCCTCTGACATTCACTGCACACTGAGAGGAAAACCGGGCTCCAGCCTGCTGCGAAGCGCATATCAATGAAGAATCTAGCACAAACTTACTTCACCACCTCCATGGGAGGCAAAGTTTGTAAAACTGATTTGTGGGTGTGGTGAGGGGTGTATTTATAGGCATTTTGAGGTTTGGGAAACTTTGCCCCTCCTGGTAGGAATGTATATCCCATACGTCACTAGCTCATGGACTCTTGCTAATTACATGAAAGAAAAAGCATGTGTAGCTAACGCACCCCTTTGGCCGCAGAACTCTAAATCTAGCGGATAGTTTATTAATATCAAATTATAATATACATATTAAAAAGTAAAATTACAAATTCTTGTATAGAAATAATTGAATGAAACTGTTTGTGTCTCTTTCTGCTGCCCCGGTGTTGTGAAGCGAGAATTACAGCCAAAAGATTTGACTGTTAAAGATGCGTTTCCATAGTAACCATGCATTGCCAGGGAATCAATGAAAGGAGGCATCTCCCAAGTTGACCTATGGGATTTCAGATCCGAAGGGTCTATCCAATTCAGCAATGATGGTACAGAACAAAAAGGGGTGGGGTTATATCACATGATAAAACCCCAAGCATAGGATGGTCTGGAACTGGCTGCTGTCTGTCTGCTAACTGGTAACTGAAATTGGCTGCATTGGATACAGTTACTAAAAGGCATAATAGCTACCCTTACTTCTCCACATTGCAAAACTATACTTTTGTAGTTTGAGGTGAATTGGACGTACATTGAAAATTCTGGAAATAGGAAGATATTCGTTGATCCCCTGGTAAAGTATAAGAGGTTGCTAAATATAGGTAATATTTAAAACAAACATTCATTCTTGCTGTAGTTAGCAGATTTAAAAAAAAAAAAATTCATATTTTAACCTTGTATTTCGTAGCCTATGTATTTTAGAACTAGTCATTAATGCTATGTAATTTATCTGTGCAAATATATAAATATATTTTAGAATTTGTCTTAACTGTAGGTAATTAAGAACCATTTCAGCATAGATAAATTGGCATTTAAACTGACTGTTTACATTAAGAATATATATACTTCTGGTGTTCTAAGTATGAAATACAAGGAAAGAGGCACCGTATGTGTGAATCTGTAACAACCAGCATCAAAAATAGAACAAGTGCAGGGTACTCACAATATAGAAAGGCATTAATTCATCCCCTGTATTTTAAGCGGCAAGCAAGAGGTTAGAAAGAAGCTGCAGTTTGCCAGCATTCTCAGTCATTTTCAACAAGCAAAGAAACATTCCCAAGTGATTAATCAAGAACTGGCAGAACTAGCAACTATCCCATATCTGCAGGAGATCAGTCAACAAGATGCTGAACTGCTCCTGATCCTTATATTGCTGGACCGACCACTCACAGTCTGCTAAGACATACAGACTTCAATCTTAGGATTCCTGGAGTGCCGTACACAGCTAGCTGGTTTGCTGTTAAATACCAGCCTGCATCTACAGGCACATTTGAGTGCCTTTCTATATTGTGAGTACCCTGCACTTGTTCTATTTTTGATGCTGGTTGTTACAGATTCACACATACGGCGCCTCTTTCCTTGTATTTCATTCTAGATTTGCTGACCTTTGGAGGGTGAAGATCGAGTGCGGCCTAGAGCTCTACAGAATTCATACACCAGAAACTATACTGGACTTTTTATATCTGGGTTTGTTTTCCATCCATGTTTTGGGACTCTGGCATCTAGTGGTGCATATATATTTATATTGCAATGTTGTAAGATTTTGAATCTGCTGATTTTTGCAGTTTTTTTTATATATATATTCATATATTTTGTGTATGTATATATATGTGCATGTACCTAATATTTGCATTATAATTTTGAAATACAGTTGTGAAGTACATATTTTATATTATAGCGCCCCCCTATTGGGTTTATTACCCTGGTTATTATTGGTGTTCTAAGTAGAATTGTATTAGAATCATTTGTTGGTTAAATAACTTAATTGTACCAGTCTGAATGTTAGTGGCTTATATCTTGGTCTCATTGTGGTATTTTAATACAATTCAATTGTGAATAAATAAGGTAATATTAGCATATAATAATAGCATATTTTAATAATTTAAACGTGTATAGTATTGATTCATATCTGTTTTCTACAAATATATTTCAATGTGCCTATAAATTTTAACTAATATAAAGAATTCAGGAATTTACGTTAATTTTATTGTTTCGTATATGCATTTTATTGGGGTTTTATTGTAAAGAATAATTATTAAATATATTGTATTATAACCCAGCCATATACTGACATATTATTTGGAGGCACTTTGCTTTAGATATTATTTTTTATCATATTGATATGATATATTTGTAGTAAATAGAAATTATTATTATTAAATTTTTTTTATATATATATATATATATATTTTTAAATTGAAATATTGATTTTCATATTTCAGAATTAATATTAACCCTTTAAGTGCTAATGACGACTCTGAGCCGTCACAGAGTTTCTCACTCTGGTGCTAATGACGGCTCAGAGCCGTCATGCGCACTCTCCCAGCTTGAGGGAGATCTGGGGGCTCCTAACTGGTCCCACCCCGGGGATTGTGCCTGTAGAGTGACAGGCATCGCTGGGTCTTCACGTGATGCATGGTGACGTCACGCACAATAACGTGATGACGTCACCGCCCAACTTTATTTATACTTAACAATGTTAAGTTTAGGAGGAGGGGGCATGCTGCTTAGAAGCCTGTATCTCAGGCATCTAAGCTGCTACAGACCCCCAAGACCCACTGTTGGAAAGGTAATCGCCTAACCTTTCCAACAGTGTAAGTCTTGGGTGCAGTAAAAAAAATTTAAACAATGAAAATAAAACATAGAAAATATTAGCACCCAGGTGGGAAAGTGCTTAGCACTCAAAGGGTTAATATTTTTTAAAATATAAAAAGATTTTTTTTTCATATTTCAAGATTAATATTACTATTTTGAAAATATATTTTTTTGAAAAATTTAAATATTAATTTTCACATTTCAAACTTAATATTAATATTTTTGAAAATATATATATTTTCTCTTTTTGGCCAAAATTGTATTAGCGTTTTAATTTAACTAAATACTAGGCAAATATAATAATGTCTGTAAGTAACCAGAAGTGAATCACTTAATTCTGTACATAGCCTTGAAATTTGTTCCCCGACAATACCCCTTACTCAAGGCAGTATTCTTAAGGTGGACATTATAGGCCCCATTAAAGAGAGGTTTAATATTGCGGGTGAATTAAATGACTATATGGATATGCTTGAAATTAAGGCTAAAAATATTGCTATTGATGATGAAAGGTGGAATGAAAAAAGTGAATTATTCCAAGAATTATTAAAAATTAATCAATGCAAAAATCCCAAGAAGCGAGACAAACTAATACTAAAATCTTGGCCCCTTGTAATATGCATTATTGACAAAATGTCGCTCTACCTCATAGAGAAAGAATTGCAAATACAGGGGCCAGAAAATAGTATTCGCTCTTCACGCAAATGCGAAGAGAATTTAAATATAGCCGAAAATAAAATTGATGAGTTTGCCCAAGACATAGCCACCTTAGATAAACATAACTTAAATTTACTAGCAAAAATACAAGAATTAAATAAACAGCTCGCACAAAGCCAGAGAGAATGAAGTGATTTAAAAAGGTCATATCGCCATAATGAAAACCCCTCTATTAGCAGTGAGAATAATGCAGATAATTCTAACTCTCTTAAAGAATGCATCAGGTATGAAATGCAGAAATTTAGGGAAGAATGTAGACTAAGGACCCCTGTTGAGTCTGAAGTAAATTTCCCAAATAGACAATAACCTCATGATATAAATTCAGGGAGCTGCTATAACTCAGCTGATGATGGGGAGGGAAGCTCTAGTAGTGAGTCAGAGGGCGGAGCTAGATACCCAAATAGCCCACGTAATAATAATGTACGTAGGGGGTCTCCCCATAGTAAAAGGGAAAATAGGGAACAATCCAACCCCAAAAATAAGGCTCCTAGGAAATCCCAAGATACATCTAATAAGGTATATGACACCCCTAAAAGCATTACCTTCTTAAAGGATGCAGTACCTAAGTTCTCCAACAAGTGAACCAACTCTATAATTGACCACTTAGAGACCTTTGAAAATGCTTTATCTATAATGAATGTTAAAAGTGCGCAGTCAAAAATTGAATTTCTGCCCTGGGTATTTGAAGGTAAATATCACACATTTTTTTCTTCACTAAAGGATATGAATATTCATTCCTGGAATGAAACAAAACGACAGTGCAGAAAAGAATTCGGGCATTATCGCACTAAAACTGCAGCGAAAATAGCTGTATACAGTTTAAAATGTAGTGCAAACCAAAGCCCTATAGAATTCCTTTTTGTACTGAAAAATGCGTACAGTATGGCTGAAGATTATCCCATATTTGAATGCCCAGAATTTGTGAATTTATTTTTCAAAGCATTGCCCGCGCACATCAAAGTTAATTTAGCTAGAGATTTTGATGAGCACTGCTCATTAGACTGTCTAATCAAAGAGAGTACAAATATATACTCTATTCAGCAGTCTGGTGAACAGGGGGCTAAAAGGGAATCAAAACCCAGTCCCAAAATTGTGGCAGAAACTAGGGTGTCACCTAGCCCCCTCAATTTGGAGTCTAAAAAGAAAACCTATGCAGAGGTGGCCCGAGAAAACAGGCCATCCCCACAAAGTTTTAACTCTGCCCCTCCCCCAACACAGGCTGAGGCGCATATAGAGACTATACCCAAAATGGGGGGCATACCCAGGTAAATAATTATTCTCAAAGAGAAGAATACCCACAAGAGATTAGCTACAATAAGTGGTGAAAATACTCTCAGGGTAATCAGACACCCCAAGTAAATAGTGCTCCCCAAAATACTAACACTGAACAAGTTGAACCCCAAAGACAACCACGTCAAAATAGGAAAAATGGCTATGATTCTGAGGGATCCCAAGGATCTAGGAATCAATACCCTGGGACATCAAAAAATCGGTCCATGGGTAATGATAGCTTGTCCATTCAAGTGGGCCAACTCAGCACACAAGTTAGTCAATTATGTACACTATGTACCAATATGAGTCAAGCTGTTATGGCCCAGCAACCTATCAATCCTTTTTTAGGGGTACAGCCAGTGGCCAGCATTGGGCCACAGGCACAGTCATAAATACTGCAGTATCACCTGAAAGGGAGGGGAGAGATATACAAAATAAAATGATAAATGTCAAAAATGGTACTAATCATGTTCTCTCCCCACAGACCGGAAATGGACGATTTAGCTGTTATGACAAGCAACCTCAGCCGGGAAAATTTAACCAATCTCTTCCTTTGCAGCATTCTCTTAACCTTATATCCACAGATACACAAGAACCCAATCAGCCCTATTATAGAGGACATGAGTGGTAAGAACAAAGTTTCTTCTGCATCAGGTAACACGGCGGATTCAGGTAACACGTGGCGAAGCCCACAAGTGTGTAACCATGCCAATTTTATGTGTGAAAATGTAGAAACTGCAGGTAGATATTATTTATTAGCTTAGCTGCAGGATTCAGTCTCCAACCCTATCATGGGATTAATTGATACTGGATCTCAGTCAACTATTTTATCCCACAGGTACTACACACAGCTAAATGAGCTAACACCCCACAAAGCTAAAATGAAAGAATTCGATGGTTCTCTAATAGGAGTGGGGGGGGGGGGGGCTCTCTAAAAGTCTACAGTACTGCATGGTTAAAATTTAAACTGGGGAACAGGGTCATAAGACACCCTGTCATTATAGTGGATCTGCCAACTGATAGTTTAATAATTGGTAGTGATCTCCTGAAGCGATTAAGCACCATAATTGATTGCATAAATAATGTAATTTGGTCACAAGCGAAAAGGCCTATTAATTATGAGAAATCCAATATATCTCGCACCCGACATAACTGTCACATGGCGGAAGAGAAACCAGATGCTGTGGAGATTCATTTCAGGAATAACTCTGTACCTGAAATCACTATCCTACAGATAGATGATCAGACTCCTTTAAGTGGCTCTGATGGTAATACTTTTAAAATTTTGCCTGGAAAGATAGCGTATATTTCCTTAGACGGCGATGTATTAACCATATCTCTCCACAAGGGGATCATAAAATCCCTAAGGGGGAAGGCCACACTCAATACCTCACAGGAATTGAGAGAGTTAAAGAGGACCTATACAAGTACATGACCTTGGGAAAACCAAATATGCGAACTTGAACTTAAAACAGGAAGCTAGCTATATAAGCGAAGGCTTGTTCGCACAGCTAGCTGAACCTAAAGTGATTAAATATCTTTCTCCCCAAGACCACTGTGTCCACGACCTGGATGACAGGTGTGAAAGCTATAATATCCCAGCAGCTAAATGCTTATTATCTATCTCTATAGGTAATAAATCAGCAAAGCACCTGTTTTTAGTTTTAAATACTTCCCATAATCAAATATACATTGGCAATGATCTCTTACATAGATATGCCATACAAATAGATTTGATTAACTCTTGCCTCTGGAGCAGGTTAAAGGGGGACCCTGAAGTTTTACAGCCGTGAAATCAAACCAGCAATTGCCCTATGCTGTTAATATGCAGGTGTCTAACAATGTTATAATTCCTGCTGGGACTGATAAATTCCTTTTACCATTACAGATAAAGAGAGGTCAGAAATAAAAAAACTTCTGAAACACTAATTTGCCTCTCCCATAGAATACAATATCTGGGTATCAAAATGACCTATACTCCTTTGGTAAATATTGGAACTATTCCAATACATGTTATTGTGCATAACATGACCCCACAGGATATAACTTTATCCAAGGGAACTACCATAGGATATGCGCTGGAATCAAGTTATTACACTTTTGGATTCCAGAATAATGTAATTGGGCTAATACCTGAAGGATACTTAACTGAAGAACAATTAATAGAACAATCCTTTGCCTTTATACCAGAGGGTCTGTTTACTATTCAGTCTATTTATCCCTTCAGCTCAGAGGAAGGCATCTGTAAAATTGAAGAAGCCTCTCTAGTATTTGATCAGCCGATAAAAGATCAAGAATACCCCAATACCCAGAATCATGGGGGCAATGTAAATTATAATCAAGGGGACCTCACCTCTAGGTTGGAAGAAGCCTATGAAAAGGACAGCCTGAAATCTTTCCAGGATTTCAGCAAATAGTCGAAGAGCAAATATCCTTAGCTAATGGCTGTTCCAGTGATGATGAACACCAATAGATACGAGAACTCCTGATGGAGTACAAGGGTATTTTTGCTAGGGATTCTTATGACTGTGGGACTACAGACTTGCACATTGCAAGAATACAAACAGATCCCAATGCACCACCTGTCTTTGTTAAACAATACAGACTTTCTTTAGCATCATATGATTCTCTCGCAGAAATAATAAGAAACCTGGAAGAAAGAGGTATTATCAGACAGGTGCATAGTTCTTATAACAATCCTATTCTAGGTGTTCTCAAGCCCAATGGACAATGTCATTTGTGTGTTGACTTAAGACAACTAAACAAACGAGTGTACATGTCTGGCTGGCCTGTGCCATATATTGACCAATGCCTAGCACAGATGCAGGGATCCAAAATATTCGCTGCCATTGATTGTGCACAGGGATATTGGACCATACAGGTACATGAAGAGGACCAATATAAGCTTGCATTCTCATTCCAAAAGGTCCAGTATGCATTCCAAAGACTCCAGTTTGGATATATAAATTCTGGACATGAATTTGCTGTATTCATACATAAGGCTATGACTGATGCACTGGAAAGGGCGATCTTATCTTATGTTGATGATGTTTTAATCAAAAGCTCAAATGGTGCTGCACTCGTGTACACTTCTTGGGGCATGAAGTTACTTCTGAAGGGTTAAATCCTCAGAAGAAAAAGGTGGAAGCTATAGTAAATTCTAAAAACCCAACTAACTTAAAGGAATTGAGATAATTCCTGGGTATGACAAATTACTCTCGCAAATTCATTGATAATTATGCAGAATTAGCAAAACCACTACTACTTCTTCTAAAGAAGGATGTGAAATGGCACTGGAGTGAAACTCAAGAGACAGCCATAAGAGAGCTGAAGAGAAAACTCACTCAAGCACCTTGCTTAGCATACCCTGAAGGTGGTAAACCTTTCTTCTTAGAAACAGGTTATACAGATATAAGCATGAGTGCTGTTTTATACCAAAAGCATGATAATTATTGCAAAATCATTGCTTATGCGAGCAAAACTCTATCCCCAGTAGAAATAAAATTTAGTGATTGCAAAAAAGCCCTCTTATCTACTGTATGGGCTCTACAAAATTTCCGCAGCTACATACAGGGCGAGACAATTATTGTAGAAACGGCCCACCAGCCTTTGCTATATCTACAAAGTGAGAGGATTAGAGATGGGAATTTGTCTAATAGCCGCATAACAGCGTGGACCCTTTCCTTACAAGGCTGGCCCTTAGAAATTTGCTACAAGCAGAATAAAAAGAATTCAGTCGCACAGGGGCTTGCTGAGCTCCACGACTGTACTGCTAAAGATCCTGGGGAAGAATTATCAGAAGATGATTTCCTGGAGGAACAATTGTTTTCCTCATATAAAATGTATAATGAGGACCAATGTCAAACATTACCTTGGGTATATGTTGATGGTTGTTCTTACCATGCCACTATTGATAATGAGCGCAGACTAGTCGCTGGCATTGGTATAACTTGGGCAAATGGAATCCCAAATATTTCTGTAGATTTCAACATTGGATCAAGATCCAGTCAAGTTGCAGAACTCACTGCTGTTCTAAAAACCATTGAAATGGCTATTGAACACGGTATTCATGAATTTGTAATCATTACTGACTCAAATTATGTGCGTGACAGTTTTGTTGAATACCTGCCAACTTTGAAAAGAAATGGCATGCAGAAAAGTAACAACAAACCAGTCAAGCATGGCAAGTTATTCTGTGAGATTGATAATCTGGTGGTGTCCAATAATTTAACCATACACTGGAAGAAAACCAAGGGTCATTCCAGGATTCTAGGCCCTGATAAGGAAGGCAATAATCTTGCGGATTCAATAGCCAAAAAAGGGGCCATAACTGGAGAACTCTTTAATATTGACCTCTTAATGGGTGCAATTCAGGTAGAATCTATTACCAGAAACCAGGCTAAACAACAGAGTGAGCCTAATCTGGTACAATGGAGTCAGGATTCTCCTAGTAAGGACCTGATCACTAGTCAAAAAACACATAGAAGTATAAACACATAGAAGATCCTGAAATCAACCCCATCTCAAAAGATAATTGTATTGGCAAAGAAGATCTTAGAATCTTAATGAAATCCAGATCGCAATTCCAGTTACAGGATGGTTTGTTAATTAGAACCTCCAAAACTGGCATCCAGCAATGGGTAGTACCTACCAAGTTCAGAGGTCTAATGCTTCAACATGCCCATGATGCTCCCACATCTGGTCATCGTGGTGCCAAACTTACGTATGAAATATTGCGTTATTATGCCTTTTGGCCACACATGTTGAAAGATGTTCAAACTAACTGTCAAGGTTGTCTAATCTGTCCACAGTTCCAACCCACTGCACCAACGCATAGAGCGCCATTGCAGAAAAGGGGGATGGTAATGCCATGGTCAGATATACAAAATGATTTTATTGGTCCAGTAACAAGGTCATCAAGAGGTAACAAATAAATGTTAACAGTGACATGCCTGTTCACTAAATGGGTAGAGTGCATCAGTGCACCTAACAATAGTGCTGAAACATGAGCAGCTTTGCTCATCAACCTTGTGTTTTCCAGATTTGGTTTTCCCCAAAGAATCGAATCACATCGGGGAACCCACTTCACTAGCGAAGTGATGACCAAAATGTGGAAAATACTAGGGGTTAAAAGAAAGCTCCATATTGCATATAGAGGCTGCCTCAAGTGGTGGTGTAGAGCATTACAACCAGTCCATTGTGAAAATCCTCAAAAAGTTTGTGAGTGAAACGGGTAAAGACTGGGATGTAAAACTACCTCTATTCCTAATGGCATTAAGAGCAACTCCAAGTAGTGCTACCAAGATGTCACCTTTTGAGCTGATGACTGGTAGAAGAATGGTTCTACCTCAGCATCTACTGTACCATACATCAGACCAGAATTTGATAAATGCTGCCAATACGCATCAGTATGTAGAGAACCTAAGAAAGCACCTGCAATATGCCTTTGCATTTCCTCAAAGGAACTTAGAAAAGGCCGCAACCGCCACTAAAACCTATTATGATCTCAAAACGTCCAAAAAGGAATATGGGATAAATGACAAAGTTTATCTTTATAACTTTGGAAGAGATCAGGTTAAGGAGAAGAAATTTCTTCCATCATGGAAGGGTCCTTTTGTCATTACTGACAAAATATCTCCAGTCGCCTATAAAATTAGGATACCCAAAAATGATACTTTTATGGATAAGTGGGTCCACATTAATCAGTTGCGAGCATGCCATCCTAGATCCCAACTACAAGTCATAGAGGGAGAATGAAGTGTCATATCCCCAAATGCACTAAAGACATACTGTATTTTAAAGATACCTAGCTGATGAGCATGAAGACTCAAAAATAATGGACTCTCTTCCTAGAAGACTGTCTATGATGTGTACGGTCAATACACTCACCAAGTACCGCTGACGTTAAGCCAATTCAAATACATGTGTCCTACATCTATTTAAATTAGAAGGGGGAATTATGTCAGGGCATCTGTAAATGTTAGTGGAAAATACATATATATATATATATATATATATATATATATATATATATATATATATATATATATATATATATATATATATATAAGGATAAAATAAGTATGACATCTCTCAAATAGTAAGTTTGAGCATGCTCATTCATCACACTCTATGTATTCCACATCTGAGAACAAAGGATTGCTTCCAAAGATGTCCTGCTGAAGTGTGAAGCTAAAATCCCTATCAGATTGTCACTGACCCCTATTTCTACTCTGAAACCATCTATATTTTTGTGTGTTGTAAATCTTGGATCAAGCATGAGGATTCCCTTTCCTGACTACAATGCATCCAGGTGAGAACAAAGAAATGAAGCATTTGGTCAGTTAATGAAAACTGGTTTTAAAACCCAGGAAAGTAATAATTAACATTTACTTGATGATCAAATGTTAGACCACCAACCTCTGTTGTAGACGAAGTTCTGCACTATTTCCTAAAAAGCTAACATATGAGCTAACAGACAGTTACTTCAAAGCGAAATTAGCATTTTGAAACCCCTCAGATGTGTATACCCAAGATGAGTGATAAACTTATCAGACATGTCCTAAGTATATGTAAAGATATGGGGCCCCTATTGTGTTTGAATCCACAAATTCTAGACAATGGACGTTTGGCCAGGCAAAAACACATGTTACAGTGTAGCTATTTGAATTTAATTTTTTTATACAGCCTGCATAATTCAAATAACTATATAACAATGTATAATCTGCTGGATTTTTATATGAATATAAGAGGATACTCAAAACGAATATATATATATATATTTATATATATTCAGACACATATTAAACATGAACATGGAAACCTGAAAGTTGAAATTCCAGCATGTCTTAACCTATGTATTTTTTTTTTTAACATAGGATGCTTAAAGGTTTTAATATGACCAATGTTAATAATCTATTTCTTTATTTTCCAGGCATATAACAAATACACATGTGGTTGTCCCAATTAGAGGTGCACTGAATATGAAATATGCTATGGTCTTATATGAATAAAAGGAAATAACCAAATGCTATTTTTTAAATGGGTTTGAAGAGAATAATTAGCAGTATAAATTATTTATTAATATGATTATTGAAAACATACTGTGTTTGATATTGAAGTGATCAGAGAAGATAGCACTATATGAGCCTATGAATATTAAACACATAGTTTATTAATATCAAATTATAATATACATATTAAAAAGTAAAATTACAAATTCTTGTATTAAAATAATTGAATGAAAATGTTTGTCTCTGTCTGCTGCCCCCAGTGTTGTGATGCGAGAATTACAGTCAAAAGATTTGACTATTAAAGATGCGTTTCCATAGTAACCATGCATTGCCAGGGAATCAATGAAAGGAGGCATCTCCCAAGTTGACCTATGGGATTTCAGATCCAAAGGGCCTATCCAATTCACCAATGATGGTACCTAAAAAAAATGGGTGGGGTTATATCACATGATAAAACCCCAAGCATAGGATGGTCTGGAACTGGCTGCTGTCTGTCTGCTAACTGGTAACTGAAATTGGCTGCGTTGGATACAGTTACTAAAAGGCATAATAGCTACCCTTACTTCTCCACCTTGCAAAACTCTACTTTTGTAGTCTGAGGTGAATTTGACGTACATTGAAAATTCTGGAAATAGGAAGATATTCATTGATCCCCTGGTAAAGTATAAGAGGTTGCTAAATATAGGTAGTATTTAAAAAAACATTCATTGTTGCTGTAGTTAGCAGATTTTTTTAAAAAAACAATTCGTATTTAACCTTGTATTTCATAGCCTATGTATTTTAGAACTAGTAATTAATGCTAAGTAATTTATCTGTGCAAATATATAAATATATTTTAGAATTTGTCTTAACTGTAGGTAATTAAGAACCATTTCAGCATAGATACATTGGCATTTAAACTGACTGTTTACATTAAGAATATATATACTGGTATTCTAAGTAGAATTGCATTAGATTCATTTGTGGGTTAAATAACTTAATTGTACCAGTCTAAATGTTAGTGGCTTATAT
The DNA here is from genome assembly GCF_027579735.1 of Bombina bombina. NCBI lineage: Eukaryota > Metazoa > Chordata > Amphibia > Anura > Bombinatoridae > Bombina > Bombina bombina. The sequence goes on along the minus strand of NC_069504.1, from coordinate 838,306,633 downwards.
CTTTGTCTCATTGTGGTATTTTAATACCATTCAATTGTGAATAAATAAGGTAAACTTTTATGATCTTTGCATAGCATATTTTAATAATTTAAACGTGTATAGTATTGATTCATATCTGGTTTTCTACAAATATATTTCAATGTGTCTATAAATTTTAACTAATATAAAGAATTCAGGAATTTACATTAATTTTATTGTTTCGTATAAGCATTTTATTGGGGTTTTATTTTAAAGAATAATTATTAAATATATTGTATTATAACCCGGCCATAAACTGACAGTGATTTGGGGGTTGGCGGATTAGGGGTTAATACATTTATTAGTTATTGTGGTGGGAGGATGTCGGTTAAGAGGTACATATTGCTCAAGCGTTAGATGTTTGTTAATACTTCCAGGAAGTTACGGTGCTCATATACTCAGCGCAAGGCTCGCTGCGTCTGCCTATGTGTGGCGAGGTTAAAATGGAGTAACATTTCTCCATTTTCGCTGTGTAAGTCCTTGCGCTGAAAATGTGATACCGACTTGCGACGCTGGTTCTATGTTAGTTTATGGGAGTAAAAACAGCGGTGCTGTATATGTGATCACTAAATCCGATAGAATTAGCCGACTCCGGCTTTTGCGAGTGACGCCGCATATGGGATCGAGCCCATAGTTTAGGCACCACTTGGGAACCGCAGTCAGCAGTGGTAGTGAACAGCCCAAGCTGCTCATTGGGTGATCCTTACTTTCCACTCAGGACCAGCAGTTCTATGCTGCTACTGAGCAGTACTTTAACTATTGTCAGGGGGCCAGGAATCAGACTGAGACAAGAAGTGCAAAAATAATCACACCTTTATTAATAGCAAAAAATAATAAAAAGTCCACAGGTCAAATAACAAGCCAGGAATCAAAACCAGAGCTGGTAGTCAGACAAGCTGAGTCAGGAGCCAAAGTGAATAGTCAGACGAGCCGGAATCAGGAACAAGAAGAGCAGCAGAGTCAGGAACAAGCCAGGGATCAGGAACCAGGAGGGACGTCAGACAGCCAGGTAATACACAGGAGCTCTCACAAACAGGTCTGAGACAACTCAAGGGCAGAGCATACTGAACAGAGGCCCTTTAAATAATAAGTGATGACATCACAATTCTGAGACTGCATCCTTGTCTCACACAGATGATGTACATCAGTCTGGCCATAAAATGAAGTGCAGGGAATGAGCAGCATCACACAGTATGCACCAGAGTCAGCAAGAGAGGTGAGTAAAATGGCTGCCAGCAGCACATGGCAAACAAAGCAGGGAAAAACCCTGACAACTATGAGGTAAATTTTAATCCTTCAGAAAAGCTTATCAAATTATTGAAATCCCATAGACTTTAATGGTGAATTTTCTGAAAAATCATTAAGTAAAATTTGTAAAGGAATAAAATGGACCACTATGTGTTTAACCAATTTGTAGGGGGAAAACACATAGCACTGCTGTGAGGGTTTTCACAGCATGTATGTTCCTTTAAGCAGCTACCTGCATCCTCCTAGCCCTGCCCACAGAGCCTTTAAATCACCTGCTCACCCAAAGACAGGTGCTTAGTATTTGTTGCTTTTGACTGAGTAACTCCTGCTCATACTGAGCTCACATATTCCTGCAAAGAAGATTACTTATTTCCAACTACTCTTGGATTACAAAATCTTACAGCTGGACCACTTGGCATTACGCCTCTTCAACTTAAAAAGACTTTTGTACCTGCTTTTGTTTTTCTCCCTTCAATATTATACACGGCTGTTGCCACTTCATGAGAGGACTTATTTGAGTGTTAGCTCGCCTTCCTGCTCGGAGTCTGGCTCTTCCCTTACTAGCCGCTATTTCTAAACCACCGTTGATAACTTCCCTGCTGTTTAAAACCAAGCGTTTCTTACCGCAATTGTGTTACACGGAGTCCGGGCTTGCCAGCGTTCTTAGCTGTCAATCAAACAGCGTGTCAGCGAGCGACTCCTCCCCTGCCTACTGCGCTACTCCACAGAACGCTGCAAGCAGCAGCAGCAGTGAGAAGCAAAGGAACTGTTACCATCCTAAGGAGGAATTGAGATCAGATAACTCCTGTTTCATTTTGTATGTCAGTCTGCTAATCTCTCATAATCACAATCCTCCTGTAAAACTGTAAAGCTGTTTTGGGACACTTATTACAGTTATACTTATGCATATAAAATCACTCTCTACCTATAACGGATATCACTCTCTGCTATAGTGATATTATTTCAAGAGGGTGAAACATTCAAATATTTACTTATCTGTTTCTGCAGTTGTGTTCCACAAAACACTAAGTCTGCTCAATCATTACAGAATACTAAGCCATCAAAGGATCATGGAACCAGCAGAACTTCCTCAAGTGGTCTATAACTTATCCCAGAAGGTTGACCAAATAGCTCACGCAGTGAGAGAACTGCAGATGGAGAATAAGACTTTAAAAGATTTATTTAAGGACTCCATAGCAGCTAGATCAGCTCATGATACTGCACCTGAACCTCAAATATCTCTCCCTGAGACTTTCAGCGGGAATAGACGCAATTACAAACAATTCAAAAACTCCTGTCACTTACTTTTTACTTTGCGTCCTAAAACCTATACTACAGAGAAGATAAGAGTGTTAACCGTCATCACATTCCTCAGAGGAGAGCCCAGGGTTTGGGCAGACAATTTATGTGAACACGAAGATTCTGCCCTTGCCACTCTAGAATCTTTTTTCAGTCTTATGGACGATTTATATTCAGACAAAGACACCCAATTGACAGCAGAGGCTCATATGAGGGATCTCAAACAGGGTAAGAGGCCCGTAGAAGAATATATTGCGGAGTTCAAACTTTATGCTTCTGACTCCCTCTGGAGCCCTATAGCGCTTCGTAACCAATTCCGTCTAGGATTGGCGGAGAATCTGAAGGATGAATTGGCAAGGGTAGAACTACCTCCTACCTTAGAAGCATTGATGAAGATCTCCTCTCAAATTGATAGAAGACTCAGAGAGAGACGTGGAGAAAAGCTACATACCGATCTCTATCACAAACATTCACCTCCCAGAACTCATACCAAACCCTCACTACCTACATCCGTTCCTATGGAGATTGGGGTGGTTAGAGGACCTCTATCAACTGAAGAGAGGATGAGGCGTAAGACTAGAAACCTATGTATGTATTGTGGTGATCCAACCCACTCTGTATATGAATGTCCCATTCTTCAGAAGAATAAGAAAAGTAAGTCCACCATTATTTGTTCCTCTCATCAGGTACATAAACAATCCACTTACTGTAACCTCTCTCTGTTCTTGCAGTGGGATCAGAAAAGGGTACCAACTGAAGCCATCATAGATTCCGGGGCTTTTGGGAACTTCATCGACTCCCAGCTTGTAAAATTGAATAAAATCCCACTTGTGTTGAAAGAAATACCGCTTGTACTTCGTGTTATTGATGGGTCCACTATACGTAACGGCCCTATTACACATCATACTGTTCCTCTGAGAGTTGTTACTGAAAACGGCCATACCGAATTCATCTCTTTTGATGTGTTGCCTTCTCCTCATTTCCCTGTAGTTTTAGGTATCACATGGTTGAAGTTACATGAGCCTTCCATAGTATGGACCTCCTCAAAGATGTCCTTCAACTCCTCATACTGTCAAAACACTTGCTTCCCACAGCATCACCTTCTCCATACTCTCCCTGATCCACAGATACTACCCGATTACTACAAAGATTTTGCTGACGTATTCAGCAAGTCTGAAGCTGACACACTTCCACCCCATCGACCGTATGATTGCCCTATCCAACTACAACCAAGCATACCATTCGGGCACATCTATCCATTAAACGAAACTGAATTGGCACATCTCAAAAACTACCTCGAGGAAAACCTCAAAAAAGGTTTCATAAGACCTTCCACCTCTCCCGCTGGAGCAGGCATGTTTTTTGTGAGGAATAAGGATGATTCACTTAGGCCCATTATCGACTACCGCAAGCTTAACAAAAGGACCATAAAAAATCGCTATCCGTTACCATTGATTCCAGAGATGATTGAACGTCTATCAGATGCTACCATCTTTTCCGAGGTGCATACAATCTGGTACGGATACAGGAAGGTCATGAGTGGCTCACGGCGTTCCGCACTAGATATGGGCTATTTGAGTACCTGGTGATGCCTTTTGGATTGTGCAACGCTCCGGCGACTTTCCAATATTTTATAAACGACATTTTTAGAGATTTACTAGATGTCTGCATGGTCGTGTACCTCGACGACATTCTAATATATTCTAAGACCTTAAAGGATCACATTAAACATCTCCGCTGGGTACTCTCCAGACTTCGTACTCACAAGCTCTATGCCAAGGCAGAAAAGTGTCAATTCCATTGCAAAGTGATTTCATTCCTAGGGTATGAGATCTCCCCTGACGGTATAAAGATGCAACATAAGAAGGTAGATACTGTTTTGGACTGGCCTCCACCAGCCAACAGGAAGGATCTACAACGCTTCCTTGGTTTCTCCAACTACTATCGAAAATTCATCAAGGGATTCTCCAAGATAGTAAAACCGTTAACCCAACTTACAACCCAGTCTAAACCCTTCATTTGGACCAAGGAAGCGTCCACAGCTTTTGACTTCCTCAAGAATAGTTTCTCTACAGCACCTATACTCCGATTCCCTGACGCCTCATTACCATACATCCTTGAAGTTGATTCATCTGACTACGCCCTAGGGGCTGTACTCTCACAACGCCAGTCTATGTCGGAACCCTTACACCCAGTCTCCTTCTTTTCCAAGACCATGTCCCCTGCAGAAATGAATTACACCATTGGAGACAAAGAACTCCTCGCCATTCGCAGAGCCTTAGAGAACTGGAGACACCTTTTGGAGGGAGCTAAATATCCTGTCACCATCTACACAGATCATAGAAACCTCCAATTCCTCCAGAATAATAAAACCTTATCAGCTAGGCAGGTCCGTTGGAGCCTTTATTTCTCTAGGTTTGATTTCATCATCCAATATAGACCTGCCAACAAGAACGGGAAGGCCGATTCTCTCTCTAGAAGAGACGTTAGACCTTCAATTACACAAGAGATCCAGTCAGTGATTCCCCAAGAACGGTTCATTGGAATTACTACACCATTCCTAGCTGAGATTAAGAAACATCAAAGACAAGACGAAGAGAAAACTCGCTACCAAGTAGAGAACAAAGATGGCTTACTCTACCACAAGGATAAGCTTTATGTACCTCAAGCTCTAAGGAATCAGGTTTTAAAATACCATCACGACATACCAACCTCAGGACATCCTGGTGTCAGGCGTACATTGGATTTACTGAACCGTTACTATTGGTGGCCCAAACTAAAGCAATCGGTTAAAGAATATGTTGGTACCTGTTCCACCTGCATTACCTCTAAGAACGAAAGGTTAAAACCTTATGGGCTATTGATGTCTTTACCTATACCCAGCCGCCCCTGGGAACAAATTAGTATGGACTTCATTGTTGAACTACCCTTATCTCATAAGCAGAACACCATACTTGTAGTAATAGACATGTTCACTAAGATGGGGCACTTCATTCCCTACCATAAGGTCCCTTCATCCTCCGAAACTGCTAGGCTCTTCCTAGACAACATTGTAAAACTACATGGAGTTCCTGCTAGAGTGATAACTGACAGAGGAACGCAATTTACCTCGAGATTTTGGGCTACATTGTCTAAACTCCTTCAAGTTGATCACAGATTCACAACAGCCTACCATCCCCAAACCAACGGGCAGACGGAACGGTTGAATCAATGGCTTGAGGAATACCTCAGATGTTTCTGTTCCTATCAGCAAGACCAGTGGATTTCCTATTTACCTATGGCTGAATATGCCTACAACAACTTAACCAGCTCATCTACAAACTGTTCACCTTTTTTTGCAAATTATGGTTTTCACCCCACTCTTTTTCTCAATACTAGCTCCAGCACTGATTCCCCCAAATTGGATGATTTCACTATTAGGATTCTAGACAATTTTGATTTCATCAAAAGAAACATACAGAATGCTCAAGCTACGCAGAAAAGACATTACAACCTCAGAAGGAGAACTCCCCCCAACTACTCCATCGGTGACTGGGTTTGGCTTTCCACGAAAAACTTGAAACTACAAGTTCCCAGCAAGAAACTTGCTACGAAATTTATTGGACCCTATGAGATATCTCGGGTGGTCAACCCTAACGCTGTCACCCTACAACTGCCAGTCGGAATGAAAGTGCATCCGACTTTCCACGTCTCTCTTCTGAAACCTTATACTGGATCCAGACAACAAGATATCAACAGTACTGACTCCTCAGTTATAACTGATACTCAAGTATACGAAGTACATTCCATTCTGGACTCCCGTTACAAGGGTTCAATACTGCAATATCTTATCCACTGGAAGGGTTATCCTTCGGATGACGACTCTTGGGAAGAAGCCTCAGCGATTAATGCTCCAAGGCTCATCTCTGCGTTCCACAGTCGCTTCCCGGATAAACCTAGACCTCAAGCTGTGGGACAGCTTTCTTGAGGTGGGGATGATGTGAGGGTTTTCACAGCATGTATGTTCCTTTAAGCAGCTACCTGCATCCTCCTAGCCCTGCCCACAGAGCCTTTAAATCACCTGCTCACCCAAAGACAGGTGCTTAGTATTTGTTGCTTTTGACTGAGTAACTCCTGCTCATACTGAGCTCACATATTCCTGCAAAGAAGATTACTTATTTCCAACTACTCTTGGATTACAAAATCTTACAGCTGGACCACTTGGCATTACGCCTCTTCAACTTAAAAAGACTTTTGTACCTGCTTTTTTTTTTCTCCCTTCAATATTATACACGGCTGTTGCCACTTCATGAGAGGACTTATTTGAGTGTTAGCTCGCCTTCCTGCTTGGAGTCTGGCTCTTCCCTTACTAGCCGCTATTTCTAAACCACCGTTGATAACTTCCCTGCTGTTTAAAACCAAGCGTTTCTTACCGCAATTGTGTTACACGGAGTCCGGGCTTGCCAGCGTTCTTAGCTGTCAATCAAACAGCGTGTCAGCGAGCGACTCCTCCCCTGCCTACCGCGCTACTCCACAGAATGCTGCGAGCAGCAGCAGCAGTGAGAAGCAAAGGAACTGTTACCATCCTAAGGAGGAATTGAGATCAGAGAACTCCTGTTTCATTTTGTATGTCAGTCTGCTAATCTCTCATAATCACAATCCTCCTGTAAAACTGTAAAGCTGTTTTGGGACACTTATTACAGTTATACTTATGCATATAAAATCACTCTCTACCTATAACGGATATCACTCTCTGCTATAGTGATATTATTTCAAGAGGGTGAAACATTCAAATATTTACTTATCTGTTCTGCAGTTGTGTTCCACAAAACACTAAGTCTGCTCAATCATTACAACTGCAGCGTTGCTATTGTTAAAATGTCATCTTTTAACAAATTAATATGTTATGCTTTAAAATTTAATATTTCTACTACAATGTCCCTTTAAAGGATAAAATGTCAGGCTGCCACACACAGGTATAATGTATACATTCAAAGGTATATGTAAGCCAAACTTTTTTTTCAGTATAAAGTTAGAGGGACCGCTGCTTCATAACTACTGTTTCCAGCGAGCTTGAAGGCTCGCACGAAAACAGAGGCATCAAGCTCCATTCGGAGCTTGATAATTCGGCCCCAGAGTGTACAATTTTAAAACTTTCCAATTTTCTTCTATTATCAATTTTGCATCATTCTCTTAGCATCCTTTGTTGAAGGAGCAGAAATGCACTACTGGGTGCTATCTGAACACATTGGGTGAGCAAATAACAAGAGGTATATATGTGCATCTACCAATCAGCAGATGGCTCCAGTATTTCAATGTTGCTCCTTAGTTTACCTAGGTATTATTTTTATACACAAGGGAATGAAACAAATTAGATAATAGAAATTAATTGCAAACTTGTTTAAAATTGCACGCTCTATATGAATCATGAAAGAAAAATGTTGGATTTTTATGTCCCTTCAAAATTATTAATTGAAAGGCTGAGTAATTACATTATAGAATACCCAAAACATTCACAGTAGTTTGCCTTAATATTGGCATCGGTCCTGGAACAATGTAAATCTATCAAGGGAGAAACACATTGCTTCTTTTGAATAATAACATAGGCAATAAAATCAATTTTAAAACATTACTGTTTAATTAGTGTTCTTTCTCCTTGTAAATCCTGGTAAATTCATTTTTTCTAATCTACTAATTAAAATTTAACAGGCACATTTGTAAAACATTATAAACATAAATACTGTTAATTGTGCTTTGCTGATCTACTATTAATGAGGTAGCTTACGCAGTTTTATTGTTTTATGTAATAAATTATGCATTATTTCAGCCTAAATGTGTGTCTTAAAACTGATAAATCTTATGTTGCTAATTTGTGCAGCACCTAAGTTATGGAGTACACTTGATAGTCTACCATAAGGGCTCAGAAGGTGATACTTAATGATACACAGTACACTGTATGATAGGTGCATATTTATTTGCAAACTGTAGGCAATCTAAAAACTGTATATAACCAAAACTTTGCAAATATTTTTAACAGCTCAATGTGAAATTGCAAATGTTTATATAATTGAAATGGTAGCAATTATCTGGGACATATTTAATGATTTTGCTGAGTAGATTTCAAAACAGTTCCATAGATCATAGAGCAGTGATGGCTAACCTTGGTACCTCTTATGTCTTTAAACTACATTTCCCATGATGTGTAGGCACTCTACAGTCTAGTGGAAAATTATGGGACATGTAGTTTAGAAATATTAGGGTACCAAGGTAAAACATCATTGTCATAGAGTATGAAAGTGTCAGGGCAGTGTAAATGTGATGGATACGATGAAGAGAGTGCAACAATTCCGATTATCCTAACTTTGTGATGGAATAATCTCTATTTTATTAAAGAGACAGAGACAAGTATTTTGCTATAACTTTTCCTTTACTGCTCAGCCAGCACTTTAACCGAAATAAACATATTAAAAGAAAAACATTGACAGAAGTGAATACAATGCAGAGACCAATGAGAGAAGAGTCCAAATAGTAATAAAGTGACCAGAAGGTTGCTATTCCTTCTCTTTGATCTTTGCTGCGAAAGAAGGATAACCAAATTTCCAGAGAAGTTGAACAGGAAAAGTCCAAACAGGAACAAGCAGATTAACAGCATCCTTGAAGAGTAGAAAAGAAGTTGATAAAAGATTAAAGGGCCATGGAACCCAAATGTTGAAACACTTGAAAGTGATGCAGCATAGCTGTAAAAAGGTGATTTAGCATATGAGTATTATTTCCCTTTAATCTGTTTGATGTCGTAGTAAGGTAAATTCTGAACAGGAACTGAAGAATTAAGTGAAAGAAGTAGATTGTTGGAGTTCATTATGTTGTAGCTTTTCTTAAATTCCTGGATTCGAAGAAGTTGGAGCTAGGAAACAACAAATACAAGATTAAACATAGCATAAATAAGTTAAATAATGGGGAGGGAAAAAAACAATAATAAAACAATAGAGGTGGGAAAAGACTTGTCTCTGTCTCTTTAATAAAATCTAGCTTATTCAATCACAACATTTTATTACATTTATTTTGATAGTTTAACACAAAAATATTTATGCTACTAGCTGGTGCAGAATGGAATGTATAGGTTTAAAATAAAACTGACTACAAATGTTATCAGAGGACCAATCGTCAGTGTTTAAAATATCTTGAAGAGAAACGGATTTGGAAAAAGCTTTGGAAGCAGAAGCTCTTCTAATAGAATGAGAAGTAAAGTTATATTCCACACCAGCCTGTACCATAATCTACCATAATTAACCCATCTACATGTAAATGAGGAACAGCAAAAGAACTACACATAATATAGGATGTTTATAAGAATAGGGATAGAAAATAATAGAGGAAAGGATTTTAGTTCTACAAGAGATGAAAAAAATTACTCCTTGAGGAGAGAACATTTGAATCATAATCAATGGCTCTTACATGAGAGACTATTTTGCAGGATAAAATACATAAAAGTGTAGTTAATTTAGCAGTTAGTTGTTTAAGGGAGAGAAGTTAATCTGACCAATTATTGAAAAGAGAAATGACTAAGTCGACATCCCAAAAGAAAGAGTATCTGGATGAAGGATTTCTTTTGAGACAAATTGATTTAATTAACCTACAAATTAAGGGATTTTGACCTATGGGTATGTTGTTAAGGGGTTCATGACCTGCAGAAATGAAGATAATTAATGATTTCACTTAAAGGAGCTGAAATCGGTTCCTGCTAGACCATTTAAGCCAGGCGGATAAGTAACATTTTCTGGTTCCTGGGGCCAAGTAGCCCTGAAGGAGGAGTTTAGCGTCCCCTGAAAATCTGATACAGTTCTTGATGTAGTACCTCCAAGATAATTGATATAATGTACAGTAGGAAAAAAAGATCCATATGAAGTAAAATTGAAATGGGATGGTCTTGTTTCACAAAACTCTTTACAGCGAAGGCTCCAGCAAAAAGTTCTAAACAATTGATATGAAGTTGACTTTCTGTTTGAGACCATTTTGGCCCAGTAATGAATGAACCGCATCTTGCTCCCCAACCAGATTTGCTGGCATCTAATTCTATGACCAAATCTGTAGCACTGCGTCGATATTGAGGAGCCACCAGTTGAGTTCTTCTATAGCTTTGCTGGACAGAGATATCCTGTCTTGATAAGAAAGACCCTTCCGAAGATGATACATCTTCAATCTCTGGAGAGCTCTGTAATGAAGCGGAGCTGGAAAGATAGCCTTAATGGAAGAAGAAAGGAGGCCAATAACTTGGGCAAGAAGGCAGCTGAAAATTTGTGTTTGTTGAGGAAGTATAGAATTTCTTTCTTGATTCTCTTGATTTTCTCTTGAGGGAGACTCAGAGTAGTTGAACCAGAGTCTATATTGAAACCCAGAAAAATTTGATTTTGATAAGGAGAAAGAGAAGATTTCTTGAAATTGATGTCAAATCCTAAGGACTGAAGCAAATGAATAGTAATAGAAAGATGTTCTTTGAGGGAGACTGGTGAATTAGAAAAATATTGTTTCAGTAAATAATTAGACAAACTCCTCTTTTCGGAAGCCAGGCACTGGCTTCAAAATTTTAGTGAACACCCAGGGTGCCGAAGAAAGACCAAAAATTCTGAATGAATAGGGACTGAGAGATATGCATCTTTTAAATCTAGTCTGACTAACCAATATTTGTTGTAAAGACAGTCCCTTAGTAAATGTATACCTTCCATCTTGGAGGGGTTTTAAGTCAGAAATTGGTTTAAATTTCTTAGATTTATTGACAGGTCGAACTAGGTTCCATCTTTCTTTTTCCCCAACATGTTGCTTATAACGGAGTCCTCTTGCGAGGGAGTGATTTCTATAGCATGTTTTGCTAAAAGTTCTGAAATTTAATTGTGTAAAAGGATTTGGTCTGATTTGAATTTTTTTTATTGGAAAGGTAATAGAATTTTGGAAAGGATGATTGAACATTTCTAGAGGAAGACCAGATACTTCTTGTAAAACCCACGGGTATGAGGTTATTTTTTGCCATTCTGAAAAAAACATAGCTAATCTTCCTCCTTTTTTTGATGGAAAGAATTTGTGTAATGAATGATGAGTGAACTTACCTTCTAAACGATCTTAATCTGAAGGACCTGTTTGACGATGTTCTGGCACGTGAAGGATAGAAGGTAGTAAGGGAGGTGGAGGGGTCAACAAAGTTGTTAAAGAGACCTTTTCCAGGCCTGTAAAAAAATTTGAGGCTGTTGAGACTGACAGAGAAAAAAAAGTGTATTAGATTTTATCTTGTTCAAAGAATTGAATGTGTTCACATAAGAACTTTGCTGTTGAAGGCCTGTATTGCCAAATAATAGTTCATCTGCCTGAGGGCCCATCTCAGTAGTGGCAAAATCTGAGATTTTGGGGTCAATGCATCTCAACACTATACACCTTATCTGACTGGCAATAGAAATGTTAGCGTCACCCAAAAAATATATATAGTTCTTTGGGTTCATTGCCTTATAGTATAGGGATCCAAAAGCTCATTAGTTGAAATAGCTTCTTCAGAGAGCTCAAATAATTTCATTACATGGCCTTAATGTATCTAAAAGTCTGTCTTGGCAGGATTTTAAAAATCTATCAGGGTCTTTTCTAATGTTAGCATTTCTGTTTCCAATACATTTTTGTCAATATAAGGGGTCAAGTGTGTATTGTGAGGGAGTTCTGGATGTGGCAATGTGTGCCTAGTTTTCTTAGAAAGCAGTCTACATATGAAAAAAAAAATCCTAAAACTTAGCTACTCTTTTAGAAGGTCAAATTAGCCAATAGAATGAGAGCTTCTTAAATCCTATTGGCTGATTTGAACAGCCAATAGGATTTTAGCAGCCCTAATTCCTATTGGCTGATTCAAATTTTTCAGCCAATAGGAATGCAAGTGACGCCATCTTAAATCGCGTCCCTTGCATTTAAGATTCAGTGTATGGCGGCGACCGTATAAAGAGGATGCTCCGTGCCGGATGTCTTTAGGATGGACCCGGTCCATGCCTACGGGATCAAGATAGAAGATGCCGCCTGGATGAAGATTGAAGAGGTCGTCTGAATGAAGACTTCTCGTCGCTTGGATCAGGACTTTGCCGCCTGGATGAAGATTGAAGAGGCCGTCTGGATGAAGACTTCTCGCCACCTGGATCAGGACTTCAACTCCGGGATGAAGATCGTTCAAGCGGAACTTCAAAAACTGTAAGTGAATCGTCAGGGGATTAGTGTTAGGTTTTTTTAAAGTTTTTTTTTTTTTAGTTTAGGGTCTGGACACTAAAAGAGCTAAATGCCCTTTTACGGGCAATGCCCATACAAATGCCCTTTTCAGGGCAATGGGTAGATTAGGTTTTTTTTTTTTCTTAGTGGGTCTTTTTTTTCACTAAAAGAGCTGCTATCTTTAGGGCAATGCCCTACAAAAGGCCCTTTTAAGGGCCATTGGTAGTTTATTCTAGATTAGGTTTTTTATTTTGGGGTGTTTTTTTATGGGTATTAGAATAGGAATATTTTTTTTATTTTTTAAAATTTGTTTGTTATTTTGTGTAATGTATATTTTTAGGGGGTGTTTTTTTTTTTAGCAAAAGGCCCTTTTAAGGGCCCCCCAGAAGGCCCTTTTAAGGGCCCTTGGAAGTTTGGGGGGTGGGGGTTTGTATAGTGTTAGGGGGTGTTTGTATTATTTTTGGAGCAAAAGAGCTGTTTAACTTAGGGCAATGCCCTACAAAAGTCCCTTTTAAGGGCCCCCCAAAAGACCCTTTTAATGGCCCTTGGTAGTTTATTCTTGATTAGGCTTTTTTAATTTGGGGTGTGTTTTTTTTTTTTTTTTAAAGGGTAATAGAATAGGAGTAATCTTTGGATAATTTCGTTTTTTATTTTTTGTAATGGTAGGTTTTTTTATTTTTTGTAATGGTAGGTTTTTTTATTTTTTGTAATGGTAGGTTTCAGTGTAAGGCAGGTTAGGTTTTATTTCACAGATAAGATTGTATTTATTTTAGCTAGGTAGTTAGTAAATAGTTAATAACTATTTACTAACTAGTCTACCTAGTTAAAATAAATACAAACTTGCCTGTGAAATAAAAATAAAACCTCAGCTAGCTACAATGTAAATATTAGTTGTATTGTAGATACCTTAGGTTTTATTTCACAGGTAAGTATTTCGTTTTAAATATTAATTATTTTTAATAATTGTAAATTTAATTTAGATCTAATTTCATTATGTTAAAGTTAGGGGGTGTTAGGGTTAGGTTTAGGGGTTAATAGTTTTATTTAGGTTGTTGAGATGTGGAGGGCTGGCGGTTTAGGGGTTAATAGGTTTATTTAGTGGTAGTGATGTGGGAGGCCAGAAGTTTAGGAGTTAATAACTTTATTTAGTGGCGGTGATGTTGGGGAGCGGTGGAATAGGGGTTAATAGGTTTATTTAGTGGTAGTGATGTGGGAGGCCAGAAGTTTAGGAGTTAATAACTTTATTTAGGGGCGGCGATGTTGGGGAGCGGTGGAATAGGGGTTAATAACTTTAATATAGTTGCAGCGATGTTGGGGTGCGGCAGAATGGGGGTTAATAACTTTAGTATAGTGGCGGCGATATCGGGAGCGGCACATTAGGGGTTAATAACTGTAGGCAGGTTTTAGCGATGTCAGGGGCTGCAGATTAGGGGTGTTTAGACTCGGGGTTTATGTAAGGATGTTAGGTTTAAACTGTATTTTCTTTTCCCCATAGACATCAATGGGGCTGCATTACAGAGCTTTTGTTTCCGGCTCTTCCCATTGATGTCTATGGGGAAAGCGTGCACAAGCACATCAAAACACTGCTTGTTTTTGGTGCGGTATGGCGCTCAACGCAGCCATATCACCCGCAGAAGTCGGGTTTTTTTAAACTTGAAATGGCAGCGCTATAGGGGGTTAAATAACGCAACTTTTGTTGCGTTCTTTACTTTCTCTATAGCACTCAAAACTCGTAATCTAGTTGAGTTTGAGGTAAGCCCAAGATGAAGCAGTGACCAGATGGTTAGTTGTGAATAAGTAAAAGAATAATGGGAAGATATATCACAAAGGACTTTATCATTGTACAGAATGGACCACTTGGTTATATACTAAGGAGACCGATTTCCACTGGAGGACATTTTGGAATATTTGATTGGCTGAAGAAAGGTCATGTGACCAGACTAAACACTTATGGAACTGGGAGAGCTGGAAAGATACTAAAAACATTCTTTTTTTTCCAAATAAATGTTAATTAGCCACATTTTGATTAGGACATTTATTTTTTTACATACTTATTAAATATTTTTTTAATTTAGATTTTTAAATTTTATATATTATATTTTATTTATACCACAGTGTATACTTCCCCCAAGAATCTATGCATATACAAAAGTGGGGTAGCAGGAAACAAATACAAATGGTGCAGCTCAGTAAATGTCATAGGGGAAACTAGTTTATACTAATTAAAGGGGCATTAAACACAAAGGCCTAGATTTGGAGTTTGGCGGTATCCGTGAAAACCAGCGTTAGAGGCTCCTAACGCTGGTTTTAGGCTACCGCCGGTATTTGGAGTCAGTCAAAAAAGGGTCTAACGCTCACTTTTCAGCCGCGACTTTTCCATACCGCAGATCCCCTTACGTAAATTGCGTATCCTATCTTTTCAATGGGATCTTTCTAACTCCGGTATTTAGAGTCGTGTCTGAAGTGAACGTTAGAATTCTAACGACAAAACTCCAGCCGCAGAAAAAAGTCAGTAGTTAAGAGCTTTCTGGGCTAACGCCGGTTCATAAAGCTCTTAATTACTGTGCTCTAAAGTACACTAACACCCATAAACTACCTATGTACCCCTAAACCGAGGTCCCCCCACATCGCCGACACTCAATTAAATTTTTAACCCCTAATCTGCCGACCGCCACCTACGTTATACTTATGTACCCCTAATCTGCTGCCCCTAACACCGCCGACCCCTATATTATAATTATTAACCCCTAATCTGCCCCCACAACGTCGCCGCCAGCTACCTACAATAATTAACCCCTAATCTGCCGTCCGCACGCCGCCGCCACCTACATTATAGCTATGTACCCCTAATCTGCTGCCCCTAACACCGCCGACCCTTATATTATATTTATTAACCCCTAATCTGCCCCCCTCAACGTCCCCTCCACCTGCCTACACTTATTAACCCCTAATCTGCCGAGCGGACCGCACCGCTACTATAATAAAGTTATTAACCCCTAATCCGCCTCTCTAACCCTATAATAAATAGTATTAACCCCTGATCTGCCCTCCCTAACATCGCCGACACCTAACTTCAAACATTAACCCCTAATCTGCCGACTGGAGCTCACCGCTATTCTAATAAATTTATTAACCCCTAAAGCTAAGTCTAACCCTAACACTAACACCCCCCTAAGTTAAATATAATTTAAATCTAACGAAATTAATTAACTCTTATTAAATAAATTATTCCTATTTAAAGCTAAATACTTACCTGTAAAATAAATCCTAATATAGCTACAATATAAATTATAATTATATTATAGCTATTTTAGGATTTATATTTATTTTACAGGTAACTTTGTATTTATTTTAACCAGGTACAATAGCTATTAAATAGTTAAGAACTATTTAATAGCTAAAATAGTTAAAATAATTACAAAATTACCTGTAAAATAAATCCTAACCTAAGTTACAATTAAACCTAACACTACACTATCAATAAATTAATTAAATGCAATGCCTACAAATAAATACATTTAAATAAACTAACTAAAGTACAAAAAATAAAAAAGAACTAAGTTACAAAAAATAAAAAAATATTTACAAACATCAGAAAAATATTACAACAATTTTAAACTAATTACACCTACTCTAAGCCCCCTAATAAAATAACAAAGACCCCCAAAATAAAAAAATGCCCTACCCTATTCTAAATTACTAAAGTTCAAAGCTCTTTTACCTTACCAGCCCTGAACAGGGCCCTTTGCGGGGCATGCCCCAAGAAATTCAGCTCTTTTGCCTGTAAAATTACACATACAATACCCCCCCCAACATTACAACCCACCACCCACATACCCCTAATCTAACCCAAACCCCCCTTAAATAAACCTAACACTAAGCCCCTGAAGATCTTCCTACCTTGTCTTCACCTCACCGGGTATCACACCGATCCGTCCTGGCTCCGATATCTTCATCCAACCCAAGAGGGGGCTAGACATCCATCATCCGACGGCTGAAGAAGTCCAGAAGAGGGTCCAAAGTCTTCATCCTATCCGGGAAGAAGAGTAGATCCGGACCGGCAACCATCTTCTTCCAAGCGGCATCTTCTATCTTCATCCGATGAGGACCGGCTCCATCTTGAAGACCTCCACCACGGACCCATCTTCTTCCGACGACGACTTCTCGACGAATGACGGTTCCTTTAAATGACGTCATCCAAGATGGCGTCCCTCGAATTCCGATTGGCTGATAGGATTCTATCAGCCAATCGGAATTAAGGTAGGAATATTCTGATTGGCTGATGGAATCAGCCAATCAGAATCAAGTTCAATCCGATTGGCTAATATAGGGGTCGGCGGTGTTAGGGGCAGCAGATTAGTGGTACATAGGGATAATGTAAGTAGCGGCGGTTTACGGAGCGGCAAATTAGGGGTTAATAATAATATGCAGGGGTCAGCGATAACGGGGGCGGCAGAATAGGGGTTAATAAGTGTAAGGTTAGGGGTGTTTAGACTCGGGGTACATGTTAGGGTGTTAGGTGCAGACGTAGGAAGTGTTTCCCCATAGCAAACAATGGGGCTGCGTTAGGAGCTGAACGCGGCTTTTTTGCAGGTGTTAGGTTTTTTTCCAGCTCAAACAGCCCCATTGTTTCCTATGGGGGAATCGTGCACGAGCACGTTTTTGAAGCTGGCCGCTTCCGTAAGCAACTCTGGTATCGAGAGTTGCAGTTGCGTTAAATATGCTATACGCTCCTTTTTTGGAGCCTAACGCAGCCATTCTGTGGACTCTCAATACCAGAGTTATTTTAAAGGTGCGGCCAGAAAAAAGCCAGCGTTAGCTACACGGGTCGTTACCGACAAAACTCTAAATCTAGCCGTAAATAAATGCTAGATAGAATAATGCATTCAAAGAAAAGATTAGTCTGAGAATAACATGTAGATGTATTTTTTAAAAGTTTCATTAGCTGTTTAAATATTGACAAAATAAGTGTAACATTTTAGTGTCTATAAAACAATGGGAGCTGCCATGTTGTAACTTAGTTTGCATTTTCTGCTGTGGCCAATTAGGGACAGTTATAAATAGGTCACTAGAGTGTGCAGCCAATGGCTGTGTGGAATACAACAGTGTTCTGCACTTCCATTTCTAACAGGAACTGAAACGCTCATAATTTCAGAACAAAATTAGAAGAAAAGGGGACAAAACAAATAATTAAAGTATATTGCAGAGTTTTTTTTTATATGTATGATTTATCTTTTTATATAACCATCTCAAAGTGTTTAATGTCCATTTAATGAATGCAAATGGTTTTAAATTAGACTTTAACTTAATTCTAATCTTGCTACTGCATATTTACATATTTTATTGTTTTAAGGACTGGTTTGAAAGTGACTGAACTTTGTTTTGGATAAATCTATCTCTGTATGTTTGGTAGTTAAAAAAATTAGATTGCAAGCTATTTTAAACATGGATTTGTCTTTGCAATAATATAAATAAATTCTATATCCACTTTGAGTTCTTAAAAGCCAAGTCTAAACATTTTAAAAACAAATTTACATTTGTTTTGCTTCAATTGTTTTTCCTTTGCCTATGTCCACCTGTCACTTGTCTAATATTGAGGAGCAATTCCAGGCTTGCTTCTTGAGAAGACAAGGCTAGCCACAGTAAGGGCTAGATTTAGAGTTTTGTCGGTAACGACCCGCGTAGCTAACGCTGGGTTTTTTCCCCCAGCACCTTTTAAATACCGCTGGTATTTAGAGTTCACAGAAGGGCAGCGATAGGCTCCAAAAAGGGAGCGTAGAGCATATTTACCGCCACTGCAACTCTCAATACCGGCGGTGCTTACCAACGCGGCCAGCTTCAAAAACGTGCTTGTGCACGATTCCCCCATAGGAAACAATGGGGCAGTTTGAGCTGAAAGAAAACCTAACACCTGCAAAAAAGCAGCGTTCAGCTCCTAACGCAGCCCCATTGTTTCCTATGGGGAAACACTTCCTATGTCTGCACCTAACATGAACCCCGAGTCTAAACACCCCTAACCTTACACTTATTAACCCCTAATCTGCCGCCCCCGCTATCGCTGACCCCTGCATATTATTATTAACCCCTAATCTGCCGCTCCGTACACCGCCGCCACCTACGTTATCCCTATGTACCCCTAATCTGCTGCCCCTAACACCGCCGACCCCTATATTATATTTATTAACCCCTAATCTGCCGTCCCCAATGTCGCCTCCGCCTACCTACAATTATTAACCCCTAATCTTCCGACCAGACCTCACCGCTACTATAATAAAGTTATTAACCCCTAATCCGCCTCACTCCCGCCTCAATAACTCTATAATAAATAGTATTAACCCCTAATCTGCCCTCCCTAACATCACCGACACCTAACTTCAAGTATTAACCCCTAATCTGCCGACCGGACCTCACCGCTACACTAATACATTTATTAACCCCTAAAGCTAAGTCTAACACTAACACCCCCCTAAATTAAATATAATTTAAATCTAACGACATAAATTAACTCTTATTAAATAAATTATTCCTATTTAAAGCTAAATACTTACCTGTAAAATAAACCCTAATATAGCTACAATATAAATTATAATTATATTGTAGCTATTTTAGGATTTATATTTATTTTACAGGCAACTTTGTATTTATTTGAACTAGGTACAATAGCTATTAAATAGTTAATAACTATTTAATAGCTACCTAGTTAAAATAATTACAAAATTACCTGTAAAATAAATCCTAACCTAAGTTACAATTAAACCTAACACTACACTATCAATAAATTAATTAAATAAACTACCTACAATTATCAACAATTAAACCTAACACTACACTATCAATAAATTAATTACATACAAATACCTACAAATAAATACAATTAAATAAACTAACTAAAGTACAAAAAATAAAAAAGTACTAAGTTACAAAAAATAAAAAAATAATTTACAAACATTAGAAAAATATTACAACAATTTTAAGCTAATTACACCTACTCTAAGCCCCCTAATAAAATAACAAAGCTCCCCAAAATAAAAAAATTCCCTACCCTATTCTAAAATAAAAATAGAAAAGCTCTTTTACCTTACCAGCCCTTAAAAGGGCCTTTTGCGGGGCATGCCCCAAAAAATTCTGCTCTTTTGCCTGAAAAAAAAAACATACAATACCCCCCCAACATTACAACCCACCACCCACATACCCCTAATCTAACCCAAACCCCCCTTAAATAAACCTAACACTAAGCCCCTGAAGATCTTCCTACCTTATCTTCACCACGCCGGGTATCACCGATCGGTCCAGAAGAGCCTCCGAAGTCTTCATCCAAGCCCAAGCGGGGACTGAAGAGATCCATCATCGGGCTGAAGAGGTCCATCATCAGGCTGAAGTCTTCATATTATCCGGGCAGAAGAGGACATCCGGACCGGTAGACATCTTCATCCAAGCCGCATCTTCTATCTTCATCCATCCGGAGCGGAGCCATCTTCTTCCAGCTGACGCGGATCCATCCTCTTCTACCGACGCCTACTCGCCGAATGATGGTTCCTTTAAATGACGTCATCCAAGATGGCGTCCCTCGAATTCCGATTGGCTGATGGAATCAGCCAATCAGATTGAGCTTGCATTCTATTGGCTGTTCCGATCAGCCAATAGAATGCGAGCTCAATCTGATTGGCTGATTGGATCAGCCAATCGGATTGAACTTGAATCTGATTGGCTGATTCCATCTGCCAATCAGAATTTTCCTACCTTAATTCCGATTGGCTGATAGAATCCTATCACTTTCTTGGAGTATGTGAATACTAATGACTTAAATCTTAGATTCACAGGTGAATTACAACAATATAAAATATGTTTCTTAGATTTAGAACTCATAGGTGATCCAGAAAGAGGTATAATATTAACCGACACATACCGTAAACCAACAGCCGGAAACACCATACTCCATGCCAAATCCTGTCATCCCCCACATTTAATCAGATCAATTCCTAAAGCTCAGTATATCAGAATGAGAAGAAATACCAACTGTAATGAGAAATTTAACACACAATGTACTGATCTTACAAATAGATTAAAGCAGAGAGGATATTCGATGAAAATTCTTAATGAATCGCATGAGAAGATTAAGTATAAAACCCAAAGTGAAGTAATAACATCTAAGAAAAGAGCAGATCAGGATTTCAGTAAGGATAAAATTGTTTTTACTACTGAATATTCCAAACAATTTAATGAAATTTCAGCTATCCTTAAAAAACATCTGCATATATTAAAGGAAGATGAAGCTTTGGGTAACATTTTTCAAACATGCAAATTTGTGTCCAAAAAGCCCCCTACACTGGGAACCAGGTTGGTCCCCAGTATGGTAAATACAATGAAAAGAAATAAACAGGGGAGTAACTGGATAAGAACAAAGGGGACATATAAATGTGGCACTAGACCATGCATTACATGTGAAGTCATAGAAAAAAGTGATACCTTTACTAGCTCAACAACACATGAAATATATAATATGGAATTCTATGCAAACTGTAAGACAGAATTCGTGGTCTATCTAATAGAATGTTCTCTTTGCTCCCTACAATACATTGGTCAGACGACCAGGGAGCTCCGATCGCGAATTAGGGAACACATTAGGGACACGAAAAACTATAACAAAGATTCGGCGGTAGCAGTTCATTTTAATCAAACACATATGACTCACATAGCACATATTACTGTTAAAGTCATTGACAAGATTCAGTCACCCCTCAGAGGGGGGAACAAACAAAAATTGTTGCTTAAACGAGAATTATTTTGGATATATAAACTTAAAACAATAGCACCACAGGGTTTGAATAGGGAATGGGATATGTCTTATTATGTTGAATAATTGACACATTAAATATTTTCATATATATATATAAAAAATCATTTTGCCCTTCTATTTTAATTCACAAGAATTCTAACCAGGTCCATTGCTTTACAGTGTATATAGAAATTTATTTTTTATTTATAATTTTTTTTGAAATATTGAATTTGGGATAGATATTCCATTTATATTCATTACCAAATATTAAATATTATATACCTAGCCTAACAAGGAATGCATAAATAATGGATTAAGTCAAAAAGTATTAATAAGAAAATCTGAGCACATTTTCCCATCCTTTTTATAGTCATTGGATATATTTAATACATACAATAAGCATAGTTCTGCTGCAGGAGCTGACTCTGAATCTGCATTTATAAAGACATAATATTGTGTTGGAAGTACTGGCTAAATATGTGTATTAGTACATTTCAAAAAGTATTTAAACCTAAATACATATATATATATACGTTTTTTCAAATGTAACATTCTTTTCTGTGTTCATTGATAGTGCTGGTGAGGGCAAGCAGTTTTAACACTATTTTCTACAGGTGTTTCTATAGCTTTACCATCATTGGGTACTTAAAATAGCCGGGGTTGTACTATCACATCACACTCCTATGATTAAGTGCCGAGCATAGGCACGAAACATGTAAGGAGGGGTTTTTTCAACTGCTTCCCTTGTACTTTTTTGCCAAATTGGCTTTTTAACATATGTTCAAATAAAGTATTTTACTTTTAATCTACTTTTTCTCTGCTTGTTGCTGCCGTAATTCCTTTGTCTTTTTGCATTACAAGCAGCGGAACCGGCTGCTAATAGCGGCGTGCACCCCCAGTGCTCCACTACTATTTTTCCCACTTACTTCCGGTTGAAGCCGGTTCAGGGCCTGAAGCGGTACGCCGTTCGTGACAGTTTCAGATAGAATCCTATCAGCCAATCGGAATTCGAGGGACGCCATCTTGGATGACGTCATTTAAAGGAACCGTCATTCGGCGAGTAGGCATCGGTAGAAGAGGATGGATCCGCGTCAGCTGGAAGAAGATGGCTCCGCTCCGCTCCGGATGGATGAAGATAGAAGATGCGGCTTGGATGAAGATATCTACCGGTCCGGATGTCCTCTTCTGCCCGGATAGGATGAAGACTTCTGCCTGATGATGGACCTCTTCTGCCCGATGATGGACCTCTTCAGCCCGATGATGGACCT
This sequence comes from Bombina bombina, assembly GCF_027579735.1. NCBI lineage: Eukaryota > Metazoa > Chordata > Amphibia > Anura > Bombinatoridae > Bombina > Bombina bombina. Next base: position 838,283,818 of record NC_069504.1, on the reverse strand, counting down.
CTTCAGCCCGATGATGGACTTCTTCAGCCCCCGCTTGGGCTTGGATGAAGACTTCGGAGGCTCTTCTGGACCGATCGGTGATATACGGCGTGGTGAAGATAAGGTAGGAAGATCTTCAGGGGCTTAGTGTTAGGTTTATTTAAGGGGGTTTGGGTTAGATTAGGGGTATGTGGGTGGTGGGTTGTAATGTTGGGGGGGGGTATTGTATGTTTTTTTTTCAGGCAAAAGAGTAGAATTCTTTGGGGCATGCCCCGCAAAAGGCCCTTTTAAGGGCTGGTAAGGTAAAAGAGCTTTTCTATTTTTATTTTAGAATAGGGTAGGGAATTTTTTTATTTTGAGGGCTTTGTTATTTTATTAGGGGGCTTAGAGTAGGTGTAATTAGCTTAAAATTGTTGTAATATTTTTCTAATGTTTGTAAATTATTTTTTTTATTTTTTGTAACTTTGTTCTTTTTTATTTTTTGTACTTTAGTTTATTTAATTGTATTTATTTGTAGGTATTTTATGTAATTAATTTATTGATAGTGTAGTGTTAGGTTTAATTGTCGATAATTGTAGGTATTTTATTTAATTAATTTATTGATAGTGTAGTGTTAGGTTTAATTGTAACTTAGGTTAGGATTTATTTTACAGGCAATTTTGTAATTATTTTAACTAGGTAGCTATTAAATAGTTATTAACTATTTAATAGCTATTGTACCTGGTTAAAATAAATACAAAGTTACCTGTAAAATAAATATAAATCCTAAAATAGTTACAATATAATTATAATTTATATTGTAGCTATATTAGGGTTTATTTTACAGGTAAGTATTTAGCTTTAAATAGGAATAATTTATTTAATAAGAGTTAATTTATTTCGTTAGATAAAAATTATATTTAACTTAGGGGGGTGTTAGTGTTAGGGTTAGACTTAGCTTTAGGGGTTAATACATTTATTAGAGTAGCGGAGAGGTCCGGTCGGCAGATTAGGGGTTAATGTTTGAAGTTAGGTGTCGGCGATGTTAGGGGTACATAGGGATAACGTAGGTTGCGGCGGTGTGCGGTCAGCAGATTAGGGGTTAAAAAACTTTAATAGAGTGGCGGCGATGTGGGGGGCCTCGGTTTAGGGGTGCATAGGTAGTTTATGGGTGTTAGTGTACTTTAGAGCACAGTAGTTAAGAGCTTTATGAAGCGGCGTTAGCCCAGAAAGCTCTTAACTCCTGGCTTTTTGCTGCGGCTGGAGTTTTCAGCCACGACTCTAAATACCAGCGTTAGAAAGATCCCATTGAAAAGATAGGATACGCAATTGGCGTAGGGGGATCTGCGGTATGGAAAAGTCACGGCTGCAAAGTGAGTGTTAGACCCTTTCCTGACTGACTCTAAATACCAGCGGTAGCCCAAAACCAGCGTTAGGAGCCCCTAACACTGGTTTTGACGGCTAACACCAAACTCTAAATCTAGCCGTTATTTTGTTAGTTTAAATGGTATTGTTTTGCAGTTATTATCTGCTGAAGACTGTTAAAGATAGATGTGTAGCAGGTTTAAAGGGATATTAAACCCAACATTTTTCTTTCATGATTCAGCTAGAGCATGCAATTAAAAACAATTTCCCAATCTTCTGTTATCTAATTTGCTTCATTCTCTTGGTATCCTTTGTTGAAGGAACAGCAATGCATTGCTAGGAGATAGCTAATTCACTGGGTGAACGAATGACACGAGGCATATATGTGCAGCCACCAATCAGCAGTCCCTAAGCCTACCTAGGTATCCTCTTCAACAAAAGATACCAAGAGAACAAAGCAAATTACACAATAGAAGTAAATTAGAAAGTTGTTTAAAATTACATGATCTGAGTCATGAATCAACATATATTGGGCTAGATTATAAGTGAGGCTCAAACAGTTTTGCGCTAACAATATTGTGTTTCTGCAAGGATCTTTCATTCCGCTGATATTACAAATGCGTAGAAATTGTGATTGTGCTAGCGCAATAACCTTTTATGCTTCAATCCTTTCCGTGATCTCAGAGTTTTGGTTAACTGGGTTCCGAAATAGAAAAGTTGCACAAAACACTTCTTAAATACATTACAAAGAACACACACTCATTTTAACACTGTCTAATAAAAATTATTTAAAAAAAAAAAATGCACAAAAAAGTTATAAGGGCTCAAAGAAAGGAGATCTTGGGTGTTAGAAAAAAAAAAGGCAGGTGAATGGCTTTAACATTGAGACACATACATATACATTGCTAAAAATGTATATGTATGTATAAATACACACACACATATATATATATGTATATATATATATATATATATATATATATATATATATATACAGTATATATATATATATATGTACACATATATTAATGTATTTATATGTATATATATATATATATATATATATGTATTTACAGTCATTTATACACATATAAAAACATTACTATATATGTAAACATATATATATATATATATAAGTACGTTATATCCCTTTGCCATTAAGTAGCTGAAAACATGATAAAACATATTTATGTAATATTCATATTTAATAAAGATTTAACTATGTATTTACTGTAAATATTTCACATTTACTAATGCGAATATGCTATGTTGTATGCGCGATGGGTGTTTGTTTTCTTTTCAACCATTTTATTTTTCTCCATTGACTTCTATGTGGAATGTGAAAAGGCTATGGAGTTTGCACGATCTCAGATGTTTTTTCCACCTTTTTTTTTCTCCATTGATCTCTATGGGGAAATGCATGCGCACGCGAAAACTTGTTGTTTTTTTTTGCGCAATTGGGTTACCGCTAGAGCAAAATAAGTTTTTGTGGGACTCGAAATACCAGCACAACCCGAATAGCGCAAAAAAGCATAACGCTATTGGTGTTTTTCCTAACGCAAAAAATACAAATACCACGCCACTTACAATCTAACCAAATTGGGTTTATGCATAGCTAAACATTCTAGTGTCAACATAATTAAATTTGAATGTATTTAACATTATTCTAGTCCTACAGTGCATTAGACATGGCTAATTAGTAAATGTTCCAATGCTAAATCCTTATAATTAGTCCTCATATTGTTCTGCATTTGTTATGTCACTCAACCATCTATGGTTAATTTACTTGGAATCTTGTTAAAAGTTCCTAATCAAAATTGAAGAGTATATTTCTGTTTTAGGAAAAAATACATAAAAAAATATGTCACCTTTTCTTTTCTGTTTTTATTGCAGTATGTACTCTACAGGCTAGAATAGTAAATTATATTTGGATTGAACTTTTAAAATGAACTTAAAGGGACATGAAACCCACATTTTTTCTTTCATGATTTAGAAAGAGCATGTGATTTTAAACAACTTTCTAATGTACTTCTATTATCTAATTAGCTTCATTATCTTGATATTCTTTTGCTGGAAAGGATATCTAGATATGCTCAGTAGCTGCTGATTGGTAGATGCACATAGATGCCTCATGTGATTGGCTCACACATGTGCATTGCTATTTCTTCAACAAAGGATATCTAAAGAATGAAGCAAATTAGATAATAGAAGTCAATTGGAATGTTATTTAAAATTGTATTCTCTACCTGACTCATGAAAGAAAATGTTTGCGTTTAGTGTCCCTTTAAAACTTAATTTATAATTGTTACATTTAAAGTGATGATACACTCAGAAAAGTAAGTGTGTCTTAACTTAAAGGGACAGTAAACCCATATTTTTCTTTCATAATTCAGATAGAGAACACAATTTAAAAAAAGTTTCCAATTTACTTCTATTATCAGATTTGCTTCATTCTCAGGTTTTTTTCTGTTGAAGGGATTTCTAGATAAGTAGCGTGCACATGTCTGGCGCTCTACATGACAGGAAATAGTGCTGCCATCTAGTGCTCTTGCTAATGTGTAACAATGTTGCAAAACTGTACTGCAGACACGTGCACACTCCTGAACCCACCTTCCTGCTTTTCAACATAGGAAAACAAGAAAACAAAGAGAATTTGATAATAGAAGTAAATTGGAAAGTTGTTTAAAATTGTATGTTCTATCTGAATCATTTTGGGTTTTATGTCCCTTTAAAGAGCATGGTTAAATTATGGCAATCCACAAACCACTTTTATTCTGAGTTATCTCTAAGTTTATCTCTAAGTTTATCTCTAAGTTTATCACCTTTAGATTAGTCTCTAGTACTGAGATTCCCCTCCAGGCCCCCTTGCTATACTTTTTTTTTTTTTGCTTACGTTTTCCTATTCCAGCCAATCACAATCATTGTCGTATGACTCGCTATATTCAGTGCAGAGTCGGTATGGGCAATTAATGCATGTGCACCAGCTTTCCCCTAGTCAGAAACCACCATCCAATAATAATAGTTTTAGGCCTGACGTTACTATGCTCGTGCATGACAGACCCACACATGCACAATATTGCTTAGGCGGAATCCACATGACGCTATGGTGAACAATGAATTGGATGATACAATACGATTCATTGTAAACCATGAACCGAGCCAAGCAAATTGTGACTTGAAAGACTGTAGGATTTTCAAAACAATGGTCATTTCAATAAACAAAGGTAAAAATAAATAAAAAAAATTTTTTTGCTCATTAGTCCACTTTATATTTTGAAGGTAAAATGTTAATATGACTGGCTCAGTGGCGCGCATGTTACTGATGTCATCATTTAAATTCTCTCCACCAACATTTTTTCCATCTGCTACTCCGTGACATTTAGAGAGGGCAGTAACCACTCTGCACGTCACATCAGTTAAGACTGAAAAAACAAATAGGGCAAAGAGAACGTAATGACGGACAGATTTGATTTATTTTAAAATCTAAAAATTATTTTAAAAAACTAATAATGTGATTTAAAGGGACAGTCAACACCAGAACTTTTGTTGTTTAAAAAGAAAGATAATCCCTTTATTACCCATTCCCCAGTTTTGCATAACCAACACTGTTATAGAAATACACTTTTTACCTTGTATCTAAACATCTGCAAACTGCCCCCTTATTTCAGTTCTTTTGACAGACTTGCATTTAAGCCACTCCAGGGTAACTTCACGTGCATGAGCTCAATGTTATCTATATGAAACACATGAACTAATGCCCTTTAGTGGTCAAAATGCTTTCAGATTAGAGGCAGTCTTCAAGGTCTAAGAAATTAGCATATGAACCTCCTAGAATTAGCTTCCAACTAAGAGAGACAAGACCAAGAGAACAAAGCAAAATTGGTGATAAAAGTAAATTGGAAAGTTGTTTAAAATTACATTCCCTATTTAAATTATGAAAGTTTTTTTGGACTTGATTGTCCCTTTAAGTTACATTAACATTCTTAAACTATATACTTGTATTAAAATTCATATTGTTTACCATCACTTTAGACGTCTATGTAGGTGTGCTTGGATAAGTTAAAGTGACAAGAATGCAGACAAAAAAAATAATATACACACACACACATATATATATATATATATATATATGTGTGTGTATAAGCATATAAAATATATGCAAACAAAATAAATGCTTTAGACGCGTTTAAAAAAAGCCTGTTTTGTTTGCAAAAAGTGAAATGTACTGCAGTTCTGGGACATATTCCTTGAAAGTCTCTTGATTATGTTTATATGAACTCCTTTACTGTGGCCAATTAGGGATAAATATAAATACTTTCCCTGCACTTATAAAGTATTCACTGCGTATCATGTTGCGGGGTCATTAATCTAAATAATCCAGTATTTACTTTCGATTCTCTAAGGCAATTAAAAAAAACACTTTTAATGTAAAACAAGAACAAGTAATACAAATGACATACAAAGATATTTGCTATGCATATAGGGAAATACAATTTAACGTCTGGCTGAAATAAAACTTTTCTTAAAATATTCTTACCTAAACATTGTTTTGAAACAGTTCTTCTTTTACTGTAGTTTCTAGTTCTTAAATGATGTAATCATGCAAATAGAATATATTGTATATTTTATCAAAGACATTGAATGACAGAGAATCTGTTAATGCGATTTAAGAATGTCTTGAAAACAGGATTTTTTTTCTATTCATCTCACAGTATAATTCATCTTTAGCCAAAGACGTTGCCAATGCAAATTTTCATTTGATTTGCATATGATTATCCCTGACATGTTTGAATAGCGGTATATTTTTTAATTTTTTTTTTACTGTGGTGTTCCATTATCCTCACCTTGAAATATTGTGGTATTAGGTCTTGAAGCACTATGCACTAACATTCTATGCTCCCCTAAAATAAATTGAATGTATGTACGCACATGGATTTTTGATTTATCACATACTAAACAAAATAGTTCACACAAGTACCAGCATATTAGCAGCTCTATATTTCCTAGGGTACAAAAGCCTTTATCCAAACTGCTTGGTTTGTATTTTAGAATATTTGAATATTTGTATCTTTAAAATAACAGGTTGTAGATAGGGTTGCCATATTGCCACTTTAAGGGAGGACACATGAAAAATACATATGTCAAGGGCTATTTAAATAAATGTTTGAATAAAGTTTCATTGTAAGAACCCTGATGTGTATTTTTCATACATTGTCCCCCCTTAAAGGGGCAATATGGAAACCCTAGTTGTAGAAAGGATGAGTTCAAGGGCCCTGTGCGGAAAAGGTTCTCAACTTGAGTACCTGTCCGTACAGCTTCGCAATGAGGATCAGCGGATCCTGAAAGCCTGCTGCCTGTATGTACCATTACACACTCAGTTGAGAAGGGCCTGTCAATCTAAATATGCCCCTGTTTGGGGATGTATAATGATTCTCATTAAATGTAAGGATGTGGGGTTGGGAAGAATGAAATGCAAATAAAACTATCTGAATGTCTAGTTGTACCTTTAAATGCAAAATATATAAAAAACAATGCAAACGATTAACAAACACGAGTGGAGTGGTAGTTTGCACTCACATTTAAGCATTAAAACCGCAAGAATTATTTTTGTGCTCTGTGGTTCGCGGTTATATTACGAGTTAAAAGTAAAAAGTTTGCACTCTCGTGTTCACAAATAGTTGCAAATGCAAAATTGCACCCCCCCCCATAGACTTTAATGAAGACGAAAAACCTAACACCCACAAGTCGAACAAACACGATCGCGGTTATTTAAAAGTCCAACCTAAGAAGATAATATTGCATATTTCATAATCCATTGTTTTACACATAGCAGAATATGTTCTATTTATTCTTAAAGAGACATTTAAATGTATACAGATACACATGTTTATATAAAGGTATACATTTTATATATATATATATATATATATATATATATATATATATATATATATATATATATATATATATAAATATCTATTTAAAATACATAGAACATATTCCCCTATTATTATTGGAATGTGAAATATTTACAGTACATATACAGTATAACACTTTATTAAAGGGATGTGATACCCAATTTCTTTTCTTTCATGATTCATATAGAAAAGGCAATTTTAAGCAACTTTCTAATTTACTCCTATTATCAATTTGTCTTCATTCTCTTGCTATCTTTATTTTATACAGGAATGTAAAGCTTAGGAGTCGGCCCATTTTTGGTTCTGCACGCTGGGTAGTGCTTGCTGATTGGTCGCCTCAGTATATAAATGGGGCAATTCTGCATGTTACAAATTGTGCAATAATACTAAGCAGCATTACTTCCTCCCACTTGTCTCCTACCCACCCTAGTTATTTATAGCACATCTCATGGCCTCCTCTTACCTGACACCTTAGTACACACTTCTAGTCTTCAATACAACACAAAACCATGGATAAAGAGGTCTACAGAAAAAAGATATGAGACAATAGAGTAAATCAAAAGCAACAGGGACAGGAAGTCAAAAAATGGGACAGTTGACAACTATGCATATTTTCCTCAGCAGAACAGATTGGATATGGGAGACATGTTGTAAACATAGTAGTACCAATTACTTTATAAAAATTCAGAGGACCAGGAAATTCCACAATTTTAAATTAGAGAAAAAGTGGACAAAATAAATAATGAAGTATAAATGCTAATGCATTTTTATTACTAGATAATATATATTTATAAACATTTAAACACTTTATTGAACATATATGCAACAAATCACACACATTTAAAAACAATCCCTTAAATAAATAGAGCTTATGGTTTGTACTTATCCTGTTATGCATATTTCCTTATCATATATCAATTTTATATAATATCTTATTTATCATTCGAGCAATATGACCTGCAGATTGGCAAACTCTATTAATATATTCAGGGATCTTTGATTCTCTTAACCTATTCCGTGACTAGATGTCTTAGTTTGTTCTACATTTGATAGTACTCATGTCATTACTTGAAGCACTAACGTGATCACATAATCTACACTCTAAATCTGATATACATTTTGGGAAGCAAATCTGCTATGTTATCGAGGAAGCATTTATAAGAGATTGCTTCATTTAACCCTTTGGGCAATGCTGATTGCAGTTTGTGTATCCATCTACACTCCTTTTGGAGGATGAGTTTATTGAAGTCACCCTTTCTACCTCTCAACTGTAGTTTTTCAATGGCAAAAAATTGTATATCATATTTATTTTCTCTGTGATGGGTATTCATATGTTGTGCAACGAGGACAGAGCGATTCCATTTAATGTCCCCTATATGTTCCAATACCCATGTTCTCAATTCTCTTGAGGTTTCAACTACATAGATCATCTGGCACTTACACATTGCTACATAGATCACCATATTAGACCTACAGTTTAGGAAGGTTTGAATTTCGTATATCTCTTGTTTGTTTTGGGGTGTACAAAGAACTTAGTTTGTATCATATTTTTGCAAACTTTGCAGCGGCCACACTTAAAGCCAGGTTTTGTTCTTTTGTGTGCTGAAATGACTCCTGATTAGAATGTCCTTGAGATTTTGTGATCTCCTGTGAGTAATATGTGGGTTTTCGGTGATCACATCTATTAGATCTGGGTCATCTTGTAGGGCATGCCAAAGTCTCTTAATAATTTGGCGAATTCAATTATGATTCTCATTGAAGGTACCTATGATCCTTAAAGTTTGTTTCTGCTCATCTTTCTGGCTGTTCTGAGTGTCATTCAGTAGAGATTTTCTTTCTAGTTCTTTTGCTCTGTGGTATGCCCTTTTTAAGCATTGATTAGAGTAGCCACTTTCTCTAAATCTTTTCCTCAGTTCTTTAGCCTCCCTTTCAAAATCTTCCTCTGTACTGCAGTTTCTTTTGGCTCTTAGGTATTGCCCAGTTGGTATCCTCTTTTTTTGATTTTTGGGGTGGAAGCTTCTCCATTGTAACAAACTATTAGTGGCTGTGCTTTTTCTATATAGTTTTGTATTCAGGGAACCATCTTTTTCTTTCAAGATCATTAGATCCAAAAAGGCAATGCTTACATTGTCTATTGTTTATGTATATTTCATCTCATACACATTCTTGTTAAGCCATTCCATAAAGTTACCAGACCATAGAATAAGCACATCATCGATATAGCGAATATAGAAGTCAATGTATTGCATATAGGGATTCTCATTTTCATTTAGTATGCTGGTTTGTTCTATCTAACCTAGGAAGAGATTAGCATAAGTTGGTGCACAACATGTACCCATTGCAGTACCTCTTTTCTGCAGGTACACTTTATTATTAAACAAAAAATAATTGTGTGTTAGCACAAATTCTAACAGGTCAACAATGAATTCATCATGTGCACTTCCCCTAGGGTGTATCATCTTTTGTAAATGTTGAAATGCTTTCATTCCCAAGTTGTGAGTGATGTTTGAAAACAGACTTTCCACATCTATACTCGCTAGAAAAGTGTCCTGACTGACAATGATATTCTCAAGCTGTGTAAGGACATCTTTCGTGTCTTGTACATATGAGCTTAGTGTATACACAAAATCCCTTAGTTTTTTGTCCAGGAAGGTACTGACTTTTTCTGTCAGACACCCATTCCCGGACACTATTGGTCTACCTGGAGGCTCTAGCTGATTTTTGTGAATCTTTGGTAGACTATAAAACGTTGCTATTCTCTGTGTTTTATTTATCATGAATTGATATTCATCTTTCGTAATCAGTCTTTCCTTAAAGCCCCTGTCTAATTTCGATGTAAGTTCTTTTGTGATTTTTTCCGTTGGGTCAGGCGGAACTATCCTATAATTTGCTTCATTCGCCAATATGTCTTTGCACACTTTTAAGTAACTTTCATTGGTCATAATGACCGTAATACCCCCCTTATCGGCACTTTTAATTGTAATATCAGGGTTGTTTTTGAGTTCATTCAAAGCTGTTCTTTCCTTATAGGTGAGATTCTTTTTTAACTTTACTTTCCACGGTCAAAGACTCCAATTCAGTGGTTACAAGTCAGACAAAATTCTCAATTATGGGGTATTTGGAGATTAAAGGCATGAAAGTTCTTTTGTTTTTAACTACACTTTGTGTTGTATTACTTAGAGAAACTTTGTTTTCATTAATTAGTTACAACAGTGTATTGATCACATTGTGATCTTCTTCCTAAATGCCTATCTTGTTCAACTGGTTTCGCTTCATGGTCTTATGAAACTTATGTAAAGCCAGTTTTCTGGCAAAAAGGTATATGTCTTTCACCCAGTTAAACTTGTCATATTTAGCTGTTGGTATGAAGGATAGGCCTTTAGCCAATAATGTGTAGTGCTCTTTTATTAATTCAATACCTGTCAGATGCATTATTTGTAAGTTATTCTCACTAATTCCTGCTTGTAAGGTTTTTGTTTTTTTTGTTGCCTTGTTTTTATTGTTCTCTTTGGGAGGAATAGGTCTTTCTCCAAAAAAATCCTGGTAATGGCTGGTTCATTTAAAGGGATTTGAGTTCCTACTGGTGTTACTTGTGTATGCTCCTCGTCTGACGTGTCAGATTCAGATGTTGAGCTATCTGATTTTTTTTGCTGTTCTATCTGTGTTTTCAGTAACATATCTTGGGTTCCTTCTCTTATAGTTGGACTTGTATATATTGCCCTTTTAGTGGTCTGACCAGTCCCTCTGTAATTTCCTATTTTTTATCTCACTCAGCTCTTCCTTTAGTTTGTCAATGTGAAATTTTAGTTTCTGATCAAGTGCATCAGTCGTTATTTGTTATAAATTTGTTAGTCTGGAGTTTAGCTTCCTCCACTAGCTTAGTTAGCCCATCATATTGCTTCCTTTCATATTCCAATGACAATTGCATTAAATCTAGTGAGCATTTTGTTAGAATCTCTTGCCATCTTAAAATTAAATTTTCATCACTTATATGAAAGGAAGGCACTAATTGAATGTGTAGACCTCTGGGGACTAGTTTATTTTTTACATAATTTTCTAAACTGAAAATTTCCCAGAAAGACTTCACTTGCTTTTTCATTATTTTGGCATTACTTTTAAATGCTTCTTCAATGTTACTTGCTTCCGGACAAATATTGCTAACATTTAGGGCTTGATTTAGCAAAGCTGAGGCAGACAGGGGCGCGTATACGCGCCCCTGTACACCTCAGCTCGCCTGTGGCGGGGTGAATTTACCCGCAGGTAATCACCATTGCACACGAGCGCAATTTTACGATTGCGTGCAATCCCGCCCCCTGCCCGCGCACAGCCAATCACGCGAGGGCAGGAGCTGTCAATCTCCTCGGTCGGACTCGACAGCGGAGATTGAATTTTGCCACCTTAGAGGTGGAGAAGAGCTTAGGGAAGCAGCGGTCTGGTGACCGCTGCTTGATAAATTACGGCGAGCAAGTTCTTGTGAGAACTTGCAGCCGTAGGGGTTTGATAAATCGAGCCCTTAGAGTAAGCATTTTTTTCTGCCTCTGACTTCCATTTATCAAAATCAATAGTAGAGGTCAAATAACCCACCATCGTTATTTATACCTCTATACTTTTTGTAATCCAAATTTAAGGGTGAATTGAATCACCAGTATTGTATAATATATGGTAGGTTAGGGATCCAAAAAGAATTTGGGGAGGGGGACTGCTTTAAGACCAGTGTTAAATTACACACTTTGTAAATAGATAATATATATTTATAAAAATGTAAACACTTTATTGAACATATATGCAAAAAATAACACACATTTAAAATCAAACTAGAGGCTTAGTTTATGGTAGGAAATCTCAACCACCATAATAAAGATTCAGTGTTAAGCCTCAAGTTCGGTTAAGTTAAAAATAGTTGGGCTAGTGGGGCTCCATGGGGAGTTGTAGTCAAAACAATACTCAACAATATAAGGAGATACTTATATAATCTGCAGGTGGGGAAAGCACTTATTCAGTGTTCAAACAAACAATCCCTGTGCACCCAAAGGCAACCTCCTGCCTGCGTACTGCTCTGATTTAAGTCAGACGATTGCTATCTGGTGTCCCTATAAATAACATTCACAACAATACACAGCACGTTCAATCATTTTTCTAAATATTTCAAGTTAGAGTACACACTTGTAGTTACAGAACATAGCACATTACTTCAACATTCATTTGTAATGTATCAAAAATGTTTTCTATAAAAGCTACAATGTATCAATATGCATAGACAGCGCTCATGTGATAGACAAACACCCCGTAGACCCCGCCTACCAATGCGTTTCGTCACCGATAAGTGACTTTGTCAGGGCATAGGGGCGGATCAGCCGAATCGTCTATTCATATAGCAATCCGTTGCTATGGTAATTCATGTTTTGTTTGGGCGGAAGTGTTCAACCACCTGGCGTATGTATCAATATGATATTCAGTGATAGGCAATATAATACCATACGTGTATGCCTCAGTGTAAGTAAATAGAGCTTGACATCATACAATCCCTTAAATAAATAGCTTACGGTTTGTACTACCTTTTATTGATAAGTATTTTTTTGACTACCCGTGGAGCCCCACTAGCTCAACTATTTTTAACTTTAAAGGGACACTGAACCCAATTTTTTTCTTTCGTGATTCAGATAGAACATGCAATTTTAATAAACTTTCTAATTTACTCCTATTATCAATTTTTCTTTGTTCTCTTGCTATCTTTATTTCAAAAATAAGGCATCTAAGCTTTATTCTTGGTTCAGAACTCTGGACAACCCTTTTTTTATTGGTGGATGAATTTATCCACCAATCAGCAAGGACAACCCAGGTTGTTCACCAAAAATGGGCCGGCATCTAAACTTACATTCTTGCATTTCAAATAAAGATACCAAGAGAATAAAGAAAATTATTTAAATAGGTGTAAATTAGAAAGTTGCTTAACATTTCATGCTCTATCTAAATCACAAAAGAAAAAATTTGGGTTCAGTGTCCCTTTAAGGAACTTGAGGCTTAACATTGAATCTATATTATGGTGGTTGAGAATTCCTACCATAAACTAAGCCTCTAGTTTGATTTTAAATGTGTGTGATTTGTTGCATATATGTTCAATAAAGTCTTTACATTTTTATAAATATATATTGTTTATTTACAAAGTGTGTAAGTTAAAACTGTGCTTAAAGCCCCCCCTTCCAAATCCTTTTTGGATCCCTAACCTTTATTATACAATACTGGTGATTCAATTCACCCTTAAATTTGGGTTACAAAAGTATAGAGGTATAAATAACGATGACGCTTACTCTAAATGTTAGCAATATTTGTCCAGAAGCAAGTAACATTGAAGAAGCAATTAAAAGTATTGCCAAAATAATGAAAAAGCAAATAAAGTCTTCTCTGGGAAATTTTCAGTTTAGAAAATTATGTAAAAAATAAATTAGTCCCCAGAGGTCTACACATTCAATTAGCACCTTCCTTTCATATAAGTGATGGAAATTTAATTTTAAGATGACAAGAGATTCTAACAAAATGCTCACTAGATTTTATGCGATTCTCATTGGAATATGAAAGGAAGCAATATGATGGGCTATCTAAGCTAGTGGAGGAAGCTAAACTCCAGACTAACAAATTTATAACAAATAAAAACTTCGATGCACTTGATCAGAAACTAAAATTTCACATTGACAAACTAAAGGAAGAGCTGAGTGAGATAAAAAATAGGAAATTACAGAGGGACTGGTCAGACCACCAAAAGGGCAATATATACAAGTCCAACTATAAGAGAAGGAACCTGAGATATGTTACTGAAAACACAGATAGAACAGCAAAAAAAAATCAGATAGCTCAACATCTGAATCTGAACACCAGTAGGTACTCAAATCCCTTTAAATGAACCAGCCATTACCAGGATTTTTTTAGAGAAAGACTTATTCCCCCCCGAAGAGAACAATAAAACAAGACAACAGAACAAAAACAAACCTTACAAGCAGAAGTGAGTGAGAATAACTTACAAATAATATATCTGGCAGGTATTGAATTAAGAAAAGAACACTACACATTATTGGCTAAAGGCCTATCCTTCATACCAACAGCTAAATATGACAAGTTCAACTGGGTGTAAGACATACACCTTTTTTGCCAGAAAACTGGTTTTACATCAATTTCATAAGACCATGAATATAAACCAGTTGAACGAGATAGGCATTTAGGAAGAAGATCACAATGTGATCAACACACTGTTGGAACTAATTAATGAAAAAAAGGTTCTCAAAGTAATAGAACACAAAGTGTAGTTAAAAACAAAAGTACATTCATGCCTGTAATCTCCAAATACCCCATAATTGAAAAATTTGTCTCACTTGTAACCACTGAATTGGAATCTTTGAACGTGGGAAGTAAAGTTAAAAAGAATCTCACCTATAAGAAAAGAACAGCATTGAATGAACTCAAAAACATCCCTGATGTTATAATTAAAAGTGCTGATAAGGGGGGGTAATACGTCATTATGAGCAATGAAAACTACTTAAAAATGTGCAAAGACATATTGGAAAATGATGAAAATTATAGGATAGTTCCGTCTGACCTAACGGAAAAATTCACAAAAGAACTTACATTGATATTAGACAGGGGTTTTAAGGAAAGACTGATTACAAAAGATGAATATAAATTCATGATAAATAAAACACAGAGAATAGGAACGTTTTATAGTCTACCAAAGATTCACAAAAATCAGCTAGAGCCTCCAGGTAGACCAATAGTGTCCGGGAATGGGTGTCTGACAGAAAAAGTCAGTACCTTCCTGGACAAAAAACTAAGGGATTTTATGTATACACTAAGCTCATATGTACAAGACATGAAATATGTCCTTACACAGCTTGAGAATATCATTGTCAGTCAGGAAACTTTTCTAGCGAGTATAGATGTGGAAAGTCTGTATTCAAACATCACTCACAACTTGGAAATGAAAGCATTTCAACATTTCCAAAAGATGATACACCCTAGGGGAAGTGCACATGATGAATTCATTATTGACCTGTTAGAATTTGTGCTAATAATAAAGTGTACCTGCAGAAAAGAGGTACCGCAATGGGTACATGTTGTGCACCAATATATGCTAATCTCTTCCTAGGTTGGATAGAACAAACCAGCATACTAAATGAGGATGAGAATCCCTATATGCAATACATTGACTTCTATATTCACTATATTGATGATGTGCTTATTCTATGGTCTGGAACTAAGAACGAGTTTGGTAACTGTATGGAATGGCTTGACAAGAAAGTGTACGAGATGAAATATACATGTACAATAGACATTGTAAGTATTGCCTTTTTGGATCTAATGATCTTGAAAGAAAAAGATGGTTCCCTGAATACAAAACTATATAGAAAAAGCACAGCCACTAATAGTTTATTACAATGGAGAAGCTTCCACACCAAAAATCAAAAAATGGGGATACCAACTGGGCAATACCTAAGAGCCAAAAGAAACTGCAGTACAGAGGAAGATTTTGAAAGGGAGGCTAAAGAACTGAGGAAAAGATTTAGAGAAAGGGGTTACCCTAATCAATGCTTAAAAAGGGCATACCAAAGAGCAAAAGAACTAGACAGAAAATCTCTCCTGAATGACACTCAGAACAGCAAAAAAGATGAGCAGAAACAAACTGTAAGGATCATAGGTACCTTCAATGAGAATCATAATCGAATTCGCCAAATTATTAAGAGACTTTGGCATGTCCTACAAGATGACCCAGATCTAATAGATGTGATCACCAAAAACCCACAGATTACCAACAGGAGATCATGAAATCTCAAGGACATTTTAATCAGGAGTCATTTCAGCACAAAAAAGAACAAAACCTGGCTTAAAGAAACAAAAGGTTTCTTTAAGTGTGGCCGCTGCAAAGCTTGCAAAAGTATGATACCAACTAAGTTCTTTGTACACCCCAAAACAGACAAGAGATACGAACTTCAAACCTTCCTAAACTGTAGGTCTAATATGGTGATCTATGTAGCAATGTGTAAGTGCCAGATGATCTATGTAGGTGAAACCTCAAGAGAATTGAGAACAAGGGTATTGGAACATATAGGGGACATTAAATGAAATCGCTCAGTCCCCGATGCACAACATATGAATACTCATCACAGAGAAAATAAATATACTATGCAATTTTTCGCCATTGAAAAACTACAGTTGAGAGGTAGAAAGGGTGACTTCAATAAACTCCTCCTCCAAAAGGAGTGTAGATGGATACGTGCAATCAGCATCATCAAAAGGGTTAAATGAAGCAATCTCTTATAAATGCTTCCTTGATAACTAATAGCAAATTTGCTTCCCAACATGGATATCAGATTTAGAGTGTAGATTATGTGATCACATTAGTGCTTCAAGTAATAACATGAGTACTATCAAATGTAGAACAAACTAAGACATCTAGTCACGGAATAGGTTAAGAGAATCAACGATCCATGAATATATTAATAGAGTTTGCCAATCTGCAGGTCATATTGCTCGAATGATAAATAAGATATTATATAAAATTGATATATGATAAGGAAATACGCATATATCAAATAGTACAAACCGTAAGCTCTATTTATTTAAGGATTTGTATGATTTCAAGTTCTATTTACTTACACTGAGGCACACACATATGATATTATATTGCCTATCACTGAATATAATATCGATACATACGCCAGGCGGTTGAACACTTCCGCCCAAACAAAACATCAATTACCATAGCAACGGATTGCTATATGATAAGATGATCCGACTGGTCCGCCCCATGCCCTGACAAAGTCACGTATCGGTGACGAAACGTGTCGGTGGGCGGGGTCTATGGGGTGTTTGTCTATCACATGAGTGCTGTCTATGCATATCAATACTTTGTAGCTTTGATAGAAAACATTTTTGTAACATTACAAATGATCGTTGAAGTAATGTGCTATGTTCTGTAACTACAAGTGTTTACTCTAACTTGAAAGGTTAAGAAAAATGATTGAACGCGCTGTGTATTGTTGTGAATGTTATTTATAGGGACACCAGATAGCAATCGTCTGACTCTGTTAAATCAGAGCAGTACGCAGGCAGGAGGTCGCCTTTGAGTACACAGGGATTGTCTGTTTGAAAACTGAATAAGTGCTTTCCCAACCTGCACATTATATAAGTGTCTCCTTATATTGTTGAGTATTGTTTTGACTACAACTCCCCATGGAGCCCCACTAGCCCAACTATTTTTAACTTAACGGAACTTGAGGCTTAACACTGAATCTATATTATGGTGGTTGAAATTTCCCACCATAAACTAAGCCTCTAGTCTGATTTTAAATATGTGTGATTTGTTGCATATATTTTCAATAAAGTGTTTAAATTTTTATAAATATATATTATCTATTTACAAAGTGTGTAATTTAACACTGGGCTTAAAGCCCCCCCCCCCCCAAATCCTATTTGGATCCCTAACCTATAGCATTTTTATTACTACTTATACAAATTTTATTGAATTCTTATAAAGTGCCTTTATTCACTAGTAAATCTAACAAGTAGACTACATTCATAAAAACACTACATAATGAGGGGTAAGAGTTTTTAAATGGGACTAGAGTAGCAAAGGGATTTGGGAGTACTTATAAATAACACACTAAAAATGGGTGCACAATGCAGGTCAGTGGCTTCTAAGGCTAATAAGATACTAGTCCTGATGCAAATTAGGTATGCACTTTGAACTTCCTATGCTGCCTGTTTTGCACCTATCAGCGTTCTTCATGCTGTGTGCCCTGCGCTCCCCTTGGGAAGTCCCTCCGGGAACTCGGCCACAACTAGCCGGTGCCAAAGTAAAGAAACCCTCACCAAAGCTCCCCAAAACAATGGCTCCACAACACAACAAATGATCCTTGCACTTGGGAATGAAAACTTTGAATTCAGGAATGTTGAGTAAAAGCAAAACCTTTATTGCAAAGTATAAAACCAGGTGTAATAGCAGCATGTCAAACGTGTTTCGTCATCAGTGACATAATTTCCTCAATGACTCGAGACATTGAGGAAGTTACGACACTGATGACAAAATGTGTTTGACTTGCTGCTATTACACCTGGTTTTATACTTTGCAATAAAGGTTTTGCTTTTTGGTGATATTGAATGTGATGTGAATATATTTATTTGATTGCATACACTTAGACAGAATTTTGGTTTAGATCATATGCACATATGCACAATTAATAGGCGCATCCAATTGATATTTTGGTATATCATTTACACCTGGTTTTATACTTTGGAATAAAGTTTTTGATTTTACGCAACATTCCCGGATTCATTCCCGAGTAATAAGATACTAGCATGTATTAAAAGAGGCATTGATGCAAGGGAGGAACGCATAATTCTCTCACTATATAAATCCCTGGTAAGACCTCACCATGAGTATGGAGTACAGTTCTGGGGACCAATCTAAAAAAAAACATTGCAGACCTAGAAAAAATCAGAGGAAGGCCACAAAGCTAATAAGGGGAATGTGGAATTTAAGCTATGAGAAGAGGTTAGCCAAACTGGGTCTGTTTTCTCTAGAAAAAAAGGTGCTTGAGAGGTAACATGATTACTTTATATAAATATATTCAAGACCCATATATAGAGATGGCAGAAGCTCTTTTTATTCCAAGAAAATTGTTTGTGACAAGAGGTCACAATTTAAGGCTGGAGGAAAGGAGATTTGATCTGCGACGGAAATTTTTTTCCACTGTAAGAGCAATAAAATTGTGGAACTCATTACCAAAGGAGTTAGTGAATGCCAATACCTTAGATAAATTTAAAAATGGTTTAGATACATTTCTGGCTAGAAACAAAAGTCAGGGATATGATTGCTTGTGTTAAATAGGTCACCTTTTAATGGGATTAAGTTAAACTGGAGTTTTTTTATAAGTATATTAGATTTGTATAGGTTGAACCAGATGGACTTATGTCTTTTTTCAACCTCATCTACTATGTTACTATGTTACTTATTAATAATTGTTGAAATGCAGGAATGTTTGCTCAGGAGCCTGCACATGTCTGCAGCACTATATGTCAGCAGTTTTGCAACAATGATATGCATTAGTAAGAGCATTAGATAGCAAATTACAATTAGGCAGCAGAGTAGGAATGTTCCGAAAAGTGCACTCCATCGAGGCGCGCCATGCTGCTGCATGTAAGAGCTGAGAGATACCTTTTGAGGTGCAACTATACTAATCCACCTTAAAAATGTCAGATGAAATATGTTCCTTCTGTTTAGACATGCAACTATAGTAATCCACCGTATAGGTTCACTGAACCCAAAAATTTTCTTTCGGACTCAGATGGAGCATGCAATTTTAAGCAACGTTCAAATTTACTCCTGTTATCAATTTTTCTTCATTCTCTTGTTATCTTTTTTTGAAAAAGAAGGCATCCAAGCTTTTTTTTTTGGTTCAGAACTCTGGACAGCACTTTTTTTTATTGGTGGATGCATTTATACACCAATCAGCAAGAACAACCCAGGTTGTTCACCAAAAATGGGCCGGCATCTAAACTTACATTCCTGCATTTCAAATAAAGATACCAAGAGAATGAAGAAAATTTGATAATAGGAGTAAATTAGAAAGTTGCTTAAAATGTCATGCTCTATCTGAATCACAAACTATTTTTTTTGGGTTCAGTGTCCCTTTAAAGGGACATATAGCAAGTTGAGACAAAATATAATAATATGTACTTTAATTACTTTACCTGCAAATTTATACTGCAGTGCTTCGCCATTAACCCTTTCTTTTTAGTTTCCGAATTGTAAAGCTCTAACTCCCCCCACACATTTCCTTCTATGGCTGGATCTATATCTATTGTTGCTTTGGTAGAATGAAAAAGTGCATAGGGATTATCTGCTGGAGCATGCCTAGAAGATGTGAACTCAGTTGAAATACAATGCCTGTGTCTAAACACTGATAAGGGGGTGGAGTTGGCTTCTCCAGGTAGCTTAGCTATGTAATTAATTTAGTTTATTTTTGAAAATTATTTTAAAATACTTGTCAGCAATTTTGAAACAATTTTTTTATGCAAACTATTTTTAATTAATTAGCCCTTTTAGGATATGCACAGATTTAAACCTGTTTTATGTCCCTTTAAGGATCACAGGGGTTGAGTTTTGGGCTGAAACCTAGTACAAATGAAAAGGGATACAGTAACTTCTGGAGCCTTGGTGCTTTGTGTTCAGGTTAGATTGCATCAGTGAAAGTTTAAGGCAACTTATTTTTCATCCAGTTATTTTGTTTTAACTAAATAATAGTTTGTATTATTCAGCACTAGCAACAGTTTACTTCAGAGTTGTAGGTAGGTCAGGATTATTTATGCACAATAAACACTGTTTATATTTACATTTACAATGTTTTAAAGGGATAGGAAAGTCAAAATTAAATTTGCATGATTCAGATAGAACATGTAATTTTAAGACACTTTTAAATTCACTTCTATTTTCAAATTTGCTTTGTTCTCTTGGTATCCCTTGTTGAAAAATAATACACACATATCCTGCACTGGTGGGAGCTAGCTGGTGATTGGTGCCTGCACACATTTTTCTCTAGTGATTGGCTAACTAGATGTGTTCAGCTAGCTGCCAGTAGTGCATTGATGTTCCTTCAGCAAAGGATAACAAGAGAACGAAGCATATTTGATAATAGAAGTAAATTGGAAAGATGTATGTTCTATCCAAATCATGAAAGAAAAGTTTGAGGTTTCCTGTCCTGTAAATACATGTGCTATTATTCTTTTAAACAATACTAGATTACAAATCAATAAATAAAAGTGATTATCAATGTTTTAATATCTTTTTTAATTAATCCGGTGTGTTAAATGGACAGTAGACTGAGCTCTATATGTTTTTATTTGTGATACTGTCAAATTCATAAAAATATTATTGTTGCCTTTGCAGCCACCGTTGTGTTTTCCAATTTCATTATTTTCACTTATATGTAGAGTAAGGGCTATGTAACAGAGAGCTATATTATGCCAGTGAGACCATTACATTTTTGGCAGACACAGTGTTAACTTCAGTCTGCTGCTAACCGTATTTCGGCAACCTGTAAAGCACAACAGCAGGAGGTCACATGGGCTGCTCTGTGTCTTCTACTGTGAGCTGCCAGTGTTCTGACAGATCAGACAGTTCATCAGATTAGCCAATCTGGTCACTTCTGGTGACGTGGAATCAGCTGTCTGACCACAAATTCACTCACTGTGCATGTGCTCCACCGCTTCACCGCATTCCAATTGCTGCACGTCACTGCGTTGTTAATCAGACATATATACACTGCACTGTAATTCCCCCATCGTCAATATCTTTTTTGCCTCTGCCTGGGGGGTTCAAGGGGAGCAAATACAATGGAAGCAGCAGATCAATTCCGTTGTTGAGATTTGCTACCTGTGTCCTGCGCTGGAGCTGAGTCTGAGCTGGAGCCAGAGTAGCAGGCACAGCTTGATCCTACTGTGACTGACTAGTACTGACTGTCCTACGTCATGTGATTAAGTGTGTGAAGTCAGCTAGGGATAGGCTGACCATATTGCCGCTTTAAAAAGGGACACATATGAAAAATACATATGTCAGGGCTGTTTAAAGAAATGGTTTTGTATAAGAACCCTCACATATGTATTTTTCATATGTGTTCCTTCTTAAAGCGGCAATATGGTCAGCCTAGCTAGGGAAGACCATTGTTCTATCAGAATTTGCTACTTTGTCAGAATCTGCTATCTCTGACTGCACATGCTCTGTATTACGTAATCGCACTCCACATATGATAAAAAGGAATGTGTGGAATGAGATAATGTAAATCAGCAGCATGCGCACTGAGAAGTAGCAGATTTTGCTGCGGCTCGGAAATGCACTCATGCGCTGTTAAAATTGAAAGTTAACAAGGATTTTTATATGATCGGATTTTGCGGTAAAATGGTGGCACATGAAATATATCAAAATGGGTCTTGATCAATACCTTGGGTTGTCTACTTAAGAAAAAATATATAGTTTTGATAGGTAAATTTAAATAAAACAAGGCTCTATTTCTGTTTAAATGGAGTGATAGCAAAAATGCAAAAATTGCTCTGGTATTTTGTTCTTCTCTGAAAGTCCTGGTAGTGAAGGGGTTAATGTTCCATTATGTCCCAGGTCAGTTCCCAAATACACAATATATTAGCACACATGGTCTGCCTCAAATATATACATTATATCGTATAAAAAGATCCAGAGCTGCAAACAATCAAAATAGACTTCAAGAACCCTGATAAACATTAATGGTTTAGTTGATGGTCAATTCAGTAGAGTGAAATAAAAAAGTAAGTCTTGTGTATACATAAAGTACATTTACTGCCAGCTACACATTTATATTCATTAAACCTGTCAGAACTTTGCTGGCTCAATATTGTAGTTCTGTTATTTGTATCACAATATGTTGTACAGAACTCCAATACATCAGATTTTATGATAAATCTTGTAATCTAGCTGTTAATTAATACAAAGAGAGTCTTTGCTATTTGTACTTTTATGTCCTTTTATTACCCACTGGATTTTTTAAGAATGCAGCTATTTAAAGGGACATGATGCCCAAATGTTGAAACACTTGAAAGTGATGCAGCATAGCTGTAAAAAGCTGTCTAGACATTATCACCTGAACATCTCTATGTAAAAAAAGGAAGATATTTACCTCAAAATTTCCGAAGTATACACACCCCACTGTAAATAATTCTAGTCCCAATACTTGCAAGGGAGTATACATCTGGCATGTGCAGCACAGTCATGTTATTTTCCTATTCAGTTCAAGGAAGTTTACTGGCAAATCTCATAAGATCACAGCAAATCATGCATTACCTCAGCACCACAGATGCTGATTGGCTATTGTGGGGTTTTTTTCCCCCTCCAACTTTACAGCTTTACAGCAGCTGAATTACAACTCTTCACAGAGCACTTACTCTGGTGAGCTGGAGAAATTTTGAGGTAAAATATATTTCCTTTTTACATAGAGATGTCCAGGTGATATTTTCTTGTAAGCTTTTTACAGTTATACTGCATCTCTTTAAAGTGGTTTAGCATATGACTATTATGTCGCTTGGTTTTTGGTCAATAATAAATCATATAAATGTCACTCTGATGCAAGGGGCACTGATTGGTCTGAAAAGACACAGACTGATTTGGGATTTGATGTATGTAAGCTGGGAATTGATGTAGAATTTTATTGGTTGTGTACTTTTTGGTCTTTTTCTGATTGATTATCTGTTTTTCTTGAAAGTGATTCCAACGGGCATGATACACTATGCTTGATAAAACAATGACTTAGCTGAGAAATGGTTAGCATTTATACAGTGTGGTCCTGTGCTTGTATTGTTTGTTTTTTAATGTTTTTATCACTTTTATTAAAAGCTATTGGCAGCACTTCTGCAGTTTGAGTCTACTTTGTATTACAGGCTGAATATCTACTTTGGATCCTTCCAGTATGGTATGCGGATACGAGGATCAGTGAGCTGCGACACTAAGACTTCTCAGTACACTTGATTCAGCACATATTAGTTCTGCTGTTTTTGTAAGTATCCATTTATACTTTGGGTGACTTTTTTGGTCAAGGTCTGAGTCGAGTATCTTCACTAGGAGGTGCCCTTCTTTTTTGTTCTCTATTTCAGTGTTCCTATTGTGTGAAGGTTATGGAAGGAGCAGACGTGACCACCTCTTGTGTATTGACCCTCTTATTATTTGACAGAAGATTTCTTCCTTTATGGCCTAATTAATGTGTAGAATTTTACAGGCACAGGTGGAGGCACTAGATACACTTGCATATTTGAAGGACTGATATTTTGTGTGGATATTTCATCCTATTGTATGATTTTTATTATCGTAATTGTGCCATGTATTACTGACGCCCTCCACTGGTTGTTCTTTTCAACTGGTGTGTAGACACTGTTTTAATTATTCATATTTTATGCACTAGATTCTACTATATTTTTTAAAGGGACACTAAACTCATATGTAATCTCCCAGTAAAAATGTTTGATTAAGAATAAAACAACATTGCAATATATATTAATTGTTTATTTTGCCTGCTGTTGCTGTAAAGAGGCCAAAGTGCCTCCACCCGTGCCTGTAACATTCTACACATTAGTTAATTAGCTCAGAGCACAAGCATGTTTACATATATCTTTGACTGGACACAGTAAATGAACACAGGAACATGCATTCCTCCAGCTTTTCAAGAGGTGTATCCATGAGCTGCTCTTGATTTGGAATGTCTTGTGAATCAGAATCATGTTAGCAAAATGACAGTGGTAAATGATCGTAAAATATTTATTTTGAAATGCAATAGTTAATTGCTGATATATGCTATGGGTTTAATGCCCCTTTAAACATTGGGGGGGGGGGGGAATCGTTTTTAGGTGATAGCGCAGCTTCCTGATTGTTGTTTAACCATTATGGATAAAAGTCTGTGAAATTGTTCTCCACATCTAGCATGTGGTGTCCAGTGTTTTGACTTTATGTGAGAGCTATAGTTTCAAGGAACACTACAGAAGCCCTTATCTAACCATTAAAACTGTTGGAGGGTGTATAGGAACACTACAGAAGCACTTATCTGACCATTAAAGCTGTTGGAGGGTGTATAGGAACACTACAGAAGCACGTATCTAACCATTAAAGCTGTTGGAGAGTGTATAGGAACACTACAGAAACCATTATCTAACCATAAAGCTGTTGGAGGGTGTATAGGAACACTACAGAAGCGCTTATCTGACCATTAAAGCTATTGGAGAGTGTATAGGTACACTACAGAAGCCCTAAACTGACCATTAAAGCTGTTGGAGGGTGTATAGGAACACTACAGAAGCACTTATCTAACCATTAAAGCTGTTGGAGAGTGTATAGGAACACTATAGAAGCTCTTATCTGACCATGAAAGCTGTTGGAGAGTGTACAGTATAGGAACACTACAGAAGCCCTTATCTAACCATTAAAGCTGTTGGAGAGTGTACAGTATAGGAACACTACAGAAGCCCTTATCTAACCATTAAAGCTGTTGGAGGGTGTAAAGGAACACTACAGAAGCCCTTATCTAACCATTAAAGCTGTTGGAGAGTGTACAGTATAGGAACACTACAGAAGCCCTTATCTAACCATTAAAGCTGTTGGAGGGTGTAAAGGAACACTACAGAAGCCCTTATTTAACCATTAAAGCTGTTGGAGGGTGTATAGGAACACTACAGTAGCACTTATCTAACCATTAAAGCTGTTGGATAGTGTATAGGAACACTACAGAAACCCTTATCTAACCATAAAGCTGTTGGAGGGTGTATAGGAACACTACAGAAGCCCTTATCTGACCATTAAAGCTGTTGGAGAGTGTATAGGAACACTACCGAAGCCCTTATCTAACCATTAAAGCTGTTGGAGGGTGTATAGGAACACTACAGAAGCCCTTATCTAACCATTAAAGCTGTTGGAGTGTGTATAGGAACACTACAGAAGCCCTTATCTAACCATAAAGCTGTTGGAGGATGTATAGGAACACTACAGAAGCCCTTATCTAACCATTAAAGCTGTTAGAGGGTGCAGAGTATAGGAACACTACAGAAGCCCTTATATAACCAATAAAGCTGTTGGGGGGTGTATAGGAACACTACAGAAGCCCTTATCTGACCATTAAAGCTATTGGAGAGTGTATAGGAACACTATAGAAGCCCTTATCTGACCATAAAAGCTGTTGAAGAGTGTACAGTATAGGAACACTATAAGCCCTAATCTGACCATGAAAGCTGTTGGAGAGTGTACAGTATAGGAACACTATAGAAGCCCTTATCTGACCATGAAAACTGTTGGAGAGTGTACTCTATAGGAACACTATAGAAGCCCTTATCTAACCATTAAAGCTGTTGGAGGGTGTATAGGAACACTACAGAAGCACTTATCTAACCATTAAAGCTGTTTGAGAGTGTATAGGAACACTACAGAAGCCCTTATCTGACCATGAAAGCGGTTGGAGAGTGTACAGTATAGGAACACTACAGAAGCCCTTATCTAACCATTAAAGCTGTTAGAGAGTGCACAGTATAGGTACACTACAGAAACCCTTATCTAACCATAAAGCTGTTGGAGGGTGTATAGGAACACTACAGAAGCCCTTATCTGACCATTAAAGCTGTTGGAGAGTGTATAGGAACACTACAGAAGCCCTTATCTAACCATTAAAGCTGTTGGAGTGTGTATAGGAACACTACAGAAGCCCTTATCTAACCATAAAGCTTTTGGAGGATGTATAGGAACACTACAGAAGCCCTTATCTAACCATTAAAGCTGTTAGAGGGTGCAGAGTATAGGAACACTACAGAAGCCCTTATCTAACCAATAAAGCTGTTGGGGGGTGTATAGGAACACTACAGAAGCCCTTATCTGACCATTAAAGCTATTGGAGAGTGTATAGGAACACTATAGAAGCCCTTATCTGAACATAAAAGCAGTTGAAGAGTGTACAGTATAGGAACACTATAAGCCCTAATCTGACCATGAAAGCTGTTGGAGAGTGTACAGTATAGGAACACTATAGAAGCCCTTATCTGACCATGAAAACTGTTGGAGAGTGTACAGTATAGGAACACTATAGAAGCCCTTATCTAACCATTAAAGCTGTTGGAGGGTGTATAGGAACACTACAGAAGCACTTATCTAACCATTAAAGCTGTTTGAGAGTGTATAGGAACACTACAGAAGCCCTTATCTGACCATGAAAGCGGTTGGAGAGTGTACAGTATAGGAACACTACAGAAGCCCTTATCTAACCATTAAAGCTGTTAGAGAGTGCACAGTATAGGTACACTACAGAAGCCCTTATCTAACCATTAAAGCTGTTGGAGGGTGTATAGGAACACTACAAAAGCCCTTATCTAACCATTAAAGCTGTTGGAGAGTGCACAGTATAGGAACACTACAGAAGCCCTTATCTAACCATTAAAGCTGTTAGAGGGTGTATAGGAACACTACAAAAGCCCTTATCTAACCATAAAGCTGTTGTAGGATGTATAGGAACACTGCAGAAGCCCTTATCTAACCATAAAGCTGTTGGAGGATGTATAGGAACACTACAGAAGCCCTTATCTAACCATTAAAGCTGTTGGAGGGTGTACAGTATAGGAACACCACAGAAGTCCTTATCTAACCATTAAAGCTGTTGGAGGGTATATAGGAACACTACAGAAGCCCTTATCTAACCATTAAAGCTGTTGGAGGGTGTATAGGAAAACTACAGAAGCACTTATCTAACCATTAAAGCTGTTGGAGGGTGTATAGGAACACTACAGAAGCCCTTATCTGACCATGAAAGCGGTTGCAGAGTGTACAGTATAGGAACACTACAGAAGCCCTTATCTAACCATTAAAGCTGTTGGAGAGTGCACAGTATAGGAACACTACAGAAGCCCTTATCTAACCATTAAAGCTGTTGGAGGGTGTATAGGAACACTACAAAAGCCCTTATCTAACCATTAAAGCTGTTGGAGGGTATATAGGAACACTACAGAAACACATATCTAACCATTAAAGCTGTTGGAGAGTGTATAGGAACACTAAAGAAGCCCTTATCTAACCATAAAGCTGTTGTAGGATGTATAGGAACACTGCAGAAGCCCTTATCTAACCATAAAGCTGTTGGAGGGTGTATATGAACACTACAGAAGCCCTTATCTAACCATTAAAGCTGTTGGAGGGTGTACAGTATAGGAACACTACAGAAGCCCTTATCTAACCATTAAAGCTGTTGTAGGGTGTATAGGAACACTACAAAAGCCCTTATCTAACCATTAAAGCTGTTGGAGGGTATATAGGAACACTACAGAAGCACTTATCTAAACATTAAAGCTGTTGGAGAGTGTATAGGAACACTACAGAAGCCCTTATCTGATCATGAAAGCGGTTGCAGAGTGTACAGTATAGGAACACTACAGAAGCCCTTATCTAACCATTAAAGCTGTTGGAGAGTGCACAGTATAGGAACACTACAGAAGCCCTTATCTAACCATTAAAGCTGTTGGAGGGTGTATAGGAACACTACAAAAGCACTTATCTAAACATTAAAGCTGTTGGAGAGTGTATAGGAACACTACAGAAGCCCTTATCTGATCATGAAAGCGGTTGCAGAGTGTACAGTATAGGAACACTACAGAAGCCCTTATCTAACCATTAAAGCTGTTGGAGAGTGCACAGTATAGGAACACTACAGAAGCCCTTATCTAACCATTAAAGCTGTTGGAGGGTGTATAGGAACACTACAAAAGCCCTTATCTAACCATTAAAGCTGTTGGAGGGTATATAGGAACACTACAGAAGCACATATCTAACCATTAAAGCTGTTGGAGAGTGTATAGGAACACTAAAGAAGCCCTTATCTAACCATAAAGCTGTTGTAGGATGTATAGGAACACTGCAGAAGCCCTTATCTAACCATAAAGCTGTTGGAGGGTGTATAGGAACACTACAGAAGCCCTTATCTAACCATTAAAGCTGTTGGAGGGTGTACAGTATAGGAACACTACAGAAGCCCTTATCTAACCATTAAAGCTGTTGGAGGGTGTATAGGAACACTACAGAAGCCCTTATCTAACCATTAAAGCTGTTGGAGG
This sequence comes from Bombina bombina, assembly GCF_027579735.1. Lineage (NCBI taxonomy): Eukaryota > Metazoa > Chordata > Amphibia > Anura > Bombinatoridae > Bombina > Bombina bombina. The sequence continues at coordinate 838,254,941 of NC_069504.1, read as the reverse complement.
GTGTATAGGAATATTACAGAAGCCCTTATCTAACCATAAAGCTGTTGGAGGGTGTATAGGAACACTACAGAAGCCCTTATCTAACCATTAAAGCTGTTGGAGGGTGTACAGTATAGGAACACTACAGAAGCCCTTATCTAACCATTAAAGCTGTTGGAGGGTGTATAGGAACACTACAGAAGCCCTTATCTGACCATGAAAGCTGTTGAAGAGTGTACAGTATAGGAACACTATAGAAGCCCTTATCTGACCATGAAAGCTGTTGGAGAGTGTAAAGTATAGGAACACTATAGAAGCCCTTATCTGACCATGAAAGTTGTTGAAGAGTGTACAGTATAGGAACAGTATAGAAGCCCTTATCTGACCATGAAAGCTGTTGGAGAGTGTACAGTATAGTAACACTATAGAAGCCTATATCTGACCATGAAAGCTGTTGGAGAGTGTACAGTATAGGAACACTATAGAAGCCCTTATCTGACCATTAAAGCTGTTGGAGAGTGTACAGTATATGAACACTATAGAAGCACTTATCTGACCATAAAAGCTGTTGGAGGCTGTACAGTATATGAACACTATAGAAGCCCTTATCTGACCATTAAAGCTGTTGGAGAGTGTACAGTATATGAACACTATAGAAGCCCTTATCTGACCATGAAAGCTGTTGGAGAGTGTACAGTATATGAACACTATAGAAGCCCTTATCTGACCATGAAAGCTGTTGGAGAGTGTACAGTATAGGAACACTACAGAAGCCCTTATCTAACCATTAAAGCTGTTGGAGAGTATCTTCACTTGGAGGTGCCCTTCTTTTTTGTTCTCTATTTCAGTTTTCCTATTGTGTGAAGGTTATGGAAGGAGCAGACGTGACCACCTGTTGGAGGGTGTATAGGAACACTACAGTAGCACTTATCTAACCATTAAAGCTGTTGGATAGTGTATAGGAACACTACAGAAACCCTTATCTAACCATAAAGCTGTTGGATAGTGTATAGGAACACTACAGAAGCCCTTATCTGACCATTAAAGCTGTTGGAAAGTGTATAGGAACACTACAGAAGCCCTTAACTGACCATTAAAGCTGTTGGAGGGTGTATAGGAACACTACAGAAGCCCTTATCTAACCATAAAGCTGTTGTAGGGTGTATAGGAACACTACAGAAGCCCTTATCTAACCATAAAGCTTTTGGAGGGTGTATAGGAACACTACAAAAGCCCTTATCTAACCATTAAAGCTGTTGGAGGGTGTACAGTATAGGAACACTAAAGAACCCCTTATCTAACCATTAAAACTGTTGGAGAGTATACAGTTTAGGAACACTACAGAATCCCTTATCTAACCATAAAGCTGTTGTAGGGTGTATAGGAACACTACAGAATCCCTTATCTAACCATTAAAGCTGTTGGAGGGTATATAGGAACACTACAGAAGCCATTATCTAACCATTAAAGATGTTGGAGGGTGTATAGGAACACTACAGAAGCCCTTATCTAACCATAAAGCTGTTGGGGGTGTATAAGAACACTACAGAAGCCCTTATCTGACCATTAAAGCTATTAGAGAGTGTATAGGAACACTATAGAAGCCCTTATCTGACCATGAAAGCTGTTGAAGAGTGTACAGTATAGGAACACTATAGAAGCCCTAATCTGACCATGAAAGCTGTTGGAGAGTGTACAGTATAGGAACACTATAGAAGCCCTTATCTGACCATGAAAACTGTTGGAGAGTGTACAGTATAGGAACACTATAGAAGCCCTTATCTAACCATTAAAGCTGTTGGAGGGTGTATAGGAACACTACAGAAGCCCTTATCTAACCATTAAAGCTGTTGGAGGGTGTATAGGAACACTACAGAAGCACTTATCTAACCATTAAAGCTGTTGGAGAGTGTATAGGAACACTACAGAAGCCCTTATCTGACCATGAAAGCGGTTGGAGAGTGTACAGTATAGGAACACTACAGAAGCCCTTATCTAACCATTAAAGCTGTTGGAGAGTGCACAGTATAGGAACACTACAGAAGCCCTTATCTAACCATTAAAGCTATTGGAGGGTGTATAGGAACACTACAAAAGCCCTTATCTAACCATTAAAGCTGTTGGAGGGTGTATAGGAACACTACAGAAGCACTTATCTAACCATTAAAGCTGTTGGAGAGTGTATAGGAACACTACAGAAGCCCTTATCTGACCATGAAAGCAGTTGGAGAGTGTACAGTATAGGAACACTATAGAAGCCCTAATCTGACCATGAAAGCTGTTGGAGAGTGTACAGTATAGGAACACTATAGAAGCCCTTATCTGACCATGAAAACTGTTGGAGAGTGTACAGTATAGGAACACTATAGAAGCGCTTATCTAACCATTAAAGCTGTTGGAGGGTATATAGGAACACTACAGAAGCACATATCTAACCATTAAAGCTGTTGGAGAGTGTATAGGAACACTACAGAAGCCCTTATCTAACCATAAAGCTGTTGTAGGATGTATAGGAACACTGCAGAAGCCCTTATCTAACCATAAAGCTGTTGGACGGTGTATAGGAACACTACAGAAGCCCTTATCTAACCATTAAAGCTGTTGGAGGGTGTACAGTATAGGAACACTACAGAAGCCCTTATCTAACCATTAAAGCTGTTGGAGGGTGTTTAGGAACAATACAGAAGCCCTTATCTAACCATTAAAGCTGTTGGAGGGTATATAGGAACACTACAGAAGCCCTTATCTAACCATAAAGCTGTTGGAGGGTGTATAGGAACACTACAGAAGCCCTTATCTGACCATGAAAGCTGTTGGTGAGTGTACAGTATAGGAACACTATAGAAGCCCTTATCTGACCATGAAAGCTGTTGGAGAGTGTAAAGTATAGGAGCTTTATAGAAGCCCTTATCTGACCATGAAAGTTGTTGGAGAGTGTACAGTATAGGAACAGTATAGAAGCCCTTATCTGACCATGAAAGCTGTTGGAGAGTGTACAGTATAGTAACACTATAGAAGCCTGTATCTCACTATGAAAGCTGTTGGAGAGTGTACAGTATAGGAACACTATAGAAGCCCTTATCTGACCATTAAAGCTGTTGGAGAGTGTACAGTATATGAACACTATAGAAGCCCTTATCTGACCATGAAAGTTGTTGGAGTTTGTACAGTATATGAACACTATAGAAGCCCTTATCTGACCATTAAAGCTGTTGGAGAGTGTACAGTACAGGTATACCCCGCTCATACAGCGGGTTAGGGACCGGAGCCCCGCTGTAAAGTGAAAACCGCCTTAAAGTGAAACAAGGCAGTTTTAGCTTTCTTTTCAGTGTTTAAAATCTTAAAAACATGTTTGACCTAACATATATTAGGGGTGCAATAGTGCTAGGTTTAGTTTAACACTAGCACAGCAAGTATTCAATTAGTATTCAATAAATACTGTACCTGTAAAATTGTGACAATTACTGTAGTAAAATTTGCCAGACTATAGCTCTGAGACACAGATTACACTGCAATGCTACAAACAGAGTGAACTAAGCATAACAAAATGGTGCCATTCACTTTTCTAGCAATCTCACGATGATGATGTTTCAAAATCCTTGGAGGTTAAACTTCAGCTCCACAATGCGCTGTATTAGCGAATCGCTGTAAAGTGAAGCGCTGTAAAGTGAGGTATACCTGTATATGAACACTATAAAAGCCCTTATCTGACCATGAAAGCTGTTGGAGAGTGTACAGTATATGAACACTATAGAAGCCCTTATCTGACCATGAAAGCTGTTGGAGAGTGTACAGTATAGGAACACTACAGAAGCCCTAATCTAACCATTAAAGCTGTTGGAGAGTATCTTCACTAGGAGGTGCCCTTCTTTTTTGTTCTCTATTTCAGTTTTCCTATTGTGTGAAGGTTATGGAAGGCGCAGATGTGACCACCTGTTGGAGGGTGTATAGGAACACTACAGTAGCACTTATCTAACCATTAAAGCTGTTGGATAGTGTATAGGAACACTACAAAAACCCTTATCTAACCATAAAGCTGTTGGATAGTGTATAGGAACACTACAGAAGCCCTTATCTGACCATTAAAGCTGTTGGAGAGTGTATAGAAACACTACAGAAGCCCTTAACTGACCATTAAAGCTGTTTGAGGGTGTATAGGAACACTACAGAAGCCCTTATCTAACCATAAAGCTGTTGTAGGGTGTATAGGAACACTACAGAAGCCCTTTTCTAACCATAAAGCTGTTGGAGGGTGTATAGGAACACTACAAAAGCCCTTATCTAACCATTAAAGCTGTTGGAGGGTGTACAGTATAGGAACACTACAGAACCCCTTATCTAACCATTAAAACTGTTGGAGAGTGTACAGTATAGGAACACTACAGAAGCCCTTATCTAGCCATTAAAGCTGTTGGAGGGTATATAGGAACACTACAGAAGCCCTTATCTAACCATTAAAGCTGTTGGATGGTGTATAGGAACACTACAGAAGCCCTTGTCTAACCATAAAGCTGTTGGGGGTGTATAGGAACACTACAGAAGCCCTTATCTGACCATTAAAGCTATCAGAGAGTGTATAGGAACACTATAGAAGCCCTTATCTGACCATGAAAGCTGTTGAAGAGTGTACAGTATAGGAACACTATAGAAGCCCTAATCTGACCATGAAAGCTGTTGGAGAGTGTACAGTATAGGGACACTATAGAAGCCCTTTTCTGACCATGAAAACTGTTGGAGAGTGTACAGTATAGGAACACTATACAAGCCCTTATCTAACCATTAAAGCTGTTGGAGGGTGTATAGGAACACTACAAAAGCCCTTATCTAACCATTAAAGCTGTTGGAGGCTGTATAGGAACATTACAGAAGCACTTATCTAACCATTAAAGCTGTTGGAGAGTGTATAGGAAAACTACAGAAGCCCTTATCTGACCATGAAAGCGGTTGGAGAGTGTACAGTATAGGAACACTACAGAAGCCCTTATCTAACCATTAAAGCTGTTGGAGAGTGCACAGTATAGGAACACTACAGAAGCCCTTATCTAACCATTAAAGCTGTTGGAGGGTGTATAGGAACACTACAAAAGCGCTTATCTAACCATTAAAGCTGTTGGAGGGTATATAGGAACACTACAGAAGCACATATCTAACCATTAAAGCTGTTGGAGAGTATATAGGAACACTACAGAAGCCCTTATCTAACCATTAAAGCTGTTGGAGGGTGTATAGGAACACTACAGAAGCCCTTATCTAACCATAAAGCTGTTGGAGGGTGTATAGGAACACTACAGAAGCACTTATCTAACCATTAAAGCTGTTGGAGGGTGTACATTATAGGAACACTACAGAAGCCCTTATCTAACCATTAAAGCTGTTGGAGGGGGTATAGGAACACTATAGAAGCCCTTATCTGACCATTAAAGCTATTAGAGACTGTATAGGAACACTATAGAAGCCCTTATCTGACCATGAAAGCTGTTGAAGAGTGTACAGTATAGGAACACTATAGAAGCCCTAATCTGACCATGAAAGCTGTTGGAGAGTGTACAGTATAGGGACACTATAGAAGCCCTTATCTGACCATGAAAACTGTTGGAGAGTGTACAGTATAGGAACACTATAGAAGCCCTTATCTAACCATTAAAGCTGTTGGAGGGTGTATAGGAACACTACAAAAGCCCTTATCTAACCATTAAAGCTGTTGGAGGCTGTATAGGAACACTACAGAAGCACTTATCTACCCATTAAAGCTGTTGGAGAGTGTATAGGAAAACTACAGAAGCCCTTATCTGACCATGAAAGCGGTTGGAGAGTGTACAGTATAGGAACACTAAAGAAGCCCTTATCTAACCATTAAAGCTGTTGGAGAGTGCACAGTATAGGAACACTACAGAAGCCCTTATCTAACCATTAAAGCTGTTGGAGGGTGTATAGGAACACTACAAAAGCGCTTATCTAACCATTAAAGCTGTTGGAGGATATATAGGAACACTACAGAAGCACATATCTAACCATTAAAGTTGTTGGAGAGTGTATAGGAACACTACAGAAGCCCTTATCTAACCATAAAGCTGTTGTAGGATGTATAGGAACACTGCAGAAGCCCTTATCTAACCATAAAGCTGTTGGACGGTGTATAGGAACACTACAGAAGCCCTTATCTAACCATTAAAGCTGTTGGAGGGTGTACAGTATAGGAAAACTACAGAAGCCCTTATCTAACCATTAAAGCTGTTGGAGGGTATATAGGAACACTACAGAAGCCCTTATCTAACCATTAAAGCTGTTGGAGGGTGTATAGGAACACTACAGAAGCCCTTATCTAACCATAAAGCTGTTGGAGGGTGTATAGGAACACTACAGAAGCACTTATCTAACCATTAAAGCTGTTGGAGGGTGTACATTATAGGAACACTACAGAAGCCCTTATCTAAACATTAAAACTGTTGGAGGGGGTATAGGAACACTACAGAAGCCCTTATCTGACCATGAAAGCTGTTGGAGAGTGTACAGTATAGGAACACTATAGAAGCCCTTATCTGACCATGAAAGCTGTTGGAGAGTGTAAAGTATAGGAACACTATAGAAGCCCTTATCTGACCATGAAAGTTGTTGGAGAGTGTACAGTATAGGAACAGTATAGAAGCCCTTATCTGACCATGAAAGCTGTTGGAGAGTGTACAGTATAGTAGCACTATAGAAGCCTGTATCTGACCATGAAAGCTGTTGGAGAGTGTACAGTATAGGAACACTATAGAAGCCCTTATCTGACCATTAAAGCTGTTGGAGAGTGTACAGTATATGAACACTATAGAAGCCCTTATCTGACCATGAAAGCTGTTGGAGAGTGTACAGTATATGAACACTATAGAAGCCCTTATCTGACCATGAAAGCTGTTGGAGAGTGTACCGTATAGGAACACTACAGAAGCCCTTATCTAACATTAAAGCTGTTGGAGAGTGCACAGTAAAGGAACACTACAGAAGCCCTTATCTAGCCATTAAAGCTTTTGGAGGGTGTATAGGAACACTACAGAAGCCCTTATCTAACCATTAAAGCTGTTGGAGGGTGTACAGTATAGGAACACTACAGAAGTCCTTATCTAACCATTAACGCTGTTGGAGGGTATATAGGAACACTATAGAAGCCCTTATCTAACCATAAAGCTGTTGTAGGATGTATAGGAACACTGCAGAAGCCCTTATCTAACCATAAAGCTGTTGGACGGTATATAGGAACACTACAGAAGCACATATCTAACCATTAAAGCTGTTGGATGGTGTATAAGAACACTACAGAAGCCCTTATCTAACCATTAAAGCTGTTGGAGGGTGTACAGTATAGGAACAATACAGAAGCCCTTATCTAACCATTAAAGCTGTTAGAGGGTGTATAGGAACACTAGAGAAGCCCTTATCTAACCATAAAGCTGTTGGAGGGTGTATAGGAACACTGCAGAAGCACTTATCTAACCATTAAAGCTGTTGGAGGGTGTACATTATAGGAACACTACAGAAGCCCTTATCTAACCATTAAAGCTGTTGGAGGGGGTATAGGAACACTACAGAAGCCCTTATCTGACCATGAAAGCTGTTGGAGAGTGTACAGTATAGGAACACTATAGAAGCCCTTATCTGACCATGAAAGCTGTTGGAGAGTGTAAAGTATACAGGGAGTGCAGAATTATTAGGCAAATGAGTATTTTGACCACATCATCTTCTTTATGCATGTTGTCTTACTCCAAGCTGTATAGGCTCGAAAGCCTACTACCAATTAAGCATATTAGGTGATGTGCATCTCTGTAATGAGAAGGGGTGTGGTCTAATGACATCAACACCCTATATCAGGTGTGCATAATTATTAGGCAACTTCCTTTCCTTTGGCAAAATGGATCAAAAGAAGGACTTGACAGGCTCAGAAAAGTCAAAAATAGTGAGATATCTTGCAGAGGGATGCAGCACTCTTAAAATTGCAAAGCTTCTGAAGCGTGATCATCGAACAATCAAGCGTTTCATTCAAAATAGTCAACAGGGTCGCAAGAAGCGTGTGGAAAAACCAAGGCGCAAAATAACTGCCCATGAACTGAGAAAAGTCAAGCGTGCAGCTGCCAAGATGCCACTTGCCACAAGTTTGGCCATATTTCAGAGCTGCAACATCATTGGAGTGCCCAAAAGCACAAGGTGTGCAATACTCAGAGACATGGCCAAGGTAAAAAAGGCTGAAAGACGACCACCACTGAACAAGACACACAAGCTGAAACGTCAAGACTGGGCCAAGAAATATCTCAAGACTGATTTTTCTAAGGTTTTATGGACTGATGAAATGAGAGTGAGTCTTGATGGGCCAGATGGATGGGCCCATGGCTGGATTGGTAAAGGGCAGAGAGCTCCAGTCCGACTCAGACACCAGCAAGGTGGAGGTGGAGTACTGGTTTGGGCTGGTATCATCAAAGATGAGCTTGTGGGGCCTTTTCGGGTTGAGGATGGAGTCAAGCTCAACTCCCAGTCCTAATGCCAGTTTCTGGAAGACACCTTCTTCAAGCAGTGGTACAGGAAGAAGTCTGCATCCTTCAAGAAAAACATGATTTTCATGCAGGACAATGCTCCATCACACGCATCCAAGTACTCCACAGCGTGGCTGGCAAGAAAGGGTATAAAAGAAGAAAATCTGATGACATGGCCTCCTTGTTCACCTGATCTGAACCCCATTGAGAACCTGTGGTCCATCATCAAATGTGAGATTTACAAGGAGGGAAAACAGTACACCTCTCTGAACAGTGTCTGGGAGCCTGTGGTTGCTGCTGCACGCAATGTTGATGGTAAACAGATCAAAACACTGACAGAATCCATGGATGGCAGGCTTTTGAGTGTCCTTGCAAAGAATGGTGGCTATATTGGTCACTGATTTGTTTTTGTTTTGTTTTTGAATGTCAGAAATGTATATTTGTGAATGTTGAGATGTTATATTGGTTTCACTGGTAAAAATAAATAATTGAAATGGGTATATATTTGTTTTTTGTTAAGTTGCCTAATAATTATGCACAGTAATAGTCACCTGCACACACAGATATCCCCCTAAAATAGCTAAAACTAAAAACAAACTAAAAACTACTTCTAAAAATATTCAGCTTTGATATTAATGATTTTTTTGGGTTCATTGAGAACATGGTTGTTGTTCAATAATAAAATTAATCCTCAAAAATACAACTTGCCTAATAATTCTGCACTCCCTGTAGGAACACTATAGAAGCCCTTATCTGACCATGAAAGTTGTTGGAGAGTGTACAGTATAGGAACAGTATAGAAGCCTTTATCTGACCATTAAAGCTGTTGGAGAGTGTACAGTATAGTAACACTATAGAAGCCTGTATCTGACCATGAAAGCTGTTGTAGAGTGTACAGTATAGGAACACTATAGAAGCCCTTATCTGACCATTAAAGCTGTTGGAGAGTATACAGTATATGAACACTATAGAAGCCGTTATCTGACCATGAAAGCTGTTGGAGAGTGTACAGTATACGAACACTATAGAAGCCCTTATCTGACCATGAAAGCTGTTGGAGAGTGTACCGTATAGGAACACTACAGAAGCCCTTATCTAACATTAAAGCTGTTGGAGAGTGCACAGTAAAGGAACACTACAGAAGCCCTTATCTAACCATTAAAGCTGTTGGAGGGTGTATAGAAACACTACATAAGCCCTTATCTAACCATTAAAACTGTTGGAGGGTGTACAGTATCGGAACACTACAGAAGTCCTTATCTAACCATTAAAGCTGTTGGAGGGTATATAGGAACACTACAGAAGCCCTTATCTAACCATAAAGCTGTTGTAGGATGTATAGGAACAGTGCAGAAGCCCTTATCTAACCATAAAGCTGTTGGACGGTATATAGGGACACTACAGAAGCACATATCTAACCATTAAAGCTGTTGGAGAGTGTATAGGAACACTACAGAAGGCCTTATCTAACCATAAAGCTGTTGTAGGATGTATAGGAACACTGCAGAAGCCCTTATCTAATCATAAAGCTGTTGGACGGTGTATAGGAACACTACAGAAGCCCTTATCTAACCATTAAAGCTGTTGGAGGTGTACAGTATAGGAAAACTACAGAAGCCCTTATCTAACCATTAAAACTGTTGGAGGGTATATAGGAACACTACAGAAGCCCTTATCTAACCATAAAGCTGTTGGGGGGGTATATAGGAACACTACATAAGCACTTATCTAACCATTAAAGCTGTTGGAGGGTGTACATTATAGGAACACTACAGAAGCCCTTATCTAACCATTAAAGCTGTTGGAGGGGGTATAGGAACACTACAGAAGCCCTTATCTGACCATGAAAGCTGTTGGAGAGTGTACAGTATAGGAAAACTATAGAAGCCCTTATCTGACCATTAAAGCTGTTGGAGAGTGTAACGTATAGGAACACTATAGAAGCCCTTATCTGACCATGAAAGTTGTTGGAGAGTGTACAGTATAGGAACAGTATAGAAGCTCTTATCTGACCATGAAAGCTGTTGGAGAGTGTACAGTATAGAAACACTATAGAAGCCTGTATCTCACCATGAAAGCTGTTGGAGAGTGTACAGTATAGGAACACTATAGAAGCCCTTATCTGACCATTAAAGCTGTTGGAGAGTGTACAGTATATGGACACTATAGAAGCCCTTATCTGACCATGAAAGCTGTTGGAGAGTGTACCGTATAGGAACACTACAGAAGCCCTTATCTAACATTAAAGCTGTTGGAGAGTGCACAGTAAAGGAACACTACAGAAGCCCTTATCTAACAATTAAAGCTGTTGGAGGGTGTATAGGAACACTACAGAAGCACTTATCTAACCATTAAAGCTGTTGGAGAGTGTATAGGAACACTACAGAAGCACTTATCTAACCATAAAGCTGTTGTAGGATGTATAGGAACACTGCAGAAGCCCTTATCTAATCATAAAGCTGTTGGACGGTGTATAGGAACACTACAGAAGCCCTTATCTAACCATTAAAGCTGTTGGAGGTGTACAGTATAGGAACACTACAGAAGCCCTTATCTAACCATTAAAACTGTTGGAGGGTATATAGGAACACTACAGAAGCCCTTATCTAACCATAAAGCTGTTGAGGGGGGTGTATAGGAACACTACATAAGCACTTATCTAACCATTAAAGCTGTTGGAGGGTGTACATTATAGGAACACTACAGAAGCCCTTATCTAACCATTAAAGCTGTTGGAGGGGGTATAGGAACACTACAGAAGCCCTTATCTGAACATGAAAGCTGTTGGAGAGTGTACAGTATAGGAAAACTATAGAAGCCCTTATCTTACCATTAAAGCTGTTGGAGAGTGTAAAGTATAGGAACACTATAGAAGCCCTTATCTGACCATGAAAGTTGTTGGAGAGTGTACAGTATAGGAACAGTATAGAAGCTCTTATCTGACCATGAAAGCTGTTGGAGAGTGTACAGTATAGAAACACTATAGAAGCCTGTATCTGACCATGAAAGCTGTTGGAGAGTGTACATTATAGGAACACTATAGAAGCCCTTATCTGACCATTAAAGCTGTTGGAGAGTGTACAGTATATGGACACTATAGAAGCCCTTATCTGACCATGAAAGCTGTTGGAGAGTGTACCGTATAGGAACACTACAGAAGCCCTTATCTAACATTAAAGCTGTTGGAGAGTGCACAGTAAAGGAACACTACAAAAGCCCTTATCTAACAATTAAAGCTGTTGGAGGGTGTATAGGAACACTACAGAAGCACTTATCTAACCATTAAAGCTGTTGGAGAGTGTATAGGAACACTACAGAAGCACTTATCTAACCATAAAGCTGTTGGAGGGTGTATAGGAACACTACAGAAGCCCTTATCTAACCATTAAAGCTGTTGGAGGGTGTACAGTATAGGAACACTACAGAAGCCCTTATCTAACAATTAAAGCTGTTGTGGGATGTATAGGAACACTACAGAAGCCCTTATCTAACCATAAAGCTGTTGGAGGGTGTATAGGAACACTACAGAAGCCCTTATCTAACCATTAAAGCTGTTGGAGGGTGTACAGTATAGGAACACTACAGAAGCCCTTATCTAACCATTAAAGCTGTTGGAGAGTGTACAGTATAGGAACACTACAGAAGCCCTTATCTAACCATTAAAGCTGTTGGAGGGTGTATAGGAACACTACAGAAGCCCTTATCTAACCATTAAAGCTGTTGGAGGGTGTATAGGAACACTACAGAAGCCCTTATCTAACCATAAAGCTGTTGGAGGGTGTATAGGAACACTACAGAAGCCCTTATCTAACCATTAAAGCTGTTGGAGGGTGTACAGTATAGGAACACTACAGAAGCCCTTATCTGTTCATTAAAGCTGTTGGAGAGTGTATAGGAACACTATAGAAGCCCTTATCTGACCATGAAAGCTGTTGGAGAGTGTAAAGTATAGGAACACTATAGAAGCCCTTATCTGACCATGAAAGCTGTTGGAGAGTGTACAGTATAGGGACACTATAGAAGCCCTTGTCTGACCATGAAAACTGTTGGAGAGTGTACAGTATAGGAACACTATAGAAGCCCTTATCTGACCATGAAAGTTGTTGGAGAGTGTACAGTATAGGAACAGTATAGAAGCCCTTATCTGACCATGAAAGCTGTTGGAGAGTGTACAGTATAGGAACACTATAGAAGCCCGGATCTGACCATGAAAGCTGGTGGAGAGTGTACAGTATAGGAACACTATAGAAGCCCTTATCTGACCATTAAAGCTGTTTGAGCGTGTACAGTATATGAACACTATAGAAGCCCTTATCTGACCATTAAAGCTGTTGGAGAGTGTATAGTATAGGAACACTATAGAAGCCCTTATCTGACCATGATAGTTGTTGAAGAATGTGACACATAATTCTGGAGAAGCACAATTAGAGGTGAAGGGAGTGTTGTATCTTTACACAGCTCAAACAGTATTTGATTTATTGATATGCTTTTGTTAATGCCAAAATTAGCAGTGTCAAAGAGTGCTCCGCCATGTTAAAGGTAAGTTAGAGTGAAAAAATGACATGCTCTAAAATGACCCAACTGTGTAACTATTGTTATTGATTGGGCACTGGCACTTTCAACTTCCTCTTCCCTACCATCAATTTCAGAGAAAAACTTGCTCAAAGTGCTGGAGAATTTTTAGCATTATTGCTATCACTCCTGTACACAGAAATAGAGCCTTGTTTTTTGTTTTATTTACCTATGAAAACTATATATTTCTTTTACAAGATATGACGAGTCCACGGATTTCATCCTTACTTATGGGATATCGCCTCCTGGTCAGCAGGAAGAGGCAAAGAGCACCACAGCAGAGCTGTATATATAGCTCCTCCCTTCCCTCCTACCCCAGTCATTCTCTTTGCCTGTGTTAGTAAGATATGAGCTGGCAAAGTGAGGTGTTAGTTTAGTTTCTTCAATCAAGATTTTATTATTTTTAAAGTAGTGCCTCTGAGTGCTGCGTTTTGCTAGGGTGTAGCCTAGACCAGATCAGTCTCTTCAATACAAAAAGAGAAGCATTTGGTGGCTTTAAGGCAATAGGAACTGGTGGGACATAATTCCCACTGTGCCTCCTATACATGTGGCTGATCTAAATACAGATAGCCTAAGCACTTTTAACTCAGGCTTATCTTATTCCACAGGGCTATGGGAGGGAGAGCACCTCTGGAAACCTGCTGGACTGCCATGCTGTTGCATAGCATTCGATGGAAGGGCTGACTTTTTTATTCTGGATCACTGACATAGATCTCAGAGAAGTGGAGCACTTTACTTATTTGATAAGAACTCCTATATTTTAAAGAAGAGATCTTCATAACATACTTCCTTAGCAGGGGCTAAAGGACGATGTGAGGCAGCCTGGTATTGTGTAAATGCTGACAGCTGCGTCCTTTATTATTAGGTTTATTGAAACGTTATGGGTGAGATCGTTTACACGCCATTGGGCTGAGCTGTGGTAAAGGAAAATAGCAGTAGCCAAACTTGTCCCCATGCTCAGACGGCTCCGTTGGTTTTATAACTCTCCTCTTAAGCAACCGAGAGGTTCAGATTTGTTGCGCCCTTGCTGGGCTAGGGAGCTCGCGGTTTTGTTTTAGGGATCACTCGAGCTGTGGGTGATTAATTTTCAGTGCGGAGTGAGAGCTTATGTTTTATTCAGACTGAAAACGGTAACTGAGATTAACCCCAAGTTTCGGATGCTGCATACAGTTCACTGTGGCGTAGTTAGTAAAAAACGACCGGGAACTGCATGATATTATGCGAGCCTTGTGGAGGTCATTTTATTGTGTACTGCGCAATTTTGTTCTCTCCGGCTGTTGATCAGTCTCGGGAGCCACATGTCTCACAGTGTTCTCAATGCTGGATTCTAGTCTTAGGTGCCATGACCCAAGCGGCTTGTTATTGCTCCCGGTCGTTTAGTATAATAATAATAGCGAACGGGAGTGGATAGTTGTCATGCCCACGAGGGGCGGAGTTATACGTGCATACTTGCGCTCCCTACCTCCATTATGTATACCGGAGGGTAGAGCGTTTCTCTCAGATATATCTCAATCAGTACTAGAGATATATTGTGTGTTGTACAGACGTTGTTCAGAGTCTCTAATTGTTAAACTGTCTTGGGCACTTTCAGCACAGAGGCTGAGTTTCAGTAGGTCCAGCACTGTTGATTTACTAATTTAATGTCAGAAGCACACAATGCTCACACTGTGGTCTTTTAATATTTAGAGAACAGTACACTGTTTTTATCTGTTTGGGTTAGTTCGTCCTTTGTGCTAGGATGCTTTCCTCTCAAAAGATAATGTTTTTTAATAATTAAAGAAACAGTACTATATACTTACTCTAAAGCTCTGACTGTAGGAATCTGGTGATGCTGGTCACTCCAAGCCACACTTTCTACTAGTGTCCAGCATAATAAGTTGCTTTAAGATTTAAATGAGAAGTAACTTTTTTCTGCATTCAGTTTGCAACTGTGTTTCAACTGTTTATTTGTTTATTCATCCTTTGTTATGTGGATAACTCAACCGCACTCAGGAATAGGGTTGCTTTCAGAGATAACATGAGCAGCGCCTTGAGACCCTTGCGGGTGGTTTGCCGCGCTTTACAAGTACCCAATACAGACATATGTAGTTCATTAAAGAAACAGTATCGCTTCCTATGTGACAATTTAGTTTCCTTGTAAACCCTTTATTGAAATAAACCTAAGTTTTTTTCTACTCAGTGGGTGTCCTTTTTAATTGCGCCTTGCCTACATCCTAAGATTGGCAGGTATCCAACTTTGTGTGTACTTTTCTGAAGCTTGTGATGCACTATTGCACGCGACTATTATTTGCTTTTGTACAATAAAGTAAATAGTCTCAGGTCTAACAGTTCAGGGGACAGTAAGGGTCATTTTTATTAGGACCTTACTGCTGTTCTTTGGTGTGCAGTTATCCTTTGTGACTTAGGATGGAACAGCAGCACACAACTCTTACAACTCTTAACTTAGCTGTTTCAGTTATAAAATTTCTGATATTTTCTTGCAGTTTACCAGGTCGGCGGCTAAGAGTTCGGGATTTTCCGTCTTAGCTCACAGTGTCTTATGGTTGAATTTTTGATCTGCAGATGTGTCAGCTAAATCTAAGCTTTTGACTATTCCTTACAAGGGGAGGACCCTGTTCAGACCTGACTTGAAGGAGATTATTTCTGACCTCAAGAGAGGATAAGGTCATTCCCTCCCTCAGAATAAGGAATCTGAACAGAGGGGGTGGCAGAGTAATTTTCGTTCCTTTCGAAAAAGTCCGCTTGGAGACCCAACCAGTTTTGGAACAAGGGTTAACAATCCTAGCAACCTGCTACTGCTACAAAGTTGTCAGGAAGGGTCGGCCCCCGATCCGGGACAGGATCTAATAGGGGGCAGACTTTCTCTCTTTGTCCAGGCTTGGATAAGAGATGTTTAGGATCCCTGGACACTAGAAATCATGTCTCAAGGTTATCAGTTAGAGTTCAAAAATTCCTTCCCAAGGGGAAGGTTTCTTCTTTCACGATTGTTTGTAGACCAGATTAAAAGAGAGGCTTTCTTACATTGTGTAAAAGACCTCTCCACTATGGGAGTAATTTGTCCCGTTCCAATACAGGAACAGGGACAGGGGTTTTACTCAAATCTTTTTGTGGTTCCCAAAAAAGAGGGAATGTTCCAACCCATTTTAGATGTCAAGAGTCTAAACAAGTTTCTCAGAGTTCCATCCTTCAAGCTGGAGACTATCCGGACAATTCTCCCATTGATCCAGGAGGGTCAATATATGACTACCATGGACTTAAAGGATGCATATCTTCATATTCCTATCCACAAAGATCATCACCAGTTCCTGAGGTTTGCCTTTCTGGACAAACACTTTCAGTTCATGGCCCTTCCATTCGGGCTGGCCACGGCACCCATGATCTTCACAAAGGTTCTAGGGTCTCTGCTGGTGGTTCTCAGACCGCGGGGCATTGCAGTGGCGCCTTATCTGGATGATATTCTGATCCAGGCGTCGTCTTATCAGCTGACAAAGTCTCATACCGACATTGTTCTATCCTTTCTAAGGCCTCACGGGTGGAAGTGAATCTAGAAAAGAGTTCACTAATTCCACGGACAAGGGTTCCTTTCCTGGGAACTCTAATAGATTCTATATCCATGAAAATCTTTTTGACGGAAGTCAGAAAGTTAAAGATTCTGAATACATGCTGATCCCTTCAGTCCAATCCTCGGCCATCAGTGGCTCAGTGCATGGAGGTAATTGGATTGATGGTGGCAGCAATGGACATCATTCTGTTTGCTCGTTTTCATCTCAGACCTCTACAACTGAGCATGCTCAGACAGTGGAATGGAGATTATGCAAATGTGTCTCCTCAAATAGATCTGGATCAGGAGACAAGGGACTCTCTTCTTTGGTGGTTGTCGCCGGATCATCTGTCCCAAGGGACATGCTTCCGCAGACCCTCATGGGTAATAGTGACAATGGACGCCAGTCTACTAGGATGGGGCGCAGTCTGGAATTCCCTGAAGGCTCAGGGTGTGTGGACTCGGTCGGAGTCTCTACTTCCAATCAATATTCTGGAGTTGAGAGCAATATTCAATGTGCTTCAGGCTTGGCCTCAGTTGGCGTCGGCCAAATTCATCTGATTTCAGTCGGACAACATCACGACTGTGGCTTACATCAATCATCAGGGAGGAACAAGGAGTTCCTTAGCGATGACAGAAGTATCCAAGATAATTTGGTGAGCGGAGGCTCACTCTTGTTATCTGTCAGCAATCTACATCCCAGGAGTGGACAACTGGGAAGCGGATTTTTTGAGCAGACAGACATTTTCATCCCGGGGGAATGGGAACTCCATCCGGAGGTCTTTGCCACCCTGATTCTCAGATGGGGCAGACCGGAGCTGGATCTTATGGCATCTCGTCAGAATGCCAAGCTCCCGAGATATGGATCCAGGTCCAGGGATCCTCAGGCCGAACTGATAGATGCCTTGGCAGTGCCTTGGTCGTTCATCCTAGCTTATGTGTTTCCACCGTTTGCTCTCCTTCCCCGGGTGATTGCTCGGATCAAACAGGAGAGGGCTTCAGTGATTCTCATCGCTCCTGCGTGGCCTCGCAGGACTTGGTATGCCGATCTGGTGGACATGTCCTCTCTGCCACCGTGGAAGCTTTCATTGAGGCAGGACCTTCTCATTCAGGGACCCTTCCATCATCCGAATCTAGTTTCTCTGCAGCTGACTGCTTGGAGATTAAACGCTTGATTTTATCTAAGCGAGGGTTCTCTGATTCGGTCATTGATACCTTGATCCAGGCACGTAAGCCTGTTACTAGAAAGATTTACCATAAGATTTGGTGTAAATATCTTTATTGGTGCGTATCCAAGGGTTACTCATGGAGTAAGATTAGGATTCCTAGGATTTTATCTTTTCTCCAAGAAGGATTGGAGAAAGGGTTATCAGTAAGTTCCTTAAAGGGACAGATTTCTGCTTTATCTATTTTGCTATACAAACGTCTGGCAGATGTTCTGGATGTTCAATCTTGTTGTCAGGCTCTGACTAGAATCAGGCCTGTGTTTAGACCTATTGCTCCTCCGTGGAGTTTGAATTTAGTTCTTAAGGTTCTTCAAGGAGTTTCGTTTGAACCTATGCATTCCATAGATATTAAATTGTTATCTTGGAAGGTTTTATTTTTGGTTGCTATTTCTTCTGCTCGCAGAGTTTCTGAGCTTTCGGCTTTACAATGTGATTCTCCTTACCTTATTTTTCATTCCGATAAGGTAGTGTTACGTACCAAACCGGGTTTTCTTCCTAAGGTTTTTTCCAACAATAATATTAATCAGGACATTATTGTTCCTTCCTTGTGTCCTAATCCTTCTTCTAAGAAGGAGCGTCTGTTACATAACTTGGACGTGGTCCGTGCCCTGAAGTTTTACTTGCAGGCGACTAAAGAATTTCATCTATCATCTTCATTATTTGTTGTTTTTTCTGGGAAACGTAGGGGTCAGAAAGCTACGGCTACCTCTCTCTCTTTCTGGCTGAAGAGTATCATCCGTTATGCATATGAGACTGCTTGGACAGCAGCCTCCTGAAAGAATTATGGATCATTCTACTAGGGCTGTGGCTTCTTCATGGGCATTTAAAAATGATGCTTCTGTTGAACAGATTTGCAAGGCTGCAACTTGGTTGTCTCTTCACACTTTTACCAGATTTTACAAATTTGATACTTTTGCCCCGTCCGAGGCTGTTTTTGGGAGAAAGGTTCTTCAAGCAGTGGTGCCTTCTGTTTAGGTTCCTGTCTTGTCCCTCCTATTCATCCGTGGCCTATAGCCTTGGTATTGTATCCCATAAGTAAGGATGAAATCCGTGGACTTGTCATATCTTGTAAAAGAAAAGGAAATTTATGCTTACCTGATAAATTTATTTCTTTTACGATATGACGAGTCCACGGCCCACCCTGTCATTTTTTAAGACAGGTCTTTATGTTTATTAAACTTCAGTCACCTCTGCACCTTGGCTTTTCCTTTCTCTTCCTAACTTCGGTCGAATGACTGGAGTGGGAGGGAAGGGAGGAGCTATATATACAGCTCTGCTGTGGTGCTCTTTGCCTACTCCTGCTGACCAGGAGGCGATATCCCATAAGTAAGGATGAAATCCGTGGACTCGTCATATCATAAAAGAAATACATTTATCAGGTAAGCATACATTTCCTTTTTCTTGGGGGGGCATAAAAAGAGCTTTTTAACTAGCTAATTTAAATTTATTATCCTAAATCAATATGATAAAATACAAGTGCAGAATCTAAACTAAATTAAACTGATTTCTAATCTACCAATTACTAATTGGAGTTTTTTTCAGCTCTTCAGATACATTTCTCATGAGTATAACAAATGTCAAAATCCAACTAAGATTCTATAAATCTAAAAATGTTCTTTTAACATTTTTGAAATAAATACATATTATGCAAAGTGTTTCTTGTCTTCAAAGACCAGTTTCATCATATCCTAGAATAAATGATACATTAGCTTTATTCAAACCTAGATTAGACATCTTCCTGTCTATGACCTCATTTTGTCTCTTGTCACTGCCTATGTCTTGCATCTGGCCCTGACCCTACCTGTCCTTCCAGAGCTTGAACCTATTGTAATGATCCCATGCAGAAATAATTAATTAACAGTTAATTTATTAGTACTTCATGTTAAAATTTTGCTTTTATAGAACACATATAATTGCAGGGCAGCTAAGGCTTTGAAAATACCTTTATTATGACTAATTAAATAATGTTTTTAAACAATTGGAAGGAAAGCAGAACCGTCCCTGCTTGTTCATATATTGTTCGCAGTCTTGCAATAAAAAGTTAGTTCTGTGATTCAGTGGAAGGGGGGGGGGGAATAGCTGCAGGGACACCACAACTGTCTCTCAGACACCATACATTTAGAGAGAGATGCAGAATGTTGGTTTAGTGTTGCTTTTGGTTATCATCACAGTGTTGAACCAAGACTGTTGAAATGAGACTAGGCTGAACATCTTCTGCAAAGTGTTAGTCACCTAATGAGATGAAGTTCCCCCTGTGTGTGATGACTATTATTGTCTTCCCTGCCGGAGTATGCCATCTTTAGCAACTAACGAGCCATTAACAATCTAAGTATTGCCTAATCACTGCTTTGTTTAGCATAAGTTGTCAATAAAAGTGATTTCACACATATCCTGTCCTCCCTTGATTCAGTAATAATAGTTATCATAATGGTCTCCCTGGTGCAAACACTCGCCTAATCTGACTACTGCTGGTCATGGATTTATTTGACCTGTTTTTGTCCACTACAGTAGTGTTTCTCAATCTTTTTGGCAGCAAGTACCCCTGTAGGCACACATTTATTTTCTATGTACCCCAACTGTATTGGAATCAGATATTGGTTTTATGTTTTCCAGAATTTAATATGTGGCAATATTACAACAGAGAATAATAAACACATAAAACACAGATATATATTCCATTGATATTAACAATTATATGCAATTAATGTGCTTCTTATATTAGTAAAGAGGAAAATAAACTATTGTCTGCATGATGAGGAAAGTAATATTTGTGGTACCATCTTTCTGTTTTTAATAAACATTTCATGCACAGTTTATCTGTCTCATTTTACTACAGAACACTGTAGTATGATGCCCTTTACCTATTTCACAGTGGCACATTTTATCAGTACACTACAGAAAAAAAATCCCTCTCCCCAGACTGCACACTGGAATATTGACAGTAACAAATATGGTGGTGCAGTGGAGGGGGTGGGGAGTGAGCTATTTCTGAGGGATCAGGGAGGTGGGATCCTACACTACAGAAAATAAATAATTTAAAAAAAAAATGCATTTTGGCAGACTCGCTGCCTGCAACAAAGATGGTGGAAAATGACCAGTG
This sequence comes from Bombina bombina, assembly GCF_027579735.1. NCBI lineage: Eukaryota > Metazoa > Chordata > Amphibia > Anura > Bombinatoridae > Bombina > Bombina bombina. The sequence goes on along the minus strand of NC_069504.1, from coordinate 838,234,019 downwards.
GGAAGGTAGAGGGAAGAGAGCATTTTGGAAGGGATCAAATGGGTAACCCCATTTTTTTTGTATTCTGTATTATGTATGTGACTTAGCAAAGGTTATAAATTTAATTGTAACTATTTAAATTCCATTTCCTACAACAGTATGATAAAATAATATACGAAGACAAAATCTAGAGTAAATTCAGCTCCCATTCTATTGAAAGTAAATTTACAAAGGTTATGAATTTAAATGTAGCTAATTTAAATTTATTATCCTAAATCAATATGATAAAATACAAGTGCAGAATCTAAGCTAAATTAAACTGATTTCTCTGAGTGGTTTATTTAAATGAATGGAATGTAAATTAATCTAATGAGAGATTCAATCAATTTAGAATTCAAATTATATATTTATTTTATAATACTGCATAAACACCTAGATTGCGAGTTTTGCGTTACGGTGCGGTATAGCTATTAACGGAAAAAAATTGGCCATTACGCTGGAATGGCCAGGAATGCATATTACGAGTCGCAGCAGTATAGCTATGCCGCAAGCATTTTAGCCTGTAACGCAACTTCCATTCCGCACTCAAAAAATGACGTTTTTGTGTGGGATTTTCATAGCACTGGTATTACAGGTTGTGCGTTCAGGCTAAAAAGTTTGCGTTACACCCTATACCAATACGATCCATACCGCCATCTGACAGCAGTAGTTATGGATTTTGTGTAACAAAAGAGTTTAAAAAAACTCATAACTAAACTGTTACAAAGTAAACTAACACCCATAAACTACCTAATAACCCCTAAACCGCCACCCTCCCGCATCTCAAACACTATAGTAAACCTATTAACCCCCTAATCCAACGCTCCCCGACATCGCCGACACCTAAATAAACCTATAAACCCATGAACCACCGGCCTCCCACATCGCTAACACTATAAAAAAGTATTAACCCCTAGACCGCCACCCCCACATCGCAAAACACTAAATTAAACTATTAACCCCTAAACCTAACACCCCCTTAACTTTAAATTACAATTACAATATAACTATCTTTAAATAAATAAAAACTTACCTGTGAAATAAAAATAAACCTAACATTGAACTATAAATTAACCTAACATAACTATTACAATAAAATTATAAAATACTACCAATTTAAAAATCTGAATTACAAATGAAAAAAAACTAACACTACAAAAAAAAAATCTAAAATTACAAAAAATAATAAACACTAAGTTACGAAAAATATAAAACACTAAGCTTACAAAAAATAATAAACAAAATTATCAAAAATAAAAACAATTACACCTAATCTAATAGCCCTATAAAAATATAAAAAGCCCCCAAAATAAAAACACTCCCTAACCTACAATAAACTACCAATAGCCCTTAAAAGGGCCTTTTGTAGGGCATTGCTCTTTTACCTGTAAAAAAAAATACAAAGTCCCCCCAACAGTAAAACCCACCACCCAACCAACCCCCCAAAATAAAAAAAACTAACTTTAAAAATTCCTTAACTACCCATTGCCCATAAAAGGGGCATTTGTATAGACATTGCCCTTAAAAGGGCATCCAGCTCTTTTTCACTGCCCTTCAAAGGACATTCAGCTCTTTTACAAGTGCCCACCCCTAATCTAAAAAAAAAAAGCACCCAAATTTTTTTTTTTTTTTTAAAAACGTACACTAACCCCATAAAATCTACTCACGGTTCCTGAAATCCGGACAGCCATCTTCATCCAGGTGGCGAGAAGTCTTTATCCAGGCGGCGACACCTTCATCTATTTCGGGGACATCTTCTATCTTCATCCCAGCGGAGCGAAGTGGATCCCATCCTGCGTGGAGCGTCCTCTTCATACGGCCACCGCGGTACACTGAAGTTGAATGCAAGGTAGCCGTTTCAAAATGGCGTACCTTGCATTCCTATTGGCTGATTTGATTCTTGGCTGATTTTGAACATTTGTAATTTATGTTTTTAATTGGTAGTATTTTTTTATTTTATTAGAATAATTATGTTAGGTTCATTTATAGTTTAATGTTAGGTTTATTTTTATTTCACAGGTAGGTTTTTATTTATTTTAAGATATTTATATTGTAATTTTAATTGAAAGTTAGGGGGGTGTTAGGTTTAGGGGTTAATAGTTTAATTTAGTTTTTTGTGATGTGGATGGGCTGGCAGTTTAGGGGTTAATAGGTTTATTTAGTGGTGGCGATGTGTGGGGCTGGAGGTTTAGGGGTTAATAGGTTTATTTATTTATTAGTGGGGATGTGGGAGGTTTTGGGGTTAATAGGTTTAATTAGTAGCGGCGATATGGGAGGCCGGAGGTTTAGGGGTTAATCATTTTATTTAGTGGTGGCGATGTTGGGGAGCGGCGGTTTAGGGGTTTATCATTTTATTTAGTGGTAGCGATGTGGGGGAGCGGCGGATTAGGGGTTAATATATTTTATTAGTGTTGGTGATGTCGGGAGTGGCGGATTAGGGGTTAATAACTTTATTTAGGTGTCGGCGATGTTGGGGGCGGCGGATTAGGGGTGTTTAGACTTTGGGTTTATGTTAGGGTGTTAGGTTTAAACGTAGCTTTTTTTCCCCATAGACATCAATGGGGTTGCTTTACGGAGAATTTTCATTTCACACTTCAGATGTTAGTTTTTTTCTAACACTCTCTCCCCATTGATGTCTATGGGGGAAAGCGTGCATGAGCACGTCAAATCAGTCCTTGGAGTTTGTGCAGTATGGAGTTTAACGCCACCATATCGCACGCACAAGGAGGCTTTTCAGTAACTTGCAATGGCAGCGCTATGGAGAGTGAAATAATGCAACTTTTTGGCGTTAGTTTCGCACCCCGTTTAGCGCAAAACTCGTAATCTAAGCGATAGAAAATAAGGATATTCTAATAAGGCATGTACATTGTGGAAAATTTGTGAGGAAATGAATGGGAAGATGGCGGCCACCAGCAGCATTCAGCTGTTTTTAGAGCCCTTTTTATTTTTGTAAAAGTGGTGCAAATTCAGGCCTAATTCTAATGCTTAAAAATGCAATTTTTAAAAAACAAAATTGACCTAGATTACAAGTGAAGCATAAAAATATTAACCCTATTTTGTACAGTATCTCACAAAAGTGAGTACACCCCTCACATTTTTGTAAATATTTTATTTTATCTTTTCATGTGACAACACTGAAGAAATGACAGTTTGCTACAATGTAAAATAGTGAGTATACAGCCAGTATAACAGTGTATATTTGCTCTCCGTTCAAAATAACTCAACACACAGCCATTAATGTCTAAACCGTTGGCAACAAAAGTAAATACACCCCTAAGTGGAAATGTCCAAATTGGGCCCAAAGTGTCAATATTTTGTGTGGCCACCATTATTTTCCAGCACTGTCTTAACCCTATTGGGCATGGGGTTCACCAGAGCTTCACAGGTTGCCACTGGAGTCTTCTTCCACTCCTCCATGACGACATCACGGAGCAGGTGGATGTTAGAAACCTTGCTCTCCCCCACCTTCCATTTGAGGATGCCCCACAGATGCTCAATAGGGTTAAGGTCTGGAGACATGCTTGGCCAGTCCATCACCTTTACCCTCAGCTTCTTTAACAAGGCAGTGTTCATCTTGGAGGTGTGTTTGGGGTCGTTATCATGTTGGAATACTGTCCTGCGGTCCAGTCTCCGAAGGGAGGGGATCATGCTCTGCTTCAGTATATTTCTAGTAGTAGTGTGGAAGACAGCACCTTAATATCATATCCTGGGGCACGGAAGAGGACCAGCCAAGTCCCAATGTAATATTCCAATAAGAAAATAGATATCCAGTCTCCAAGTAATCATTAAAAGACCTTTATTTTCTTTTTACAGGGTCCATAAAGAAAAAAGCAACAACGTTTCAAACCACACACTGGTTCTTAGACATGATTAAGAACCAGTGTGTGGTTTGAAACGTTGTTGCTTTTTTCTTTATGGACCCTGTAAAAAGAAAATAAAGGTCTTTTAATGATTACTTGGTGGCTGGATATCTATTTTCTTACTGCTTCAGTATATCACAGTACATGTTGGCATTCATGTTTCCCTCAATGAACTGTAGCTCCCCAGTGCTGGCAGCACTCATGCAGGCCCAGACCATGACACTCCCACCACCATGCTTGACTGTAGGCAAGACACACTTGTCTTTGTACTCCTCACCTAGTTGCTGCCACACACGCTTGACACCATCTGAACCTAATAAGTTTATCTTGGTCTCATCGGACCACAGGACATGATTCCACTAATCCATGTCCTTAGTCTGCTTGTCTTCAGCAAACTGTTTATGGGCTTTCTTGTTCATTATCTTTAGAAGAGGCTTCCTTCTGGGAGATCAGCCATGCAGACCAGTTTGATGCAGTGTGCAGAGTATGGTCTGAGCACTGACAGGCTGATCCCCCACCCCTTCAACCTCTGCAGCAATGCTGGCAGCACTCATATGTCTATTTCCCAAAGACAACTTCTGGATATGACGCTGAGCATGTGCACTCAACTTCTTTGGTCGACCATGGTTAGGCCTGTTCTGAGTGGAACCTGTCCTGTGAAACCGCTGTATGGTCTTGCCCACCGTGCTGCAGCTTAGTTTTACAGTCTTGGCAATCTTCTTATAGCGGACATCTTTATGTAGAGCAACAATTCTTTTTTTCAGATCCTCAGAGAGTTCTTTGCCATGAGGTGCCATGTTGAACTTCCCGTGACCAGTATGAGAAAGTGTAAGAGCAATAACACCAAATTTAACACACCTGTTACCCATTCACACCTGAGACCTTGTAACACTAATGAGTCACATGACACCGGGGAGGGAAAATGGCTAATTGGGCAAAATTTGGACATTTCCACTTAGGGGTGTACTCACTTTTATTGCCAACAGTTTAGACATTAATGGCTGTGTGTTGAATTATTTTGAGGGGACAGCAAATTTTCACTGTTACACAGTCTGTACACTCATTACTTTACATTGTAGCAAAGTGTCATTTCTTCAGTGTTGTCACATGAAAATATATAATAAAATATTTACAAAAATGTTAGGGGTGTACTCACTTTTGTGAGATTCTGTATATAAACATCGCTCTAGTGCACTGGTTCTCAAACCTTTTCTCAGGCCAAAACATGTTTTATGCAAAGCTGAGGAATAGGTAGTAAAGGCTTTATCTATCTTTTTAAACAATATAAAAATCATGTAGGAAGGTCAAAACTGAAATGCGCATGAATCCATTTAATTGTTTTATATAAGCATTTTTGCATTATAATTCCTTTAGTAAAAATAGTTTCTAGTAAAAGTTTAATCTTTCCTCATATGTTATATAGTTTACAGAATATACCTTTGATCATGAAACGGAAAGATACTAATATCTTTAATTTTAACAAGGGAAAACATTTTTGGCAAGGGAAAAAAAAACACAATGTTCAGCAGATATACTTAGCCTAAAAACCAGATCAGGTGGGCTGACCCTACCCAATTTTAAAATATATAATTTGGTAGCATTACTAAAATTTGCACTAGACTGGATTGTTGGAGGGAATTATGTAGCCCATTTTCAATTAGAATCAGACCTTTGTGCACCATTCTCTCTACGAGCTTTAGATGTTTACTAATCAGCTGATTATTTCACCTGGTCTCCAGTTCAGATATCCTCAAATTCTGGCCTGTTAAGGAGGTCTGAGGACAGAGTTGAAAACCAGTGCTATACTATGTGCTATACTATTAAAGGGACATGAAACAATTTTTTACTTTCATAATTCAGAGAGAGCATACAATTTTAAACAACTTTCCTATTTACAAATGCCTTTATTCTCTTGGTACCCTTTATTTTATTGAAGGAGCAGTGATGCAACTACTGGGAGCTTGCTGAACACATTGGGTGAGCCAATGACAAGAGGCATATGTATGCAACCACCAATCAGCAGCTAGTTCCCAGTAGTGCATTGCTGGTTCTCAGGGCCGGCCTTTGGGCCCCGACACAAAGGTAATCAAAAATTATATATTTTTTTAAATTTTAATATATTTTTTTTAATTGTATTTTTTTTTTTAATATATTTTTTTGCGCTTTTTTTTGCGCAATAAATTTTGTGGGAGGGGGGCCACGGCCCACGAGACACACACGGGGCAGGCCAGGTGACAGCAGCATCTAAATGATTGGAGCATATAACTTTTATTCTCCAATCATTTGGTGCTGTCACTGAGGGGAGGAGGCGGAGCACGGCACCGGAGGGCGGAGGCAGAGCATAGCTGCCTGCTGCCTGTCACGCTCACAAGGGACTTCAGTGCGCAGCAGGCAGTAGAGTGAGCAGCAGTCGCAGACCGTCAGACTCGTAGCCAGGTGAGGAGCCCTGCTTTGGCCCAGGATTTTAATTATTCAAAGGCACTCTGGCAGGTGGGCTGGGCCCTGGGTTGGGCATAATTTTATTGCATGGGGCTGGGGTATAATTTTATTGCAGGGGGACTGGGCTTCATTTTATTGCAGGGGGGCTTCATTTTATTGCTGGGGGCAATTGAAGGGGGGATGGGGCATAATTTTATTGCAGGGGGGATTCATTTTATTGTTGGGGGGCTGGGAAAATCATTTTATTGCTGGGGGCATCATATTTTTGCTGGAGGAGGGGGGTATCAACGGCACTGCTAGCCAAGTGTGGCTTAAATACTCAGTCCAACCTTCAGGCCTTAACGAGAATAACAATTTTTCATCCTTCTTGTAATGATCAAAATTTATAAATCTTGCTATATCCAACCCTGTAGGACCCCAACCCTGGAAATAACATATAACCACTGATTAGATTGGTTAAGGAAGTTTGGAGTTTCCTACCAGAATCTGTTGATTTTTCTCCTAAACAAAGGAGTATGTTATATATTATCATTTAAACAGAGTTCCTATCAAAAAAATAAATTTGAGAACTCATCAAAAATGGGAATTTTTATATGTACAAAAAAATTCTTTTCATATACGTACATAGTTCAAACACATAAATAAAGAAAAATAGTAACACATGTTCAGAAAAAATCTTTTAACACATATTTAAGAATTATATGTCATCAGTGATTATAAAACATAAAGATCCAATCATATACAAGAAAATAAAATCTCCTTTCATGAAATTGGATATGGCAACTATCAAGATGTAATATTTAAAATTTAGTTATTAAATTTATTAAACACAATTTCTACACTATCACCCTAAAAACATTTTTAAGATTTATTCTTCCTAAATAAAGTTTAACTCACTGGATTTTAGTTAGTTCCACAATATCAATTGGATACCATTTTGTTAGACTTTTACGAAATAACAGGTATCATCACCTTAGTATCCTTGTTGTTTATGTAAATATACAAATTCTTCTAATTTTTGTTTACAAAAAAGTTACACAATCGGACTAATACGTCCCCAAAAATGAATACAACTCACAACGGCAGCACATTAATTTTAAGCACATTCAATTTCACAAGTTTTGTACAAATATTGTATTTATTTTATTTTATATATTTTTCAGTACTTCACTAAAATATAATTCTCATTTTCGACATTAGCACAATATACTTAAGAGTTAATAACACAATGTTACACTGTAAATGATTATCTGACATCTGTTGTTCTAAAAAAGAGATACTTAAGAGTAAGATAAATCTGATGACAATAACCTTATTGCTTCTGACACAAAATAACAAACATACAAAAGAGATACCTATGGAAACTGAGTCATGGGAATTAACATTACAATATTCAAAACGCTTTTCTATATTTATTGGTCCCAATAAACGGACAGATAATTTTGATAGGAACAAAATAGCTTTTTGATAAGTCCTTTAATATATAACATAGGCATACGAATAGCAACCAATTATAACAATATGTAGATCTCATCAGTAAAGATAAGGTGGTCCAATAGGAAGCACTTAGTTGCAAGTAGGAGGAAAACGTCATCCGAAAGGAGGGACTTGAAACCTTTTAAATAACCAGTAAGTGAGCGGCGCGCTCACCCTTTGAGAAAGCCGTTAGACCGAAACATGTTAGGGACGTTAGGGAATTGGTGAGGAGTCCTGGAGCTCCTGTATTTTTAGATTAGTCTTAGAATGCTGTATTACTAAACCTGTTCTAACCTATTAACTCACTAGCTAAAGTGGATCATTATCACTGTTATAATCCAATAATATTTGATCATATATGCTCAACAACCAATAGATAGGCCCAATGGGCAAGCGATACTAGAGTAGTATACCTGGGAGAGGGGCTTACTTGTAGCAATCATTTGACACAAACCGTGAACTGTAAACTCTATCTCACAAACTAGCAGTTTAAATACAAACCACTGGCAGAGAACCTAACTAATACTGGGTAAGAGTGCACTTACTGCACCGGCTAAAAACTGAGCAGTGTGATTAACATTAGCTCCAATTGAACTGCGGTAGCCTGCAATATGTATGTGTGCTGAAATTTGACAGCATATGTGATCGAGTCAGCTGCACTTAAACCCTCTATTAAACTAACGAATATCTCTCTCACTCATCTGAGAATAACTGTTACGCTACAGTTATAAGTTGACAACCAGCCTGTGGTATTATCAATATTTTAAACTACAATATACTATATTAAAATCGATTAGCTCTAGTTGAAGAGTTATAGCTTGTAATCTGTATGTGTGCTGAGTTTTTACTTATGTTAATGGGCATTGCTCCAATACACAGTATACAAACTTTGCGCCATTAGCTCCAATTGAACTGCGGTAGCCTGCAATATGTATGTGTGCTGAAATTTGACAGCATATGTGATCGAGTCAGCTGCACTTAAACCCTCTATTAAACTAACGAATATCTCTCTCACTCATCTGAGAATAACTGTTACGCTACAGTTATAAGTTTACAACTAGCCTGTGGTATTATTAATATTTTAAACTACAATATACTATATCAAAATTGATTAACTCTAGTTGAATAGTTATAGCTTGTAATCTGTATGTGTGCTGAGTTTTTACTTATGTTAATGGGCACAGCTCCAATACACGGTATACAAACTTTGCGCCAAACATATGAACCTATAACAAGTGTGCTGAATTTTGACTGACTTTAGTAGACATGCTCCTGCACATGGTATACAAGTGTTGCGCCAAATATACAAGCTTATAACAAATGTGCTGAATTTTGATTTACTTTAGCGGGCACAGCTTCTAAACACGGTACACAAGTGTTACGCCAGACATATGAGCTTATAATAAGTATCCTAAGCTAGTGGGCACTGATTTAATATATGATATTCAAGTGTTATGCCAAACATATGAACTTATAACAAATGTGCTGAGTGGGTATTACGTTAATACATGGTATATAAGTGTTGCGCCAAACACAGAAGCCTACAATATATGGTCAATCTGTAACATACAGTGACATTTGTGTATAATATAATATATAAACTGATACTTCATCAACATTATTATTATTAGTATATATATATATATATATATATATATATATATATATATATATATATATATATACACAATTATTCTATAAGACTTCTTGCTATGAGTCTGTATCAGCTTAAATTAACTTGATACAACTACACTTAAGTAGTCAACCAGCACAATATATGACCTACTTACTAGAATCTATCTAATGTGAACAGGTAAATTACTGATCCTTCAGCATCTAAGAGTGTTTTTAAATTAATTTCCAGTATTTTATATTAATTTTGACAAAATAAAAGTTATGTTTTAACGTTGAACACGCAAGCTCACTAGACTATCAGTAACTCTGATTTGCCTTAAGGAATAAAGTCTTTCATACTACTTATAAATATACCCTATATTAACCCTTATGAGTGCTATATATGTAGTCTGTTGAGTTAGAGCTTCTCTCTACCTAAAGCATCATATTTTTGTTGGGGGCATACATTTTTTTTTTTATAACATAATTTTGGGATTACACAAAGAAAACTTAGATATCCATACAAGGAATGAAATAGTCAAACAAGTGTAATACATAGTATACATTATAATACATAACTTAGGGTAATCATACTCTTATGCACAGAGAAAGGCTTATATGTAAACAGGTATGGGTACTTTCTTAAAGAAAACGTAGAGAGATCATAGCTAGCGTGACATGTACAAAGATGTAACGGACTCATGAGGTCTTCCATGCCGGCCTAGATCAAAGAGCCCTAATACTCAATTTGTTTCTCTTTTTTTTTTTTCTTTTTCCTTTATACCACATTATAATGCTATATTTCCATGTTTTTCGTAGAATACTGAGGCTGACAGAAAAGGGGGAGGGGGTGAAGGGAAAGTGAGGGGGGAGTGGGGATAGGGAGATCCTATGTTTTTTTGTTGTTTTTTTTCTCAATGGGGGAATTTTTCTATCCAAGGAGCCCAGATTTCAATGTGTGCGTCCATCCCTTCTAGAACCGAGTAATAGTATGATTCCATCTTTTGTAGATAGGATACTGTTGCCATAATTTGTGATATGGAGGGGGTGGATTTCTGTTTCCAGGCTTTTGAAATTTCAAGTTTAATAGCCATAAGTAAGTAGATGGCTAGTGATTTTTGAGCTGGGGGGATTACTGGAAAGTTTAAATGAAGGAGACAAGTTTGCGGGCTAAGCATATGTGTGAGATTTAGTGTTCTAAAGATAGTAAATAATTGTGCCCACACAGGTTGAATTTTTGGGCAGCACCACCAAATGTGGTTCTGTGTACCCAGTTGGCCACATCCTCTCCAACATGTGGGAGGGTGACTATTATAGATTTTATGCAGGGCAGTGGGGACTAGGTGCCAATGTCTTGTAGTAGAGTTCCCATAGAGTTGTGCAGTGTAAGACTTTTTTAGTAAATAAGATCTCTGCATTCCATGAGTCAGTGTCAGTGGTAAAGGTCAGTTCTCTTTCCCATGCCTGATGTTGTGATATCTTATGGTGGGAGAACGGGTCTAGCAGTACACTATAGTGAAATGAAAGTATCCCCTTGAGTGTGGGAGCTTGTGCCCACTTTTGTTCCCAATTAGTAATGTCTCTAAGGGATTTCCTTGGGAAACCCCACGCTCTGACCATAGAGCATAGGCAAAATGCCTTAAATTCGAGAGTAGGTGGTATTTGTAGGTACGTGCATATTCTATCATATGACAAAGTGTTTGTGTGGCCGTAAACATCTGAGATATAAGTGGCATTGAGGTTTTGCCATGTGGACATATGGGAGTCGGGGAGACAAAAGAGTAAGCTGGCAATCATCTGTTGAGGTGACGGTTGGGGAGCAATATTGGGCAGGTGTCTAATTTGATCCCAAAATTGTAGTGTGTCCATTATCACTGGGTGATTAGTGTTAAGATCTCTCCGACAATGTGAGGGAATCCAGGGTAGATCATAAAGACGCAGACCTGCAGGCAGAAGGGAAAGCTCCATGTCTCTCCAAGAGTATGCTCTAGCCCTATCGCTCCATCCCATCAAGTGGGACAGGCGAGTGACTTGATAGTAAAAGATAATGTTTGGCAGACTCAGTCCACCCCTGTCAACGGGTCTCTGTAGGGTCTGTCTGGAGGTTCTGGGTTTTTTGCCCTTCCATACATATGAAGTGACAAGACTCTGTAGTCTATTTAGGATGGGTCTGGGGATATTGATCGGAATGGAGCGGAAAAGATACATAATTTTAGGGAGAAAGGACATCTTAACAGCAGCAATCCTGCCTGTCTGAGTTTTCGCCACTCAGAGAATTTGTCAGTGAAGTTTTTAGATACAACAATGGTTGAAAACATACTAAGATGCTTCCCTAGAAGTTTAATAGAATGTGCTGACCATTGGAACTCAAATTTTCCCTGTAAGAGAGCTAGGTCATAGGGCAGGATGTTCAAATGGAGGGCTTCTGTCTTGGAGAGATTTAATTTGTAATAGCTCATGGCTCTAAAATGGGCGAGTAGTGTGATTTTATGCTGAGTCTCTGAGAGAGGAAAACCTGAGATGTATGTGTCCAATCTAATGGCCTGTGCCAGTGGTTCTATAGAGAGGGTGAATAATAAAGGGGAAAGGGGGCAGCCCTGTCTAGTCCCATTGGAGACTTCAAGAGGGCCGGACTGGAAACTCACACCCTTAACTCTAGCCGACAGACCAGAGTAGAGGGCTCGAACAGCGGTTATGAATTCAATTGGAAGGTTGAAGGCTCTCAGGGTCTCCCACAAGTATTCCCAGCCCACCCTGTCAAAGGCCTTTTTGGCATCAAGGGACAGGGCGAGCAGGGGTACAATTTTCCTATCAGCTTCGAATAATATATCCAGGACCCGTCTCGTAGCGTCCAGTCCCTCTCTTTGGGGGATAAAGTCCACTTGGTCCGGATGGACCAGAGTGGGTATGATTTTAGATAGTCGATTAGCTATAATTTTGGCATATAATTTGGTGTCTATATTAATTAATGAGATGGGGAGATAACTACCACACTCTAAGGGGTCTTTGCCTGGTTTAAGTATAGTGGTGATAGTGGCCTCCAGATATTCCCTGCGGAAACATCCTTTGAACATCACTTCATTGAACATTCTGCATAGAATAGGGACAATCACCGGATCATATGTTTTATAAAATTGCCCGGTGAAGATTTCTGGGCCAGAGGATTTGGAAATTTTAAGTTCTTTAATACTCCAGCGAACCTCCTCAGGAGTGATCGGAGAGGTAAGATCCTGAGCGGCTTCCCGGGTAAGCTGAGGGAGAGCCAGAGATCTCAGAAACGAGGAAATGTTTCCTGTGGGGAGCAGTTGAATGGGCTCACTGGATTCTAGATTGTATAGTCTGGAATAGAATTCCTGGGAAAACATACCCGATCTCCCTCGGGGAGGACACAAGACCGTGATGTGATCCGATTTCGTAGTTTCATCGCTAAAAGTGAGGATGCCTTATTACTTTTATAGTAATATGATTGTTTAAGCTTTTCTAGGTGGGTCTGTGTTTTCTGGAGTTCGAGTGCTCTGATCTGTCGGATAATATCTGTATGTTGAGTATTCACTGTGATGGTATATGAAGTAGATAGTTGGTTTTTAAGGGACCTAAGGTGACAAGTCATAGAAGCTAGTGAGGCACCCTGGGCTCTCTTAAATTGAGTTGCCTTAGTAATATAATGACCTCTAAGGAACGCCTTAAGTGAGGCCCACTGTATCTCCACAGTGGTATGTGGTGTATTGTTTAGAGTTAAAAACTCAGAGATAATATCTTGAGTCTCTACCTTGAGGGTAGGTGGGTGATGAGGAAGTCCTTAAGACGCCACGAGGGGGGAGGGAGTGGGTGAGATGTGGGCCTAGGATAATGAGAAGGGAGTCATGATCAGACCAGGACACAGGGGAGATCTTTGCATATGTGACATGGTCTAGGGCACGGGAGCTTATAAAGAAGAAATCAATTTGGGTGTAGGATTTATGCGGAGGGGAATAAAAAGTGTATTCTTTGTCGATGGGGTGTAGAGCTCTCTAGACGTCGTATAGGTCATATTGGTTAAATAGGTTTTGGAATTCTACTGAAAGGGGGTGGGTAGATCGTTCGGCAAGGGAGACCGGGGGGCCCACCCTATCCAGCACTGGATCCCATATTAGATTAAAGTCGCCACCCAAAATCAGTTCGCCTTGTTTGACCGCTGACACTGAGCTCAGGAGTTGCTTTAGGAACTTAATTTGTTTCTTCTTAGGGGCATAAACATTCACTAAAGTGATCAATTTGCTATTGAGTCTACATACTAGTATGATAAATCTGGCATGTGGATCACGTTCTATGTAAATAGGTTCATATGTCATAAGGGAGTTGATGAGTATCGCTACTCCTCTGGATTTAGATATATATGATGCCGTTATGATCACTGGGAACTTCCTATATGCTCGTAGGAAATCGGTGCTTGTGAACCAATGTGTTTCCTGGATAAGTGCAATGTCTATTCTGGAGTGTCGTAGCATGTTCAACAGAAGACTACGCTTAGTAGGGGAGTTAAGGCCCTGCGAATTGAGAGTCAGGATGCGTATTTGGGCCATATTGAGAGGGTATGGGGAAGGGGAAGAGGGGGGAGCTTCAAATCTATGAGAGTACTAAATGGGTGTGCGAATATGTGGTTATAGCGACAGGTATAAGCAGGACTGGAAAGGGGAAGTCAGAGAGCGAGAGCCGCTAAAAATTACTTGAGGGGGTGTGGGGTAATGGGGGGGTGGGAGTTGCGGGTGTTAATAATGTGGAATGCACGTGGGGGTGCACTGAGAGTTATAATTATGCAATTGTATGGTGGACCAAGTGCTGTATGAGTCAGAATGAAATTAAATTCAGTTAGTGGGAGAGAGAGGAGGAGCGAGGGAGTAGAGACACTCAGAGAGAAATTTTTTTGGGAATTAAGTAGATTAATTAATGAGATAAGGTAAAGCCAGGGGGAAGGGGGTGCCAGGAGGGAAAAAAAAACAAACAAAAAAAAACCACATTCATCTTGTAGAGGAGGTTATGAAGTATTAGGTAGATATATAACTGTAAGTTGACAATAGCTAGCTCCAAAATGCAAACACAAGTCTAGCTGGGAAAAGAGTCTTACCTGTGAAACAGAACACATAACATATGTAAACATAATAACTTTATCAACAAGAAGGGAGGACCTCCTGTAGAGTAGGGTCATAGGATATGTCAAATAACTGTTAATATGGTATAGAGGCCCCTAGCGCCCTCCTTTGTAAGTTTAAAAGTATAGTAGTGTGAGATGGATGTTCATTGGGTGTATAGGCCCTACAGTTGGGTAGTGAGGTCAGAGGGCATGGGGTTTGAGGAGAGTGTTGGTCTCTCTATTTGAGAACAGACATGTACAGTATCCTCTGGGAGTAATAACTAGTGGAGAGAGAAGTTTGGGGTGTGCTCTAAGATTGGTTAGAGTCTGATAAGGGTCATAGCATGGAATCTATGTCTGCAATGATGAGGGACAGGGGGATTCAGTCCACTACAATTATCTAACATATTTGTGTGAGGGGGTAGCTGTCTACAGGGAGGTCCTAAAGGGAATCCAAAATAATATATCCGGACTGAGATAAATAAAACATATGTGCAGGTAAATGCTCATTGAATAGGAGCTAGACTAATTCTTAAATACAAATAATGGTTAATAATTTATACCATTGGAAACATCATAGTATAATATAATAACAATAACAGAGCTAAAGGAGCTTTAACAACAGTCAACTGAATAAAGTTGAGTACATTACCAGACGTCTATGGTGTCATCGGCTTTGGGCCCAAATCTTGGGGTCAGTAAGTATCTCTGGACTCTAGAGTTGGGGACAGGGTGCCCCAAAGGATGGAATTGGAAGCAAAGATAAAAGGGTAAGAGACATCTATCAAAATGTCCAAGAAATATGTCCCATAAAGTTATTCTATCTTCTTTCTGGATCAGGTGTCATCATTAGGCGTTGGAATGTCTTTTCTCTTAGTTTGATAGCTGAATCTCTGTGGCAGGGGGTGCCACGCTGGGGTTGTGGCGTTGAGTTTCTCCATTTTTTCCACAGTGTATTGGGGTTGGTTTGAGGATTGGAGAAGTTTTCAAGGACTGCAGAAGTTTGATCCCCTGTTCTGGTGTAGAGATGGAGTAAGAACGGTCATCAATTTGGAGAAAGAGCTTGACTGGGAACCCCCATCTGTACTTAATATTATTTTGGCGGAGACATTGGGTTACTTGCTGAAAAGAGCGCCTCTTAGACAAGGTGTGTGAGGATAAGTCCGGGAATATCTGAACCGTTTGGAATGGGTCTTTTAGGCTTTTGTTCTGGAACTAGGCTCTAAGGATTCTTTCTTTAAACAAATAATAGTGCAGTCTAATTATAATATCTCTGGGTGACCCTGAGGGTGAATTTCTTGGGAGGAGGGCCCGGTGGTCCCTATCCATAAGAGCCTCCTGATCTTGAATGGGGCCTAGTAGTTCTCTGAACAGGTCCATTAGATATTTGGTGACATCTGTGGTTCCAATATCCTCTGGTATACCACGAATCCTTATATTGTTACGGTGTGATTTGTCTTCCAAATCCGCCATTTTGGATTCTAGGTCTGTAATCATTTCTGCAAGGGACTGGGTACAAGCAAGGAGATTGGAGTGATCCAGATGAAGATCTTCCTGTTTCTTCTCCAGAGTCTTTGTCCTTTCCCCCAGAGAGGAGATGTCTCTTTTAAGTTCTTAGACTGAGGCTTTGAGCTCCTGTTTTAGCGATGAATGTTAAGAGTCCATCTTATCTGACAACTCCTTGATAGAGTCCAGTATGGAGGTGTAAGTGTTAGGAGATCTCTCACTAGCGTGGGCTGTGGCTCTGTGATTTCCTCTGGTGGCAATTAACGATTCTCTAGAGTCCTCGTCTGATATATCGTGTTCATACATGCTTTATTAGAAAAGTGATCCGAGAGCGTCCACTTAGGGAAGTCAGAATGTTTTGGTTTCTTCTTCTGCGAGTGAGCCATGTCGAGGTAAATAGGTATAGTTGAGTGTCAGACTAGTCTTCAGAGTATAGAAAAGATGACCTCTATACAGAATGGCAGGTGAAGATAATAATCCTGGCACCCCCCTAGGCTTGTGGACTTAGCACACCATCATGTAGTACGAGTAGGCTTCTTGAAGTTGGTAGAAGTTAGGTGTTAGTTATCTCAGGAAGCGGCTTGTTATAGGATCATGAAAACTACCGCCAGCCTGTCTCTCTCCTGGGGAAGGTGCTCTATTCCGAGTGAGGAGGGTAAAAGGAATTTGGGGCATGACCCGTGGGTTAGAAGGGCCGACGGGAAAGGGAGGAGAGAGAACAGTGAAAAGGTGCTTGACTTTGCTTTGTAGTGCGGCAATTATATACGGGTAAAGTTCTCAGGTCAGTCACTGAAGTAGATGGAAGTAGTAGAGGGGATTATAGGTCTGTGCAAGATATGTTCCCTGTACTACAGGAACGGATAGACAGAGTCAGGTGTGGGTGGTGGGCCAAGGGGTATGGAATGTCACCACAGGCCAGGTAGGGAACAAGAGTTTGTAGATCTTTTGTGCACACAGCAACTCGCTCAGGTAGAGGCTTATGCAATTACAATTTCTTGGTAGTTGTCACTTTAATTTATGCTTCCTCTACTGTCTTGTGTGGAGCTGCCTAATATCCCCACTAGGATCTTATAGAGGTGGGGGCCTAAAGTGGTGCATCCAGATTGTACTATCCCTGTGTCTGCAGAACTGAGGATTAGTATCTGAGCTGGAAGAAAAAATGTTGGGGTCTCCAGGTGTACTTGGACCTTGTTAGCTGTGTGCCGCCAGCGTCTAGCCAAATGACTGTGGCTGTGAGATGTTGCACTAGCGGGTCTAGCAAGGCCAGTGGGCGAGGAATCTGGGAGGGAGTGTATGTGAGGCAGACTCTCTTACCAGTCAGGACCATTTCTTGCTAGAGCCCAACCACGGCACTCAAAGATCCCAGCTCAAGGTAGTCTGCATGGAGGAGTATGGGCTCTCAGATGTGGACCGCGTGGGAAAGGTGTTGAACCTGTGAGTGGTGTCGGGAGTGCGGTGGCACAGTGAGCAAGGTCGCTGTCAATATTCAGTGTGCTAGGGCTGCACACGTGTTTCTCCGGTCCACCACCGTAGCTCTACTAAAGGACCTGACTCCTAGGTCCAGTCTAGAAGGTGCTCGCTATAGGCCAGAGGATCCCGAGAGTGTTGCTGCTGTGTATGTACAGAGTGTAGCGGTGAGCAGGTTGTGGTGCTGTATAGTTTCTGCCTGCGTATGAGGGCCACACACGGATTCCGACAGACCGCTCCACTTCCGCTTCACATTGGCTGCGCAGGGCCTGCTATAGGCCAGAGGATCCCGAGAGTGTTGCTGCTGTGTATGTACAGAGTGTAGCGGTGAGCAGGTCGTGGTGCTGTATAGTTTCTGCCTGCGTATGAGGGCCACACACGGATTCCGACAGACCGCTCCACTTTCGCTTCAAATTGGCTGCGTAGGGCCTCCCAAGCTCCGAGACCATACGGTTTGTGTAGGTAGTCAGTCTGATTCAATCTAATGGTAGCAGTAAGTGTGAAGGGCTGCTGGGCAGGGTGGATTGATCCCTCAGAATGGCGCCAAATATGAGATGAGGGTAGAAAAGAGTCCCCTCGCTATCTCATCTGAGCGTTTCTGCTCTCTCCTCTGCTGCTGTGAGGGTGCTAGGGTCAGGAAGGGTGGGTATAAGTTGAGTGATGGTAGTAAAAAACCCCAAAAATGTATTATGTAGCACTTGGTCCACGGAGCTTTTGTAAAGTGCAGCCACCCAGTATCGTGGCAAGCTCTGCCCCCCGGGGGCATAATTTTATTGCAGGGGAGATGGGACATAATTTTATTGCTGGGGCATCATTCTTGTGCTGGGGGCATCATTTTGTTGCAGGGGGGCCTGGGGGCATATTTTTATTGCAGGGGGCATCATTTTATTGCAGGGGGGCTTCATTTTATTGCAGTGGGACTGAGGGCACTATTTTATTGCAATAGGGCTGGGGCATCATTTTATTTCAGGGGGACCGGGGGCTTCATTTTATTGCTGGGTGCATCATTTATTGCAGGGGTGCTGGGGGCATCATATTTTTGTTGGGGCATCAATTTATTGCAGGAGCTGGGGGCATCATTTTATTGCAGGGGAGTTGGGGCATAATTTTCTTGCTGGGGCATCATTTTTTGCAGGGAGGCTGAGGGCATCATTTTATTGCAGGGGGCATCATTTTATTGCAGGGGGACTGGGCATTATTTTATTGCAGTGGGGCTTCATTTTATTGCTGGGGGCATCATTTTATTGCAGTGGGGATTGGGCATAATTTTATTGCAGGGGGACTGGGCATCATTTTATTGCTGAGGGCATCATTGCAGTGGGGCTGAGAGAATCATTTATTGCAGGGGGGCTGGGCATCATTTTATTGCAGGGGGCATCATTTATTGCAGTGGGGATGGGGGCATCATTTTATTGCAGGGGGGCTGGGGGCTTAATTTTATTGCTGGGTGCATCATTTATTGCAGGGGTGCTGAGGGGCATCATATTTTTGTTGGGGGCATCATTTTATTGCAGTGGGGCTGGGGCATCATTTTATTGCAGGAGGACCGGGGCATCATATTTTTGTTGGGGGCATCAATTTATTGCAGGAGCTAGGGGCATCATTTTATTGCAGGGGGCATCATTTTATTGCAGAGGGGCTTCATTTTATTGCAGTGGGGCTGAGGGCACTATTTTATTGCAATGGGGCTGGGGCATCATTTTATTTCAGGGGGGCTGGGGGCTTCATTTTATTGCTGGGTGCATCATTTATTGCAGGGGTGCTGGGGGCATCATATTTTTGTTGGGGGCATCATTTTATTGCAGGGGGCAGGGCTGGGGGCATCATTTATTGCAGTGGGGATGGGGCATCATTTTATTGCAGTGGGATGGGACATCATTTTATTGCAGGGGGACTGGGCATCATTTTATTGCAGGGGGCATCATTTATTGCAGGGGGGCTGGGGGCATCATTTTATTGCAGGGGCATAATTTTATTGCAGTGGGGATGGGGCATCATTTTATTGCAGGGGGACTGGGCATCATTTTATTGCTGGGGCATCATTGCAGTGGGGCTGGGGTAATCATTTATTGCAGGGGGGCTGGGGGCATCATTTTATTGCAGGGGCATCATCTTATTGCATGGGGCTTCATCGTATTGCTGGGGGCATCATTTTATTGCAGTGGGGCTGGGGCATCATTTTATTGCAGGGGGACCGGGGGCTTCATTTTATTGCTGGGTGCATCATTTATTGCAGGGGTGCTGAGGGCATCATATTTTTGTTGGGGGCATCAATTTATTGCAGGAGCTGGGGGCATCATTTCATTGCAGGGGAGTTGGGGCATAATTTTCTTGCTGGGCCATCATTTTTTGCAGGGGGGCTGAGGGCATAATTTTATTGCAGGGGGCATTATTTTATTGCAGGGGGACTGGGCATTATTTTATTGCAGTGGGGCTTCATTTTATTGCTGGGGGCATCATTTTATTGCAGTGGGGATTGGGCATAAATTTATTGCAGGGGGACTGGGCATAATTTTATTGCTGGGGGCATCATTGCAGTGGGGCTGGGGGAATCATTTATTGCAGGGGGGCTGGGCATCATTTTATTGCAGGGGGCATCATTTATTGCAGTGGGGATGGGGGCATAATTTTATTGCAGGAGGGCTGGGGGCTTAATTTTATTGCTGGGTGCATCATTTATTGCAGGGGTGCTGGGGGGCATCATATTTTTGTTGGGGGCATCATTTTATTGCAGGGGCTGGGGGCATAAGTTTATTGCTGGGGCATCATTTTTTTTGCAGGGGGGCTGAGGGCATCATTTTATTTCAGGGGGCATAATTTTATTGCAGGGGGACTGGGAATTATTTTATTGCAGGGGGCTTCATTTTATTGCTGGGGGCATCATTTATTGCAGTGGGGATGGGGCATCATTTTATTGCAGTGGGGATGGGACATCATTTTATTGCAGGGGGACTGGGCATCATTTTATTGCTGTGGGCATCATTGCAGTGGGGCTGGGGGAATCATTTATTGCAGGGGGCTGGGGGCATCATTTTATTGCAGGGGCATCATTTTATTGCAGGGGGCTTCATTTTATTACTGGGGGCATCATTTATTGCAGTGAGGCTGGGGGCATCATTTTATTGCAGTGGGGCTGGGGCATCATTTTATTGCAGGGGAGCTGGGGGCTTCATTTTATTGCTGGGTGCATCATTTATTGCAGGGGTGCTGGGGGCATCATATTTTTGTTGGGGGCATCATTTTATTGAAGGGGTTGTGGGCTGTGTGTGTGTGTGCGTGTGTGGGCTGTGTGTGTGTGTGGGCTGTATGTGGGTGTGTGTGTGTGTGTTGGCTGTGTGTGTGGACTGTGTGTGTGTGGGCTATGTACAACTGTGTTCCTGTGTATGTGTCTGAGTGTGTTTATGTATGTGTATATAAATATCTCTCTGTGTATTATATCTGTGTGTTTGTGTGGTACAGTGCATTGCCCCATTTCTTTTAAGTATTTTTTGTTCTGGGTAGAGGCTGTCAATCTGCCTAGGAACCTGCACTTGCTAGGGCCATCCCTGGCGTCTCTAATGTTCCTGTTATCATAAGAAAACACATAAAAATAAGGCCCAGTTCAACTCAACTGTTCCTAATTGTCAGCATAATTCTTCATTATATACATAAACAGTTGTTCCAATAGTACAAATGGTATAGTGCAATATATACAATGTTATAGTGCTCCACATTAGTGGATTTATGGGGGTTTTTTAGATATAAAATGTTGTGCATCACCTTAAATTATTTTTATTTTTTTTCATTATAAAAGCTGTGGGGCGGGGTTGGGGGCAGAGATTGGGCGGGTTGGGGGCGGAGGTTGGGGGCTGAGAGAAAGGGGCCCCATTTTGTCATCCTGCCTTGGGCCCGCAATGGCTAGGGCCGGCCCTGCTGGTTCTGTACCTACCTACTGTCGGTACACTTTTAAAACACAATATACAAGAACAAAGCAAATTAAATCATAGAAGTTAAATGGAAAGCTGTGTAAAACTAAACTGCATGCACTATCTGAATCATGACATTTTAATGTTGACTTTACTCTCCCTTTAATAATATTTTTTTAGGTCTTAAAAAGCAGTGTTTTGGATTGCACTCAAGCTTACAGTACTGACATTTCAAAATGAGTGAAAATGGGAGATAAATCTCAAAAGTGACAAAATTAACTAACAAAAGTGTAGCCATGTAAAATGCTTGTGATAGACTTAAAAGGATAGGGTGTAGATAACCTAAATGGTGAGGGGATAAGGTGATCAGTTAGTTTTAAAGAGGCAGTTGGGTCAGACAGTCTTCAAGGGTTTTATGGGTCAGAATGTTTAAAAGGGGAAGGGGTGAGGTTGTCTTAAACAGACAGTAGGTAGGCTGGTAGATAGACCTATAGGAGTAAGGTATAGGTAGTCTTAAAGGGGCATGCAGTTTTCAAGGGGAAGGGGTTTTAGGTACCTGAAAGTCTTAAAGGGGCAGGGGATGAAGTAGTCTTAAACCGGCAGGGAATAAGCTGGTAGAATGTCTTATGGGGGGGGGGGGGGGTACAGTGCAGATATCTTTAAAGGGGCAGGGTTAGATGGATGTCAGATAGTCTTAAAGGGGCATTAACCAGGTTTTTTGTTTCTTTTACATTTTAAACAACTTACAAAATTTATTTCTGTTATCAAATTTGCTAAAAAAAAAAAAAATCTGTTGTCCGTCTGCTCCTTCCCCTTGTATTGCAGACATTTATAAGTCATGATATCTATGAAAGTCTTAGATATTGCATAACTATTCCATCTTATCAATTATGTTCTATATGTAAAGGTGCAAGAAAATGTAGTGTTGTTGTAGTACTTTCAGACTTTTTATATATATAGTGTAACACTGTAAAATCCATGCAAATTACCATCATGTACTGTGTCTTTAATTGTCCAAAGAGTGTTTTCTCCATGCCGATGAGCTTTTGAATATCAGGCCCAGAATGAGAAGCACTCTTTCAGGAACATGATATCTATAAAGCAATGCAAAATACAAGTGGTATGAATCACTTTTCAATAATGTTAACACTTAACACCACTTGCATTACTTATAATCTGGTCTTAATTACATACATTTGCACAGTATTATGAGACAGAATGTGACAAGGGCTGTTAAGAAAACTGACCTATGACTTCAGACACAATTATTATGCTTTCCTAGCCTCTGAAGATGGCAGTCATAGGGACATTTATGGCAATAATATAATACTGTATTGTGCTAGAGCATTTTAGAACTGCACTATTGCTTACATATAACTAGAAGTTAAACACATAGTTAAAGAGGAGCTCTCACTTGTTTTATTTATTGTGAGATTGTGACGGGTTGGGAGCTCTGAATGTTAGAACGAATGTCATTGTCGAAATTCGGTTTATATAATCGAATGTTGATAAGAACGAATATTCTTAAAAATTCTATAATTGAATGCTATTTACAGTTTTTGAATGTCACTTTCGTATTTGAATGTTTATAATTAGATTGAATGTCCACATTCGAAATTTCGAATGTAACATTCAAGTTAACAAATACTATTCAGAAATTCAGTAGTTCATGTGGTAGGGAATTTATTAAATTGATAAATAATAGATACAAATATATCAGTTTGAATGTTTCTATTTTGAATATTGCATGATACGAATATTACATTTAAAGAAAGCATTAGAAATACTATTACAAATATATAAATTCAAATTTTTCTAATTCGAATATTGCATAATTTTTTTAGCAAATTATTAGAAAATTTGAATCGAATATTACATTTAAAGAAATTATTAGAAATACTATTACATTAAACGAATGTTAGAATGTTAGAACATTCGAAATTTGAAAATGAACTAACAAATGTGTTAAAATTTCTTTCATTTTTCAAATGTTTCAAAACATTCGTCCCTTCCCTATTGAAAACTCTATCTATTCTGAAAATTGCAGTATTGTCTATAGAAACATAGAGGCATATTTAAGAAATGTCTTGCGGACCTGATCCGACAGTGCGGATCAGGTCCGCAAGACATCGCTGAATGCGGAGAGCAATACGCTCTCCGCATTTAGCATTGCACCAGCAGCTCACAAGAGCTGCTGGTGCAACGCCGCCCCCTGCAGACTCGCGGCCAATGAGCCGCCAGCAGGGGGTGTCAATCAACCCGATCGTACTCGATCGGGTTGAATTGTTGCTATTCCTGTCCGCCTGCTCAGAGCAGACAGACAGGGTTATGGAGCAGCGGTCTTTGTGACTGCTGCTTCATAACTGCTGTTTCTGGCGAGTCTGAAGACTCGCTAGAAACACGGGCTGTCAAGCTTCTTTCGGAGCTTGATAGATAGGCCCCATACTTTGAACAAGAGGCAGCAGTAGAAATCAACCTCCCAGTGGGGATAAGAGAGAGCCCAACTTATTTATAAGCGTGTTTATTGAAGCTGATTTAAATGCAAATAACTGTTATCAGCTGCTTGCAAAACTTAACCCCTTAATGACCACAGCACTTTTCCATTTTCTGTCCGTTTGGGACCAAGGCTATTTTTACATTTTTGCGGTGTTTGTGTTTAGCTGCAATTTTCTTCTTACTCATTTACTGTACCCACACATATTATATACCGTTTTTCTCGCCATTAAATGGACTTTCTAAAGATACCATTATTTTCATCATATCTTATAATTTACTATAAAAAAAATGATAAAATATGAGGACAAATGGAAAAAAACACACTTTTTCTAACTTTGAGCCCCAAAATCTGTTACATATCTACAACCACCAAAAAACACCCATGCTAAATAGTTTCTAAATTTTGTCCTGAGTTTAGAAATACCCAATGTTTACATGTTCTTTGCTTTTTTTGCAAGTTATAGGGCCATAAATACAAGTAGCACTTTGCTATTTCCAAACCATTTTTTTCCAAAATTAGCGCTAGTTACATTAGAACACTAATATCTTTCAGGAATCCCTGAATATCCCTTGACATGTATATATTTTATTTTAGTAGACATCCCAAAGTATTGATCTAGGCCCATTTTGGTATATTTCATACCACCATTTCACCGCCAAATGCGATCAAATACAAAAAATCGTTCACTTTTTCACAAACTTTCGGTTTCTCACTGAAATTATTTACAAACAACTTGTGCAATTATGGCATAAATGGTTGTAAATTCTTCTCTGGGATCCCCTTTGTTCAGAAATAGCAGACATATATGGCTTTGGCGTTGCTTTTTGGTAATTAGAAGGCCGCTAAATGCCACTGCGCACCACAAGTGTATTATGCCCAGCAGTTAAGGGGTTAATTAGGGAGCTTTGAGGGAGCTTGTAGGGTTAATTTTAGCTTTAGTGTAGTGTAGTAGACAACCCCAAGTATTGATCTAGGCACATTTTGGTATATTTCATGCCACCATTTCACCGCCAAATGCGATCAAATTAAAAAAAACGTAAATTTTTTCACAATTTTAGGTTTCTCACTGAAATCATTTACAAACAGCTTGTGCAATTATGGCACAAATGGTTGTAAATGCTTGTCTGGGATCCCCTTAGTTCAGAAATAGCAGACATATATGACTTTGGCGTTGCTTTCTGGTAATTAGAAGGCCGCTAAATCCTGCTGCGCCTCACACGTGTATTATGGCTAGCAGTGAAGGGGTTAATTAGGGAGTTTGTAGGGAGTTTGCAGGGTTAATTTTAGCTTTAGTGTAGAGATCAGCCTCCCATCTGACACATCCCACCCCCTGATCCCTCCCAAACAGCTCCCTTCCCTCCCCCACCCCACAATTGTCCCCGCCATCTTAAGTACTGGCAGAAAGTCTGCCAGTACTAAAATAAAAAGGTTTTAAAAAAATAAATACATTTTTTTTAGCATATTTACATATGCTACTGTGTATGATCCCCCCCTTAGCCCCCAACCTCCCTGATCCCCCCCAAAACCGCTCTCTAACCCTCCCCTCTGCCTTATTGGGGGCCATCTTGGGTACTGGCAGCTGTCTGCCAGTACCCAGTTTGCAATAAAAAGTGCTTTTTTTTTGCTTTTTGTTTTTTTCTGTAGTGTAGCTTTGTAGCTCCCCCCCCCACACACACACAGACAAACCCCCACCACCTTGCTGATCGTTTTTTTTTTTTTACATTATTTATATTTTTTTTTCCATTTTTTATTTCAGCATTTTCTGTAGTGTAGCGGTTCCCACCCGCTCCCTCCCCGTGCAGGCGCCCGCCCCCACCCTCCCGTGCACGCGCGCGCACCCGTGCGCGCCCCCAGCCACCCCCGCCCACGATCCCGCCCCCCTTCACACAGCCAGGGCCATCGATGGCCGCCACCCGCCTCCCGGTCCGGCTCCCACCCACCAACGCAGTAAGCCACCGATCTCCGGTGCAGAGAGGGCCACAGAGTGGCTCTCTCTGCACCGGATGGCTTACAAAGGTTATTGCAGGATGCCTCCATATCGAGGCATCACTGCAATAACAGCTGCTTTCCACACTGAGGACGTGCAGGGTACGTTCTCAGGCGTTAACTGCCTTTTTTCTGAGGACGTACCCTGCACGTCCTCAGTCGTTAAGGGGTTAAAGGGACACTGAACCCAAATTTTTTTCTTTCATGATTCAGATAGAGCATGCAATTTTAAGCAACTTTCTAATTTACTCCTATTATCAATGTTTCTTCGTTCTCTTGCTATCTTTATTTGAAAAAGAAGGCATCTAAGCCCTTATCTTGGTTCAGAACTCTGGACAGCAGTTTTTGATTGGTGGATGAATTTTCCACCAATCAGCCACCAACAACCTAGGTTGTTCACCAAAAATGGTCCTGCATCTAAACTTACATTCTTGCATTTCAAATAAGGAGTAAATAAGAAAGTTGCTTAAAATTTCATGCTCTATCTGAATCACGAAATAAAAAATTTGGGTTCATGCAATGCTAATGTAATCTGTTTCGTAATGTACTGTATGTGTATGTATGTCAATGTAAAATCCCTGCGTCTGCTTTTTTTTTCTAACACCCGAGATTGCATATCTTTGATCCCTTATAACTTTTGTGTGCAATATTTTTTATAAAATAATTTTTATTAGAAGGTGTTAATATGAGTGTAATTGTACTTTGTAATGTATTTTTGAAGTGTTTTGGGAAACTTTTTTGTTTCACAAAACACATAATTACAACTCTGAGTGCAGAATGGATTCTTGTGGAAAATGCGAATGCACAACCGCAATTTTTTAAGATTTGTAATATCAAGGCAATGAACATTGCTTGAGAAAAGACCATATCGCATGCGGGAAAGACAGAACGCGCAACTTGTAATCTTGCCCACCGAGTGTATTGAACTTACATAATGGAACAAGCGTGTCAAACACATGTAATGTATGTACAGGGAGGGTTACCAGGAAATAATAACTCTAATGTCATGATTTTAATGGGGACATAATCATTTTTTCCATAGTGTGCAATGAGTATGTAGAGATACCAGAAATACACAAACAATACAATTGGCAGAGACAATTTTACACTAAGCGTAAGAAAACTCATATAACACATTAATAAATGCTGCTAGGTTTCATAGTCTAGCTCAAGTTACTAACTGGCAGCTCCTTTGTAAGGGGAAGTACTTAGAAAAATGAATTACTCATTAAAGGATTACTGTCTTTAGCTTTTCTTAGGCAAAACTCACCCAACATTAAACATTGCAATTATAAATTAAATAAAATCTACCTTTTCATTTTCAAAAACGAAGCTCCCTTTAGCAGAAAAATAAACTTTTATTTCATGTCACTGACGTCACGTTAACCAGCCCTCAAATGTGGGCCGTCTAAGCAATAATATTCTGGCCAATCGTATCCCCAGTATTAACATGTAATTAAAATATAATTTCGTCATTAAACGCATGCGCAATCGTTTTCTATTAGTATCGCATGCGCATATTGCGGCATAGAAGCCGACATCACAGACAGCAGAGAAAATAACTCATGCGCACACTGCGCAGCATACTCATCTGAAGCTGGATCAACAGAGAGTGTCTTCTTAGCCCTAAGACGGTGACGTTGCTGATGACGTTGCGTGTAGTCGCGCATGCGTATTGTGTCCGTTAGTCGCCATGTTCCAACTGGAGTTGTCCTCCAGGATTGGAATACAGTTAGGGAGTATCAATACGTGGGTTTGGAAAAAGGTGAAAATGATTAAACTGATATATTGCAAACAACAAAGATTTGAAATAGGATGTACTTTAAAAAAGTAATTATTTATTGGTATACTATTGTTAGAACACGAGTGAATATTTGACTACAGTGTCCCTTTAAGTAGCCCCTGAGTGGATAGTAAGGCCTGGGAAGCTGAGGGGTGGGGCTACCATGAAAGAGAAGTCATTTTACCTCAGAGAAAGCTTGAAAGCCATTTTGAGTGTAATGAAATTATATGATGTGCACCAAGCATAATAAAATGATATAATGCGCACCAAGCATAATAAATACCTCATAACAGCACGCTCCCCTGCACAACCAGATTTTCCTCTGTTGATCAGCTAACTGCACTGAGCAGTTGTCTTAAAGGGCTAGGCACCTATTTTCTAAAAAGTGCCATATATATTTCCCCCAGAGTTGCCAGAGGGACTTTCCTATGTCCCTGATAAGAATATGGTAGGTAGGGAATTTAAAAAAAGAAAAAAGTGTGTCATGAGGAGAGGAAGGTAAGTCCCCTGGCTATGTTGTACTTGTTGTCAGAGTACCTACAAATAGCCTCTGGGCTGTGTGTGTGCTGTGTAAAGTCACTTACCTTATGCATCACCCCTCCACTGGCTTACCAGGAATGTCATATCCTTTGCAATGCAGCTGCAGCAGTATCCAGTACTCATCCTTAGCCTCCCACCTATGTGTCCCTCAGGGGGAGGCTAAGGATGAGTCCCTGTGATGCCTGAGGGTAGTTATGGCTGCTAACCTCACCAGTCCTTATGTTATTAAATAGTAGACTTTTAATCTAGGCGAATGTGTTTGATTCCCTTTTATCACAAGCAGCCCGTGTTCTAACTTCCCCATCTCCTGTCTGCTACTCCAAGTTGACTTGTACTGACTGTCCTACGTCATGTGATCATGTGTGTGACGTCAGCTAGGGAAGACCAGCGCACCTCACACTGCACACATGCTGCTCTGAGTGTGAATTCAGTATTCACTCCTCAGACTGGACAGCAATATTACAGTGAGTCTGTAACTGACTAACTTTTGCACAGCGCTGCAGAGGTATCTAAGATCAAAATTGTCAGCCTGCTGTCACAGTGTGAGATAAGATTTTGGGAGCAGAAGATTCAGACAGCGTGTCAAAAAGTGAATGACACTGACAGTGATTTACACACTTCACCTTCATCTTGCCATGAAGTATGTTTCAATAGTTGCATGCATTCAACTTAAAAAGGCATAATGTATTACTCTTATTATCACCCTCAATAAAATGTATATGTGTGTTTATATATATATATATATATATATTTATATACAACATAAATGTTATATATTTATCACACACACACATAAATAATATATATATATATATATATATATATATATATATATATATATATATATATATATATACTCACCGGCCACTTTATTAGATACACTTTGCTAGTACCGGGTTGGACCCCATTTTGCCTTCAGAACTGCCTTAATTCTTTGTGGCATAGATTCATCAAGGTGTTGGAAACATTTTTCAGAGATTTTGGTCCATATTGACATGATAGCATCACACAGTTGCTGCAGATTTGTCGGCTGCACATCCATGATGCGAATATCCGGTTCTACCACATCCCAAAGGTGTTCTATTGTATTGAGAGCTGGTGACGGTGGAGGCCATTGGAGTACAGTGAACTCATTGTCTTGTTCAATAAACCAGTTTGAGATGATTTAAGCTTTGTAACATGGTGCATTATCCTGCTCAGAAGATGAGTACACTGTAGTCATAAAGGGATGGACATGGTCAACAACAATACTCAGGTAGGCTATGGCGTTAAAACTATGCTCAATTGGTACTAAGGGCAGGGGCCCAAAGTGTGCCAAGAAAATATCCCCAAAACCATTACACCCGCCAAATTCTGACCATATCATCTGAATGTCGCAGCTGAAATCGTGACTCATCAGCCCAGGCAACATTTATCCAATCTTTTATTGTCCAATTTTAGTGAGCCTATGCAAATTGTAGCCTCAGTTTCCTGTTCTTAGCTGACAGGAGTGACACCCGGTGTGGTCTTCTGCTGCTGTAGCCAATCTGCTTCAAGGTTCAATGCGTTGTGCATTCAGAGATGGTATTCTGCATACCTTGGTTGTAACTAGTGGTTATTTGAGTTACTGTTGCCTTTCTATCATCTCAAACCTGTCTGCCCATTCTCCTCTGACCTCTGACATCAACAAGGCATTGTCATCCTCACATCTGCGGCTCACTGGATATTTTCTCTTTTTCTGAACATTCTCTGTAAACCTAGAGATGGTTGTGAGTGAAAATCCCAGTAGATCAGTAGTTTTTTAAATACTCAGACGAGCCCGTCTGGTACCAACAACCATGCCACGTTTAAAGTCACTTAAATCTCTTTTTTTCCCCATTCTGATGCTCGGTTTGAACTTCAGCAAATTGTCTTCACCATGTCTAGATGCCTAAATGCATTGAGTTGCTGCCATGTGATTGGCTGATTAGCAATTTGTGTTAGCAATTGAACAGGTGTACCTAATAAAGTGGCCAGTGAGTGTATATCGATAATGCTAATGTAAAATATATAATTATATCTATATATCTATAGGAATATATACAGGCAAAGAAATATACAGATATATACAGGAATATATATTTAATAATACACTTTTCCAGTATGTGAAGAACAATGGAATGTAAAATATTTACATTAAATACACAGTAAAACAGATTCTTAAATATTTTTATTGCAGTAATATTTAGACACTTATATATTATAGCCCTTTGCAGCCAAATACATGGCAATATACAATATACCTTTGAACCCTTATAAAAAAATTATATTAATATTTTTATGAATATTTTTTATTAGATAGTGTTTATATGAGTATAACAGTATCATTTAATGTATATATGTTCTGTTTAGTGCGACTTTTATTTTATCCCTAACCCTTTAAGCAAGGTCTTAAGTCATGCTAACCCAACGCACTTTATCTTTGATTGCGCTCATTTACTTTCAACTTGTAATATGAGCGCAAGTTAGTGTGGGTACGATATTACTATATTGTGTGTGCGCTAACTTTAGCGCACCACTTGTAATCTAGCCCTGTATAGCTAAATGGGATGTTGTCTCCCTACCATCCCTGCACCAATGTATTTAAGTTCCCCAAAAATAAGCAACTATTACTGACATACATTCTACTCACTAAGGGCCAGATTACGAGTTGCACGTTAACAGTTACGCGTAAGTGAAAAGGGGTTTATCGCAGGAGTTTGTGCGGGTATTCGTCTCTCATTACAAGTTGAAAGTGAACGTGTGAGCGCAATCGCAATTTAAGCTAGAATGATTACCGCATCCTCAAAGCTTTGGTTAACTGTTTCGCAAAACAAAAAAGTGTCACAAAACACATAAAAAATAAATTACAAAGAATAGTTACAATCAAAATAACAGCATCTAATAAAAACTATTCTAAAAATTATAGAACAAAAAAGTTATAAGGGCTCAAAGATATGAGGTCTCAGGTGTTAGAAAAAAAAGGTAGGCAAAGGGCTTTAACATTAAGATACATACAGTTTATATGTGTGCATATTTATGTATTTATATGTGTATTTATATAATTATATATGTATACATATATAGACAAAGGGGTCAAGTCGAGAGGGAACGCATGGGAACGGAGTTCCTGCACTATTTTTGCAGAAGGAACTAAGTTCCCTCCAGAAAGAGAACAGAAACGCTTCAGTAAACACTGCTGCTGCTGGTGGAAGTAACTGGAGCACAGTCTGGTTAGATGGATAGTGAGATCCTCTAGTAATGGGCAGTAACACTTCCTACAGTACACTAAATGCAAGCCTGTCAACAGTCCTGCTGTGTGATCACCACGCAATGTGTGTAACACATGGTGCTTACATTTCTGTGTGGCTTGCTCTGGGATTATTTAGCTCCCCTCAGCAGAAATAGGACTATTGCACCTTAAGTGGGTGAGACTCTGTGACAGAGGGGGATTCTCAGGCCCAAAGGCAAACATTCAACACTTCATTGGATTTAATTTGCTTTTATTAACCAAAGTGTATAGATTATATACATTAAAATACAGTGTGTGTGTATGTATATATATATATATATATATATATATATATATATATATATATACTATATATATATATATATATATATATATATATATATATATATATATATATATATATATAATCAATATTAATTTTGAAGGGGGATAGAAGTCTTGGTGAGTTCCTACACTTTTTTTTGTAGGACTTGACCACTGTATATGTGCATTGGAGTCCATTGCAGTTAAGTAGATGAAAACATGTAAAATCATATTTATGCAATATTCAAATTTAATAAAGATTTTAAGGCTGTGTGAAGCTGGCCCCCCTACAATCGGCACAAATAAAAAATCCACTGTGTTTCGTTAGTGCTACGTTTGTGCTGTTTTGTGCCGCAAGATTTGTGCTGCTTTTATTTTTAAGATAATAGCAATTGCTTTTTGATTTATTACAGATTAAATAAAGGTCACCAAAGGTCACCCAGCCCCCCTTCAACAGCCAAAAGACATGAAACTGACTGGTTGGTTAGTGCTACGTTTGTGCTGCTTTGTGCCATTTAAATCTTCGTTCTATCTTGTTTTGTTTTTTACTTATTAGCGATTTAATAAAGATCAACAAAGGTCACCCAGCCCCCTACAACAGCCAAAAGACATGAAACGGGCTGGTTGGTTAGTGCTGTGTTTGTGCCGGTTTGTGCCGTTAAAGTTTTTATTTGTGCTGCTTTGGTTTTCTAGTTATAACAGTTTGTTTTTTTTTGTCAGTGAAAATTATGTAAAGCTGCCATTCAATTTACCTCAGCTAGTCAGCTGTGTAAAGTTGAAACTCCACGTTTTTAAAATGTGAATAAAAATATACCATTCATTTGTGCTCTGTTTCTGCTGATTTGTGCTCAAAAATTAACATTAGTGCCAGTTTCGTTTTGGGCATATTAAGCATTATATATGATCAAACTCCGCCCACTTTCATTCCACATTATTAAATTTTAAAAACAAATATACCATTCCCTTGTGCTGATATTCTGTTGACTTGCACTAAAAAAATTAACGTTTGTGCCGGTTTGGTTTTGGAAATATTGAGCATTATATTTGATCAAACCCTGCCCACTTCGCAATACGTTATTAAATTTTAAAACTAAATATACCATGTGTTTGTTCTGATTTGTGTTGCAAAAACGTACGCTTGTGCCAGTTTGTGTTTGTTTTTGCAGCTCAAATCAGCACAATAGCAGTAAAAACAAATGGTATATTTGTTTTTAAAATGTAATATGTGAGGTGCAAAGTGTGCGGAGTTTAAACATATATAATGCTCAATATTTCCAAAACCAAACTGGCACAAGCGTACGTTTTTGCAACACAAATCAGCACAAACAAATTGCATATTTGCTTTTAAAATGTAATAACATGGATTGCAAAGAGGGTGGGGTTTCATCAAATATAATGCTTAATATTTCCAAAACCAAACAGCCACAAACGTTAATTTTTTAGCACAAATCAGCAGAAACTCAGCACAAACAAATGGTATATTTGTTTTTAAAATGTTATAATGTGTGGTGCAAAGTGGGCGGAGTTTGATCATATATAATGCTTGATATTTTAAAAACGAAACTGGCACAAATGTTCATTTTTACTGCACAAATCAGCACAAGTGCATCACAAACAAATTGTATATTTTTGTTTTTTAACATGTGAAGGTGCAAAGTGGACGGAGTTTAAACATATATAATTCTCAATATTTCCAAAACCAAACTGGCACAAGCGTATGTTTTTGCAACACAAATCAGCACAAACAAATGGTATATTTGCTTTTTAAATTTAATAACATGTATTGCAAAGTGGGATGGGTTTGAAATATAATATAATGCTCAATATTTCCAAGACCAAAGCGGCACAAACGTTAATTTTTTTAGTGCAAAGCAACAGAATCTCAACATAAACTAATGATATATTTTTTTTAAAAAATGTAATCATGTGGAGTTCAAAGTGGGCAGAGTTTGATAATATAAAATGCTTAATATCTCCAAAAATATAACTGGTACTACTGTTAATCTTTGAAGCACAAATCAGCACAAACACAGCACAAATTATGTTATGTTTGTTTTTAAAATGTAATAATGTGGAGTGCAAAGTGGGCGGGGTTTGATCATATAAAATGCTTAATATGCCCAAAACGAAACTGGCACTAATGTTAATTTTTTAGCACAAATCAGTAGAAACACAGCACAAATGTATGGTATATTTTTATTCACATTTTAAAAACGTGGAGTGCCAACTTTACACAGCTGAGGTGAATTGGATGGCGGGTTACATCATTTTCACTGACAAAACAAACAAACTGTTATAACTAAAAAAACAAAGCAGCACAAATAAAAACTTTAACGGCAAAAACACAGAACTAACCAACCAGCCTGTTTCATGTCTTTTGGCTGCTGTAGGGGGGCTGGGTGACCTTTGGTGACCTTTATTTAATCTGTAATAACTCAAAAAACAATTGCTATTATCTTAAAAATAAAACGTAGCACTAACGAAACACAGTGGATTTTTTTATTTGTGCCAATTGTAGGGGGGGGGGGGGGGCAGCTTCACACAGCCAGATTTTAACTATGTATTTACTATAAATATTTCACATTTGCTAATATATTGACTTCTATGGGGAATGCAAAAATGTGATTGTGTTTGCGCGATCTCGGGTGTTTTTTTTCTATTATTTTTCTCAATGGATTTTTATGGGTGAATACATGCACTCACACTTGAAAACTTAAGTTAGGATGTTTGCGCTACTCAGGTTACCACTTGTGCAAAATAAGCTTTTTGGGAAATTGTAATACAAACGCAACCTGACTAGCGCAAAAAAAACTAACTCTAGCTTAGTTTTTGAGATCACAGTGTATTAACTGTAAATATTTGACATTCCAATGTTCTTCACATAGCAGAATATGTTTTAAGTATTTATAAATAGACATTCCTATAAATATCTGTATATATCTATACCTATCTATACCACATACTGTATATATATATATATATATGTATATATATATATATATACTGTGACAACACTGAAGAAATTACACTTTGCTGCAATGTAAAGTAGTAAGTGTACAGACTGTATAACAGTGTAAATTTACTGTCCCCTCAAATTAATTCAACACACAGCCATTAATGTCTAAACCATTGGCAACAAAAGTGAGTACACCCCTATGTGGAAATGTCCAAATTGGGCCCAAAGTGTCAATATTTTGTGTGGCCACCATTATTTTCCAGCACTGCCTTTACCCTCTTGGGCATGCAGTTCACCAGAGCTTCACAGGTTGCAACTGGAGTCCTCTTCCACTCCTCCATGATGACATCACGGAGCTGGTGGATGTTAGAGACCTTGCACTCCTCCACCTTCTGTTTGAGGAAGCCCCACAGATGCTCAATAGGGTTTAGGTCTGGAGACATGCTTGGCCAGTCCATCACCTTTACGCACAGCTTCTTTAGCAAGGCAGTGTTCCTCTTGGAGGTGTGTTTGGGGTTGTTATTGTGCTGGAATACTGCCCTGCTGCCCAGTCTCTGAAGGGAGGGAATCATGCTCTGCTTCAGTAAGTCACAGTACATGTTGGTATTCATGGTTCCCTCAATGAACTGTAGCTCCCCAGTGCCGGCAGCACCCATGCAGGCCCAGACCATGACACTCCCACCACCATGCATGACTGTAGACAAGACACATTTGTCTTTGTACTCCAACCTGGTTGCTGCCACACACGCTTGACACCATCTGAACCAAATAAGTTCAGAGAGTTCTTTGCCATGAGATGCCATGTTGAACTTCCAGTGACCAGTATGAGAGAGTGTGAGAGTGATAATACCAAATTTAACACTACTGCTCCCCATTCACACTTGAGAGACCTTGTAACACTTTCGAGTCACATGACATCGGGGAGGGAAAATGGCTAATTGGGCCCAATTTGGACATTTCCACTTAGGGGTGTACTCACTTTTGTTGCCAATGGTTTAGACATTAATGGCTGTGTGTTGAGTTATTTTGAGGGGACAGCAAATTTACACTGTTATACAGGCTGTACACTCACTACTTTACATTGTAGCAAAGTGTCATTTCTTCAGTGTTGTCACATGAAAAGATATAATAAAATATTTACAAAAATGTGAGGGGTGTACTCACTTTTGTGAGATACTGTATATGTGGGTGTGTGTGTATGTAATTATATAATTGTGCAAAAAAACACCTACTCACCGTGACGGACACTCTCTTGATCTGGTATTCTGCTACCTCTGCTCCCCTTCTGATGTCACCTGTCGCCCATTTCCCATCTCAGACCACCATCTGCTCACCTATAATCTCAATGTACAGGCTAAACCTATTTCTACCCCCCGCCTCCGCACCTGTAGAAATCTGCACACTGTGGATCCTCTCCAACATTCTAACCTTATTCAAAAACGCCTTCCCCACACTTCCACGGTATCCTGCCCTGACCTTTATCTTTATTCTTACTCCTGTGCCCTTCACTTAGCCAAGCAAAACTACTTTTCTTCTCTCATATCTTCTCACTCCTCAAACCCTAAATGTCTCTTCTTCACTTTCAACACTCTCCTCTATCCACCTGCCCCACCCCCCTCATCTGACTTTAGTGCTCAAGACTTGGCAGATTACTTTTTCAACAAAACACTTACCATCAGAAGTAACATCCCACCACAATACTGCAACCTTTCATCTCCGCCCCCGGTCACCCCCTCCAACACTCTCAGTACCTTCCCCCCAACCACTGAGAATGAAGTGAGTTCCCTAATATCTTCCTCACACCTCACTACCTGCCCCCTTGACCCTATCCCTTCAAATCTAATACCTTCTCTGTCCTCTACCCTCACCCCAGCTCTTACTCACATATTCAACCAATCCCTTACTACTGGTTCATTTCCATCATCCTTCAAACATGCAAATGTCACCCCCATCCTCAAAAAACCCTCCCTCGACCCCAATTATCCTGCAAACTACCGCCCCATATCACTACTTCTGCTAGCTTCTAAAGTCCTGGAAAAACTAGTTTTCGATCGCCTAACACACTTCCTATCCTCCAACTCATTGCTTGACCCCCTGCAATCTGGCTTCCATCCCCAACACTCAACTGAGACTGCCCTCACCAAGGTTACTAACGATCTTCTTTCTGCTAAAAACAATGGCCACTATTCTATACTTATCTTACTTGACCTGTCTGCTGCCTTTGACACAGTTGACCATCCCCTCCTCCTACGGACTCTCAGCTCCCTTGGGCTCTGTGACATTGCCCTCTTCTGGATCCACTCTTATCTCTCTAATAGGTCCTTTTCTGTTGCATTTGCTGGCGACTCATCCTCTCCATTGCCTCTGTCTGTTGGAGTACCTTAAGGCTCTGTTCTAGGCCCTCTACTCTTCTCTATTTATACTTCCTCACTGGGTAAACTTATTAGTAGCTATGGCTTCAACTATCACCTCTATGCTGATGATATTCAGATCTACCTATCCACCCCTGCACTCTCTCCTTCTGTCCTTTCCCACATCAGCGACTGCTTATCTGGCATTTCTTCCTGGATGGCCTCTCACCACCTAAAAATCAACATGTCCAAGACTGAGCTTCTTCTAATCCCCCCAACTAATTCTACTCCAGTTTCTAACTTTACTATCACTGTCGGTGACACCACTATCTCCCCATCACCCCAAGTCCGCTGCCTAGGAGTTACACTTGACTCCAATCTTTCCTTCATACCCCACATCCAATCACTCTCTTCATTCTGTCGCAACCACCTACGCAATATCTCCAAAATTCGTCCTTTTCTGAGTGCTGAAACTACTAAACAGCTAATCCATTCCCTAGTAATTTCCCGGCTTGACTACTGTAACAACCTACTAACTGGCCTTCCTCTCTCCCGCCTCTCCCCCCTTCAATCCATCCTAAATGCCTCTGCTAGGCTAATCCACCTCTCCCGATGCTCTGTATCTGCCGCACCCCTCTGTGAGTCCCTTCACTGGCTCCCCATTCACAGCAGAATTAAATTCAAAATTCTCACTCTGACCTACAAAACCCTTACCAATGCAGCCCCCCCATACCTGTCCTCACTCATCAACAAATATACTCCAGCCCGTCCCCTAAGATCCAACAACGATCTACTCCTTGCCTCTTCTAGCATCACCTCCTCTCATGCTAGACTACAGGACTTCTCTCATGCGGCACCAACCCTCTGGAACGCACTTCCTCGAGCTGTCAGACTTTCCCCCAACCTCTCCTCCTTTAAACGCTCCCTAAAGACCTTCTTGTTCAGGGAAGCCTATAACCAAATCAGTAACTAATGAATTCCACTTGCCTAATAGTTGCCCTCATCTAACTTCACACTAACATCATTCCCACCTTTGCAGTCCCCACCTCCTGTTTCTCACCCTCCTACCCATTTAGATTGTAAGTTCCCACGGGAACAGGGCTCCCAATTCCTACTGTATTTGTTTGTTAAATTTTGTCTGGTGTCTCATATTGTACTGTCCTTTTATCTTTGTTACCTATGAACAGCACTGCGGAATCTGTTGGCGCTTTATAAATAAAGAATAATAATAATAATAATATATATTTATATATATATATATATATATATATATAAATAAGTATTTATAAACAAATAGAACATTCTGCTATGTGAGGAACATTGGAATCTGAAATATTCATATTTTCATGTCAGGTTAGCGCACTTAAGAATATGCGATTGTGTTTGGGCACGAGTAGGGTGTTAGTTTTTTCCACTTTTTTAGCTCCATTTACTTTTATGGGGTAATAGGTTATCACTCGGGTGATATTGTAAGTTCGGCTTGTTACGCGATAACTGTTTAACTTTAACTTAATACGAGCTTAACTCGACACGCACAAAAAGCTTATTTCTAGCACAGTTAACGCTCCAGCAGGAGCATTAAAAATAGTGCTACAGTTGTAATATGGCTCTAAAGGTTCTCTCTCCTTGGGATTCTAACTATCCCCTTTGGTGTAAGTAACCCCTAATATTATGGCCACAAACCAATTAAAAAAATTCTAATTAAAGGGACATGAAAAACAAATATTTTCTTTCATGATTTAGAGAGAGCATGTACTTTTAAACACCATTCAATGTACTTCTATTATCTAATTTATTTAATTATCATGTTATCCTTTGTTGAAAAGCATACCTTGGTATACTCAGGAGCTGCTTATTGGTGGCTACGTATATATGCTCATGTTATTGGCTCACCTAGCTGCATTGCTGTTTTTTAACAAAGGATACCAAAAGAATGTTATTGAAGTTGTTTAAAATTGTATTCTCTATCTGAATAATGGAAGAACATTTTGGGTTTCATGTCCCTTTAAGCTATATATCTGTGTGCCATGCATCTGCTAGTTTGTACTAAGACCTGAGGCCCCAGTCGTCCCTGCAGCGCTAATAGATCATGAGGATCAAACCTCACTAGCATGGAGAAAAATCATACAAAATAATTGGTCTTTTTTTTAGCATTACATTGTAATGCATGTGTCTCTGTACCACATTATTAACCTTGCATATAGAGATAAATAGCCCTCAAGCTAAAATTTGCCTTTCAAAAATTATTTGATTGGCCTCATAGTATTGACAAAACTTCTTAGATAATCTCACAAGTTGGAGAGCTTTAGGTAATTGGATCCTTAGTGTCTCTACACAGAAGGTCAAGTTCTGTCTGTGTAAAATAATAAGTATTTTAGCTAACGCAGAACTACAGTCTTTTGCAACAATACTTCAAACAGGTGTAAACAAATGTTATGTCTTGGAAAAAGGGAAACTGCTTATTAGGAAAACCTTGGGGCCGATTTATCAATGTCTGTCTGACATGATACACTTTAGCATATCATGTCCGACATACATCGCTGCCTGTCGACAGCATGCATTGTCTGCATTTAACATTGCACAAGCAGTTCTAGTGAACTGCTTGTGCAGTACCGACCCCTGCAGATTCGCGGCCAATCGGCTGCTAGCAGGGGGTGTCAATTAAACCGATCGTATAGGATTGGGAGGATTGATGTCCACAGCCTCAGAGGCAGCATACCAGTTAATTGCTGTTTTCGGTGAGCCTGAAGGCTCACGCGGAAACAGGGGCATCCGCGGCCATTCGGCCCTTGATAAATCGGCCCCCTTGTCTGAAACCTTCTGTTAAGTACAAGAATGTCAAAAATGCACCCAATAATAAAAATAGAATATAAACAATAATTATATTTCATCTGTTGTTTTCAGTGACACGTTATGTACTTGCAGATACACACTCTCCTTGATATGTATTTTAGAAAGCTTTAGAATACACTTTCTAGTATTTAAGAATAAACACAATTGGAAAGAATTATTTCTTATTAGTGAAACTTAACATTAAATAAAAGCTACCTCTACAACATCTATCTTTGACACTATTTTAATATCAATTTATTGAAGCATATCAAGCATGATGGTCCCTTAGGATAATGAAAGCAATATCCTGCACTCCTGGAATAACAGGTGATTGCATGGAAATTACTGTTATAAATAATTTAGATTTTTAAATAAATCAGGACTACTGAAAATAGATTATTTCGATAACGACTAATTTACAGTAATACTTTGTGGAATTCTCTGTATACTGGGTGGGACGTGTTACTGCATTCCAGAGGTCTTTGCTGCAGATGTGGGTTGTTAAGGGAAATGGTTTATTGCTGGATAAATGACCCTACCAACAGATTCTCTGACTTCTGACTATATCAGTTGCATCAAAAGACCAAATTGGAAATTCCTCTCTGTCAAAGAGAGCTGGGTTGAAGGATATTATTATTATTATTATACTTTATTTATGAAACGCCAACACATTCAGCAGCGCTGTCCATAGGTACACTTCATTTAAATAAGACAATGATATAAAACTTGTAAGAGACAGGACACCATTTTACAAACACATACAGGAGGAATTAAGGGCCCTATTCCCGTGGGAACTTACAATCTAGAAGGGTAGGAGGTTGAGAAACAGGGGGTGAGGACTGCGAGATTAAGAAAGATGTTAATACAGAGTTAAATGAGGGAAAGTTGTTAGGTAAGTGAAATGAATGTATTATTGAGTTGGGTGGTAGGCTTCACTGAACAAAAAAGTCTTCAGGTAGCATTTAAAGGAAGAAAGATTAGGGCAAAGCCTAACAGCACGAGGGAGAGTGCTGCACGACAGAAGTCCTACAGTCTAGCATGGGAAGAGGTGATAGGTGAAGATGCAAGGAGCAGGACATTGTTGGATCTTAGTGGGCGGGCTGGAGTATACTTGTTTATTAGAGAGGAAAGGTAGTGGGGAGCGGCGTTGGTGAGACCTTTGTATGTAAAGGTGAGAATTTTGAATTTAATTCTGCTGTGAATGGGGAGCCAATTAAGGGACTCGCAGAGAGGTGCAGCAGATACAGAGTGACGGGAAAGGTGGATTAGCCTGGCAGAGGCATTTAGGATGGATTGAAGAGGGTGAAGGCCAGTAAGTAGGTTATTGCAGTAGTAAGTCGGGAAATAACAAGGTTCTATTTGTTTAATTGTGTATTGGTCTTTGGCATGCATATGAACTTGGATAATTAGATTGAAATCTTTTTTATTAACATTTTAAGAAAATACAACAGGTGGAAGTGGGATAATTAGATGGGTTCTGTATAAAAATGTATATAGTGTTCAATAAAAGGATATATACTGATTTCACAAGTTAGACACAGGTTGAGTTTGTGGAATGTGGAGTAGAGTGTTTTAGGATATTGTTCCCTTGCGGCTATATTGCTTGAGTCTCCAGCAAATAAAGTCTTTATAAAGATTGCCCTGGTCGTACTCTCACAGACTGTTGCTGGACCCCTCAGGTCACCACCAGGGACTTCTGTCTTAGCAGAGAGAAAAGAATTCAGATACTTTTAATATTTAATCTACGGTGGCATGGGACCTATATTGTCCATCACATTTCCATCCCACATGTCATGGTATTAATAACAAGTGTGAAAGTATCTATGTATATATTAATTTGCATTATAACTGGATATACTGTAATGCACAAATTGATAAAAGCTATAGTTTTCTCTAATTAATGTGTTAAACGCATTGTTGTTTGTTTTTGTTCTTCTTTTTTTGCTCCCTAACTGATTGATTAGGAAAGTTTCTGTTTGAAGTGAATTATGAATAAGCAATTAAAAATTGGATATTGACAGTATGCACAAAATGTAAATGCAATATAAATATCCTGTATCCAACAAATTGGGGTTTATCAGAATCTTGTTCTTGTTTTCTGAATGTTGGTTGGTATTGTCATTTTGTTTTACCAGTGATCACACTCACAAAATACATCTGCCGTTAATAGGGGTTCACTCCTGAAAACAACATGAAATCATTATTTGTTGCTTTAAGCTCACGTTCAGCTACTACCGCTGCTGATTGGGTGACCTGCAGCTTCTTCTCAAGATCAGTGATGCTCTACAGCTCCCGAATAGTAGTTTAACTATGTGTTTAATTCCTTTGTAGGGGTTAAACACAAAGCATCACAGAGATCTACCTGATCTAACAAATTAGTGAATGTACTTGTTATCTACATACATATATATATATATATATATATATCACACCTACACTGGAAGGATGAGCAAAGTCTCATGTTTACTCAAAATAAATTACATAATTAATCATCTTTAAAGGGACATAAAACCCAATTTTTCTTTCATGATTCAGATAGAGCATGCATTTTTAAACAACTTTATACGTTACTTCTAGGTGGGAGAGAGAGAACAGAAGGAGGAGGGAGAGAACAGAGGGGGAGAGCTCAACGTCCCAGTGGTTGAAGGTTTTCGCTGTCTATTGAGGAAAGTGGATAGCAAAAACTAATTTTGGGCATAAGCTCCCTATGCCTTTGCATACTTTATGTTCCCACTACACCTATTTCAAGCTGTCATTATATATTTATCTTTGACCCAACACATAAATGACATCAGCCTGGGCCAGCATATCTTACTGCACTATAGCCTTGCCTTTCTCTCTCTACAATGCCTTTGCCTGGTGCAAAATGCGCTTTCCCCTAACCCATAGAAATTCATATGCATGGGTTTTCTCAAAATAAAAAGGTGATA
Organism: Bombina bombina; assembly: GCF_027579735.1. Taxonomy (NCBI): domain Eukaryota; kingdom Metazoa; phylum Chordata; class Amphibia; order Anura; family Bombinatoridae; genus Bombina; species Bombina bombina. The sequence continues at coordinate 838,191,196 of NC_069504.1, read as the reverse complement.
TCACTGGATGTTTTTATTTACCCATTACATACATGCCTGCCTCTCTCTTCAATGACCACACGGAGTGTCTTCCACACAATGCATGTAACCATGACCATACCCAGCACATGGGTAACATGTAACTAGGTCTAGCTAGATCTTCCTAATCTAAGTTACCCTGCAGCCTAACCCTGCCTGTCTCTCCCTGCAGTGCATACGCATGGTACAATACACATACCAGAAACAATTCACCTGCACCCTCAATCTCCCAGACTTACTCGAATCTCCCCATCCCATGCCATAATCACCCCTTCACATGCTCTGCCTTGTTGTTCCCCATCTATAATGCAGGTGTCCTGGCCATCCAGATCCAAGTTCTGCTGGCTGCAGACATGGAGGCCTATTTATCAAGCCGTCAAATGCAAATACACCGTAATTGTGGCGAACCTGATTCGCCTTATTTATCAAAGCCTACAGACTGGCAAAAGTAGAAATCTGTGACGTAACATACAATCCGCCGGTCTCAATCCGACACAGATTGATGCTTACAACATTACAGATGTTCCAAATACAAATTCGGCACTATCTGACTACTTTTGCAAGTTATCAAACTGCTAACAGGTACGCTCGCCACTATTCCGGCTCAGCGTATCTGGTTTTCAATCTGCCACCCTGGAGGCAAACATCTTCATCCAGGCGGCATCTTCTATGTTCTTCCATCCGATGACGAGCGGCTGATCTTGAAGACCTCCGGCGCGGATCCATCCTCTTCTTCCGACGACTAGACGACGAATGAAGGTTCCTTTAAGGGACGTCATCCAAGATGGCGTCCCTTGAATTCCGATTGGCTGATAGGATTCTATCAGCCAATCGGAATTAAGGTAGGAAAATTCTGATTGGCTGATGGAATCAGCCAATCAGATTCAAGTTCAATCCGATTGGCTGATTGGATCAGCCAATCAGATTGAGCTCACATTCTATTGGCTGATCGGAACAGCCAATAGAATGCGAGCTCAATCTGATTGGCTGATTGGATCAGGCAATCGGATTGAACTTGAATCTGATTGGCTGATTCCATCAGCCAATCAGAATTTTCCTACCTTAATTCCGAATGGCTGATAGAATCCTATCAGCCAATCGGAATTCGAGGGACGCCATCTTGGATGACGTCCCTTAAAGGAACCTTCATTCGTCGTCTAGTCGTCGGAAGAAGAGGATGGATCTGCGCCGGAGGTCTTCAAGATCAGCCGCTCGTCATTGGATGGAAGAACATAGAATATGCCGCCTGGATGAAGATGTTTGCCGGTCCGGATGTCCTCTTCTGCCCGGATAGGATGAAGATTTCTGCCCGAAGATGGACTTCTTCATTTGCCGCTTGGATCAAGACTTCAGCCGGAGGATGGACGTCACTCTTCAGCCCCCGCTTGGGCTTGGATGAAGACTTCGGAGGCTCTTCTGGACCGATCGGTGAACCCGGTGTGGTGAAGACAAGGTAGGGAGATCTTCAGGGGCTTAGTGTTAGGTTTATTTAAGGGGGGTTTGGGTTAGATTCGGGGTATGTGGGTGGTGGGTTGTAATGTTGGGGGGGGGTATTGTGTTTATTTTTACAGGCAAAAGAGCTGTTTTCTTTGGGGCATGCCCGCAAATAGCCCTTTTAAGGGTTGGTAAAGTAAAAGAGCTTTTCTATTTTAATTTTAGAATAGGGTAGGGCATTTTTTTATTTTGGGGGGCTTTGTTATTTTATTAGGGGGCTTAGAGTAGGTGTAATTAGTTTAAAATTGTTGTAATATTTTTCTAATGTTTGTAAATATTTTTTTAATTTTTGTAACTTAGTTCTTTTTTATTTTTTGTACTTTAGTTAGTTTATTTAATTGTATTTATTTGTAGGTATTGTATTTAATTAATTTATTGATAGTGTAGTGTTAGGTTTAATTGTAGATAATTGTAGGTATTTTATTTAATTAATTTATTGATAGTGTAGTGTTAGGTTTAATTGTAACTTAGGTTAGGATTTATTTTACAGGTAATTTTGTAATTATTTTAACTATTTTAGCTATTAAATAGTTATTAACTATTTAATAGCTATTGTACCTGGTTAAAATAAATACAAAGTTGCCTGTAAAATAAATATTAATCCTAAAATAGCTACAATATAATTATTCGTTATATTGTAGCTATATTAGGGTTTATTTTACAGGTAAGTATTTAGCTTTAAATAGGAATAATTTATTTAATAAGAGTTATTTTTTTTCGTTAGATTTAAATTATATTTAACTTAGGGGGATGTTAGTGTTAGGGTTAGACTTAGCTTTAGGGGTTAATCCATTTATTAGAGTAGCGGTGAGGTCCGGTCGGCAGATTAGGGGTTAATAATTGAAGTTAGGTGTCGGCGATGTTAGGGAGGGCAGATTAGGGGTTAATACTATTTCTTATAGGGTTATTGAGGCGGGAATGAGGCGGATTAGGGGTTAATAACTTTATTATAGTAGCGGTGAGGTCCGGTCGGCAGATTAGGGGTTAATTATTGTAGGTAGCTGGCGGCGACGTTGTGGGGGGCAGATTAGGGGTTAATAAATATAATATAGGGGTCGGCGGTGTTAGGGGCAGCAGATTAGGGGTACATAAGTATAACGTAGGTGGCGGCGGTGTGCGGTCGGCAGATTAGGGGTTAAAAAAATTTAATTGAGTGGCGGCGATGTGGGGGGACCTCGGTTTAGGGGTACATAGGTAGTTTATGGGTGTTAGTGTACTGTAGAGCACAGTAGTTAAGAGCTTTATGAACCGGCGTTAGCCCAAAAAGCTCTTAACTCCTGTTTTTTTCTGCGGCTGGAGTCTTGTCGTTAGATTTCTAATGCTCACTTCAGCCAAGACTCTAAATACCAGCGTTAGAAAGATCCCATTGAAAAGATAGGATACGCAAATGGCGTAGGGGGGTCTGCGGTATGGAAAAGTCGCGGCTGCAAAGTGAGCGTTAGACCCTTTAATGACTGACTCCAAATACCAGCGGGCGGTAAAAACCAGCGTTAGGAGCCTCTAACGCTGGTTTTGACGGCTACCGCAAAACTCTAAATCTAGGCGTTAGTGTTTTTTATTTTTTGTAACTTAGTTGTTATTTTTTTGTAACTTAGTAATTCTTTATTGTAGATTTAAATAACTTGAGTAGGGTTAGGTTTTTAAATATATAATATAGTTAATTTAATTTGTTGTTTAATGTAATTTTAATATAATAGTTAGGGTAGGTTAATTAGTATTTTAATATAGTTTAATGTAATTTTAGTATAATAGTTAGGGTAGATTAATTAGTATTTTAATATAGTGTAATGTAATTTTAGTATAATAGTTAGGGTAGATTAATTAATAGTTTAATATAGTTTAATGTAATTTTTGTATAATAGTTAGGGTAGGTTAATTAATAGTTTAATATAGTTTAATTTTATTCTAAAGGTAAGTTTAAATTTATTATAAGATAGGGATGAGGTAATATTTAATGTAAAGTTAGCGGGTTGTTAGGTTTAGGGGTTAATAGTTAAATTTAGTTTATGGCGATGTGGGGGGCTGGCGGTTTAGAGGTTAATAGGTTTAGTAAGTGGTAGTGATGTGGGAGGCCAGGGGTTTAGGGGTTAATACATTTATTTAGTTGCGGGGGGATAGGGGTTAATAACTTTATTAGAGTTGCGGTGGGCTCCGGGAGCGGAGGGATAGGGGTTAATAACTTTATTAGAGTTGTGGTGGGCTCCGGGAGTGGCGGTTTAGGGGTTAATAACTTTATTTAGTTGTGGCGGGGTCTGGGAGTGGCGGGATAGGGGTTAAACATTTTAGTATAGTGGCGGTGTTTAGTGACAGGGTATAAATAAAGCTGTGAAAAAGCCGAATAGCAGTGAGATCTATGGCTGTTAGTTAACAACAGTCCGCTGCTCATCGCCCCGTACTTGGTACGCAGCTTTTTGATGGCTTTTTTTATAAATAAGGAGACCGTATTCAGGTCCACGGCCGCGATGTTAGGCGATGTTAGGCGAGCGTATTGATGCCGTTGAATGCAGCACAGTTGATGGCTTGATAAGTAGGCCTCTAATAGTGATGTGCAGATACAACCCATTGGCTCAACCAACTGCTCAGAGAGCACAGCACACATTTCTCAACCTCTCCTTGTATCTCCAACTCTCACTGGGGAATTACTGCAAGTGCTTTCTATATATAATAGCCATTATATCTCATATAAATAAAACTCCTTATATTACCTTGCAGGAAAGATTGCTGCATGCAAATTAAAATGTATCTTGTATATTAGATACCAAGTGGCACAATTGGGGCTTTTTACAACACATTTATGGATGGCAGAAGTGGAAGTATGCAGCCAAATTCACCAGTTCCACAAGGTTAGGTGGGAGAGAGACAATGAGCCACACGCACACATTGGTGTGACTACTTAGTGGTCTTTACAGGCTGTTCCTGGCCGTTCCATATTAATTTGGGCTACAGAGGGGTTAATAAAAAATATTATTTTAAGTTTTTGAACTCTAACATACTGTTCTTAAGGATCTTTAAAACTTTCAACAGTTTTTTTTAATAATTTGACAAAAAGTATATTGCTGTCCTGGCTTTTACCCCTGTTCCTAAGGAATCTGATAATTAAAAAGTGGCCTTGTATATATGTTGTGAATTTTTGTGAATTTGGATTATGATTAGTCAGAAAGAATGGGACATATTAAACATTGAGTGACTTTTTAGCAAATTAATAAAGCAACAAGTTCTTTTGAAAAAACAAAGAAATATCTGACTGTGATTGTGTCAACAACAAATATTGCTCATGGCAGTTATTAAAATGCTTTGTGTATATATACATGTCTATATATATATGTATATTTATGTGTTTATATGTGTAAATTTGTGCACACATACATATGTATATACACATATATAAGCACATATATACACATATATACACTTTTGAACCCTTCCCAGTCAAATACCTTGAAACATGCAATATTATTTTTAATCATTTTTAATGTGTGTTTTTTTCGTGATTCAGATAGAGCATGACATTTTAAGCAACTTTCTAATTTACTCCTATTATCAAATTTTCTTCATTCTCTTGGTATCTTTATTTGAAATGCAAGAATGTAAGTTTAGATTCCGGGCCATTTTTGGTGAACAACCTGGGTTGTTCTTGCTGATTGGTGGATAAATTCATCCACCAATAAAAAAAAGTGCTGTCCAGAGTTCTAAACCCCCCAAAAAATGCCTAGATGCCTTCTTTTTCAAATAAAGATAGAAAGATAACAAAGAAAAATGGATAATAGGAGTAAATTAGAAAGTTGCTTAAAATTGCATGCTCTATCTGAATCATGAAAGAAAAAAATTGGGTTAGTGTCCCTTTAATGTGAAGAACATAGGAATGTTTAACGTGTTTTTAATGGAAATTACTTGAAATTCCTATGTTCTTCACTTAGAAAAATGTTTTGCGTGGTTGCAAAGTCCTGAAGTGAGCACACTTGGGGGTAGATTTAAAAACAGTCGAGCGAACATGATTCGCTGTAGCACCTAAAAGGTGGTGGACAAGTTAAGGAGCAGCGGTCTTACGACCCCTGTTACTTAACTTCCATTTCAGGTGAACCTGAAACGATGGGGCTCTGAAGAAGCATTCACTGCTTAATAAATGGAGCCCCTAGTGTTTTGCTCGTGCTCTTGCTTTTTACTTCCTAATGTAGCAATGCAAATCTTTTACTTTGAGTGCAGTTAGCGCATGAGCGGAAAAAAAACATTAGTGAGCCACTTTAAATCTGGCCCTATATTTATACATTTTTATAAGCACTGTTGCAAAAACTGCTATATTGTTCTCCAGACCCATGCATTAGCCTACCTCAGTATGCTCTCACGCAAATGAAACCATTTTTGGCAAAGTATACCAAGAGAAAGAGCTAAATGTATTATTAGAAGTACATGCGTGGGGGGGGATGCATGTAACTGCGGTGGACAATGGTGAAACAATCTATAATGGTTTAAGACACAGTTGAAAACGGAGCATTCTGACTACATGAGCAAACACAAAACAAATACATAGAATACATTTACACATATACTTTTTAAACATACATATTTATGAATAGGAATATAGAATTCTAATACTCCCTGCTCCTCTCCTGTCCCTTTACGCAGGCCACATCCCACAACTATCTAACCACACCCCCAGACCAACTAGCTCCATCCTCAGAGCCCCTGTGACTCCACCTCCAGCTGCTCTGACCTTGCCCATATAACTCTCATAACTAAACCTCTAGCCAACATTTCCCCTCTCAGTGGAACACCCAGGAGTGGTTTGGTGTTGGTAATCGCCACTACTTTATAGGGATCAAAAGGTCCAAATTGAAATGTGCATGGGTGCATTTGAGTTTTAAATAGAAATATTTTTGCAATATACTTCCACTATCAAAAATGATTCTAGTAAAAGTTATTGTTGTTTTTATTGGCGTACGCACATATGCTGTGAGGGCCTGTGCATTAGTATTCAGGCTGAAAATGTTGGCAGTGGTGTGTATTGTACCTGTGTAGACTTAATGTGTGTCATAGAAACTCCTGCTGACTCTCTGAGAAGGTGGGGTGCTAGAATACTGTTAAATGGGCTCTCACAGCATATGTGCATATGCCACTGAAAAAAAACACTAATAACTATTACGAGAAGCATTTTAGCTAATGGAAGTATATTGGAAAAATGGTTCTATTTAAAATTAAAATTCATCCATTCACATTTCAATTTTGACCTTTTTTATCTTTTTAATTAATTTCCTTATTGCATTTATATATACAGAGAAGGTATACATTTATTTTAATCAGAACGCTGGATGAGAATACATTTCACTATGTTTATACATCACCTTATGGCGATCACCAAGTAATTTTAAATAGTAAAATAAACAGCTTATAAAGTTCCAGCAGGACCTTTTGAAACTTTTCTTGATTACTTGTTGATCTCATTAAAGGGACAGAGTACTCCAGAAATTTATTGTTTATAAAGATAATCACTTTATTACCCCCTCCCCAGTTTTACATAACCGACGCTGTTATATTAATACACTTTTTACCCAATCAGCGCCCTCTCATAAGTAACTCCACGGTCGTAAGCATAATGTTATCTATGTAGAACACATGAATTAATAACACCCTCTAGCTGTGAAAAATTGCCAAATGCATTGAGATAAGAGGCGGCCTTCAATGGCTTAGAAATTAGAAAATGAGCCTACCTAGGTTTAGCTTTCAACTAAGAATAAAAGCGAAAAAATACAATTTGATGATAAAAGTGAATGGAAAAGTTGTTTAAAATTACATGCCTTATCTGAATCATGAAAGTTTAATTGTGACTAGACTGTCCCTTTAAGAATTTATTACTATGTTAAATTAGACAAATCTTTATTTTTTTTTTAAGGAAAATGCTGTAAAGTGGTTAATTTTTTTGATATTAACATGCAAAGTGTATGCTCCTTTCCCCTCTCAATGATATATGTCAGCTAAATAGACTTTTTGTCTTCATTAGTTACAAAGAGCTTTCAACATTTGTTAGTCTAAACTGATGATATTTTTATGGGAAGTAAACACCATAATGCCAAACCCGCTAAAATAATAGGGATTAAGGAATCTGAGGAAGGAACATTAAAAGGTTGAGAAGACTCCTAAAGATTTATGTCTTTCCTATAAAATGAGGCTCGGTATATAAATTATACTGTAGTGAAGTTGTTAAGGTGATGGGAATTTCATTAGCATTTCAGACTGAGTAATAAACCTTACAAGGGGGATCAATATCGAATGTCTCTTCACTCCAAAGCAAGGTGAATGCGCTCGGTTGTTTAAAGGAACATGGAGTTCAAAATTCAATTTTCCTAATTCAGATAGTGTGTACAGTTTAAAAAAAGGTCCCAAATGTACCTCTATAATACAATTTACCTACTCTTGGTATCTTTTGTGGAAACGTAGGTGCTTTCTATAAAAAGGGTTACCACCTCATATGGAAAAAAATACCGGCCATGCTCATTAGCATAAATTTGCAAAACTAATTATACAGCATAACTCAGAAAATAAAGTTGCTTGGACTGATGTTAAATGCCTATTTGTTTATAATTAGATTCCAGCACATTTAGAATAAGTATTTTTTCTTATCTCTCTCACTATCTTCTTCCCTCATAAATATTAATCACTGTACTTCGCTGTTCTTTCTATGGGGATTGTGCTATTAATAGAGCGGTCTCGCCGCCAATGGCTTCACTGACATGACCCCTTGCCAATGCTATTAACGGATGGGGAAGGTATCTGAAGTGTTCCTACACAGTGACAGCACAGACAATACACTAACTGAAACCAAACATTTACCCAGATTACAAGTTATGCGCTAAACCGGGTGTGTAAATAATGCAAAAAAAATTGCGTTATTGCAATTTTTTTGCATTATTTACACACCCGGGGTTTTGCGCATAACTTGTAATCTGAGTAAATGTTTGGTTTCAGTTAGTGTATTGTCTGTGCTGCCTTTACAAGTTACTGAAAAACCTTCTCTTAATGTGCGATATGGTGTGAAGCTGAGAAGAACCGGCGACCGCAGAGCCATCGAGCGCAGAGGATCCTCTTCATGCTATCGTCTGCCACACACTGAAACTTGAATGCAAGGTACCCCTTTTATATTGGGGTACCGTTGCATTCCTATTAGCTGAAAATTCAAATCAGTCAATAGGAATCCTATTGGCTGTTCAAATCATGATGCAAATCTCCCGTTCCACCACATCCCAAAGGTGTTCTATTGGATTGAGATCTGGTGACTGTGGAGGCCATTGGAGTACAGTGAACTCATTGTCATGTTCAAGAAACTAGTTTGAGATGCTTTGAGCTTTGTAACATGGTGCATTATCCTGCTGGTAGTAGCCATCAGAAGATGGGTACACTGCAGTCATAAAGGGATGGACATGGTTTGTAACAATACTCAGGTAGGCCATGGCATTTAAACAATGCTCAGTTGGTACTAAGGGGCCCAAAGTGTGCCAAGAAAATATCCCCCACACCATTACACCACCACCACCACCAGCCTGAACCATTGATACAAGGCAGGATGGATCCATGCTTTCATGTTGTTAACGCCAAATTCTGACCCTACCATCTGAATGTCACAGCTGAAATCGAGACCCATCAGACGAGGCAACATTTTTTCAATCCTCTATTGTCCAATTTTGTTGAGCCTGTGTGAAATGTAGCCTCAGTTTTCTGTTCTTAGCTGACAGGAGTGACACCCGGTGTGGTCTTCTGCTGCTGTAGCCCATCTGCTTCAAGGTTTGATGTGTTGTTCATTCAGAGATGGTATTCTGCATACCTTGGTTGTAACAAGTGGTTATTTGAGTTAGTGTTGCCTTTCTTATCATCTTGAACCAATCTGCCCATTCTCCTCTGACATCAACATGCCATTGTCATCCACACAACTGCCGCTCACCGGATATTTTCTCTTTTTCTGACCATTCTTTGTAAACCATAGAGATGGTTGTGCATGAAAATCCCAGTAGATCAGCAGTTTTTGAAATACTCAGACCAGCCCGCCTGGCACCAACAACCATGCCACTTTCAAAGTCACTTAAATCCCCTTCCCCATTCTGATGCTTGGTTTGAACTTCAGCAAGTCATCTTCATCATGTCTAGATGCCTAAATGCATTGAGTTGCAGTCATGTGATTGGCTGATTAGCAATGTGTGTTACTTGCCAAGTGTAAGTAAGTGTGTGTATATATATATATATATATATATATATATATATATATATTTATACAGTGGGTAATGAAAAGAATCACCCCCCCCTTGAAAACAATCACATTTAGTTGCTTTGCAGCCTGAAATAAATGCAGACACAGTTTTTGTTTATCCAGTTGTAATTACTCAGAGCAACTTATAACATCCAAGTGAAAGATACAACACCAACATGTCAAGCAAAAATAAAGACAATTCGAAAACAGAATCACTATGTTGGAAAAAGGATCACCCCTTGTGTTAGTATTTTGTTGAACTACCTTTTGCTTTAATTACAGCCTTTAGTCTGTTGGGATATGTTTCTAATAACTTTGCACATCTAGACTGTGCGTGCAATAATTGCCCACTCTTCTTTGCAGAATTGCTCCAGTTCCGTTACATTTAATGGTGACCGTTTGTGGACTGCAGTCTTCAAGTCATGCTACAGATATTCAATGGTGTTTAAGGCTGGGCTCTGACTAGGCCATGCAAGGACATTCACCTTTTTCTCCTTCAACCACTGTGTGGTCATTTTTGCTGTGGGCTTTGGGTCATTGTCGTGTTGGAAGGTAAATCTTCTTCCCATTGACTACTTCCTGGCAGAGGGCAGCAGATTTTCCTCAAGAATTTGATGGTATTATGCCCCATCCATTATTCCTTCTATCCTGACAAGTGCTCCAGTGTTTGCTGAAAAGAAACCTCCCCATAACAGGATATAACCACCTCCGTGCTTTAAAGGGACATTAAAGGGACATGCCAGCCACATTTTTTCTTTTATGATTTAGAAAGAGAATGCAATTTTAAACATCTTTCTAATTTACTTATATTATCTAATTTGTTTTATTCTCTTGATATTCTTTGATGAAAAGCATATCTAGATATGCTCACTAGCTGCTGATTGGTTGCTGCACATAGAAGCATTGTGTGATTGGCTCACCATGTGCATTGCTTTTTCTTCAACTAAGGATATTTAAATAATGAAGCAAAATAAATAATGGAAGTAAATTGAAATGTTGTTTAAATTTCTATTCTCTATCTGAATCATGAAAGAAAGATTTTGGGTTTAGTGGCCCTTTAAACACTAAATAAATGCTAGATAAAATGATGTATTCAAAGAAAAGATTATTCTGGGAAGAACATGTAGCTGTATTTTTTGAAGTTTCATTAGCTGTTCAAATATTGACAAAATGAGTCTAAAGTTTTATTGTCTATAAAATAATGGGAGCTGCCATGTTGTAACTTAGGTTACCTTCTCTGCTGTGGCCAATTAGGGACAGCTATAAATAGGTCACTAGATTGTGCAGTCAATGGCTGTGTATAATGTAACAGTGTTCTGCACTTTCATTTCTAACAGGAAGTGAAAAACTTACAATTTCAGAACCTAATTACAGGAAAAGGGGACAAAATAAATAATAAAAGTATATTGAAAAGTTCTTTTATATATACAATTTATCATTTTATATTACCATCTCAAAGTGTTTTAATGTCCCTTTAATGTAGGTATGGTGTTATATGGATGGTGAGCTGTATTTGATTTCCTCCATATGGGTCTTTTGGTGTTGGGGCAAAATAATTAAATTTTAGTCTTATCTGACCATAACACCTTTTTCCATGTGGCCTCAGAATCTCCTAGGTGTGTTATGGCAAAGCTCAGTCGTGACTGCATGTGACCTGTCTTGAGGAGTGGCTTTTTTCTTGCAACCCACCCATACAAGCCACATTTGTGGAGAATTTGTGATATTGTTGTCACATGCACACAATGACCACTCTTTAATTCACTCTTTAATCATAAATTCCTGCAACTGCTTTTGAGTTTCTGGGGGCCCCTTGGTAGCCTCTCTAACCAGTTTCCTCCTGGCTCTTTCATCCAGTTTGGAGCGACGTCCTGATCCAGAGAGGGTCTGTGTTGTACCAAATACCTTCCACTTTTTAATAATATACTTCACTGTGCTTCTAGACCTTGATAAAGCCTTTGATATTTTCTTGTATCCATCTCCTGACTTGTGTATTTAATCAGAAAGAAAAAGATATACTAAGGTTGTGGCGTACACTGCAAGGGCTAGTCACGGACACCAGTGTCCGTGTACGGACACCTTGCCTATCCCTGCCCACAGCTGACCACAGTTGAATGGCAAATGGATTTGTGTGTGCCATTAAGAAGGTGATTAGCTAAACCAGATTGAGTTTACAAGTAATTTTAAGGGGGGGGTGATCCTTTTTCCAACTCAGTGATTCTGTTTTTGAATTGCCTTTATTTTTGCCCGACATGTTGGTGTTGTATCTTTCACTTGAATGTTATAAGTTGCTCTGAGTAATTACAACTAGATAAACAAAACTATGTCTGCCTTTATTTCAGGCTGCAAAGCAACAAAATGTGATTATTTTCAAGGGGGGAGTGATCCTTTTTAATACTATATATATATATATATATATATATATAGATAGATAGATAGATAGATAGATAGATAGATAGATAGAGTAAGGAAAGCGCACCCGATCGTACCGATCAATCACCCGAAACGTCACATTTTTTGCTAAATAAAGCACCTTTTTGAAAATCCAGAGAGTGCAAGCTTCATCTGTACTATATATATATATATATATATATATATATATATATATATATATATATATATATATATATATATATATATATATATATATATATATAAATTATAATACAGACTGCACTTGCTGGATTTTTGCAAAGCCAAACTGAGGAAGGGGAGATTGTCTCCGAAACTTAACCTTCAATAAAGGATTGATGAACACTTTGGAAAATCCAGCGAGTGTGGTCTGTATTATTTTTCATATTATTACTTTGTCAAGCACCGAGAGCTAGAGTCACTATTGGAAGACAAAGTAGCATTTTTTCTTTTAATGTGTTGCTAGGAGACATCTTATCTAGCTGCAATCAGTTTATTGCCCATGTTCAGTAGAGGATTTTTGCAGCAAAAATCACATGACAGTAGAACTTAAGTTACGTAATGGTAACTTTGCTGTAGGCTGTGGCCACACAGATAATTTCTTATTGATCATTTAGCAAGAACACAAGTTGTTTGCTTGCTTTTTTTTAACATAATGTGTTTCTTTTTGTTTTGACTTTGGTATAACATATTTTCTACTAAAGTTGCACTGTTTCATATCTTTTTCATAAATATTTTAATACATATTTCAAATAATCTGAAGCCTGGGATTTACCTAAATAACAATCTTGTAAAATTCATATGAAAGCTTGAATATAGAGGGGAAGACTATAGAGCTATGTCTCCTTTTCTGTTTTAACTTGTTTGTTGAAATGTATTTAATTTAAAAAAGAAAAATACATGAGAAAGGAATTTAAGGGGCAGTATTGGGCAACTTAATTCAAGTGAATTTAAGAATAGTAATAGCATATACGGATAAATTCACTTTCGAATAATATAATATTTTTAATTCACTTTGATTTATTGTAGGGGGCTGATTTATCATCGGTGAACTGCTTGTGCAATGCAGCCCCCTGCAGATTCACGGCCAATCGGGGGTGTCAATCAACCCGATCGTATCCGATCGGGCTGACTGCTGTTTGCCGCCTCAGTGGACGAGTTAAGGAGCAGCGGTCTTAATTCCGTCATCGGTCATCAAAGAGTTAATGAGAACTATGTTTTGAAGTCTTGTTAATATATAAATATCCTAAAATTAGTTTGTTACTACTTATATAATGACTGTTATCGGTTTGAGAATTTGTTAGTATTAGGGTTGACTTATTTCCCCCACTCTGGGCCAGATTACGAGCGGAGCGCTATGAATAGCATCTGCATGATAGGGTAATTTTGTACTCTTTTGGACGCACGTTAAACATTTGTATTACAAGTTGAAAGTAAATGCGACCGTGAGAACGCAATTTAATTTAATGCATGTCGGATAGCACGTGCTATCTCTGGTTAACTGACATTCGAGTAAACAAAGTAGCACGAAACACATCAAAAATACATATAACAGTATAGTTACATTTATATTAACACTATCTGATCTGATAAAAAATAATTGTAAACAAAATTGCATGAAAAAGTGAAACGGGCTAAAAAATATGAAATGTAAAGTGTAAACAGGTGGTAAACACAAAGGGGCTGATTTATGAAAGTGCGAGCGAACATGATACGATGTAGTGTATCAAGTCTGCCGCCCACCGATAAATGCCAACAGCATATGCTGTCCGCATTTATCATTGCACAAGCAGTTCTTGTGAATGTCGCTCCCTGCAGATTCGCGGCCGCTAACAGGGGGTGTCAATCATATAGGATCAGTCGGATTGATGTCCACAGCCTCAGAGCAGGTCTTTAGACCGCTGCTTCATACTGCTGTTTCCTGCAAGCCTGAAGGCTCGGGTGGAAACAGGGCATCAAGCTCCATTCAAAGCTTGATAATTCCGTCCCAAAGACTGCAAATGAATAAAAAAAAATGCCTGGAACATGCATAAGGCTATCCTAAGAAAAAAGTAACATGTAATATGGATAGACTTGATGGGCCTTTTTGGTTCTTATCTACCGTCAAATTCTATATTTCTATGTGTTAGAAAAAAAACGGGCAGAAAGTGCTTATACAAATGGAGCCATAAGAACACGTATAAATTATTTTATTTATTAAAATATGTATGTATTTAAATATATACATATGTATTTATATACATATATATATATATATATACACACACACACACATATATATATATATATATATATATATATATATATATATATATATATATATATATTTATACATTTATATGTATATATTTATTGAAATCTTCCTGTCTAAAGGGCCTGGTCAGGTTAGCGAGCAGCTGTAGGTGTTTTTTTTTATGTACTCCATTGAAGTCTATGGGGAGAGTGTGATCTTGTGATTGCAACTTCTCCAGTACAGGGCTTAACATGTGTCAAAACATTACTTTCAACCTGTAATATGAGCGCTACCCAATGCAAAGTTAAATTACTTCTAGCGCAGAAAGCAGGCTAGCAGGAGCACGAATGTGCGCTCCACTCGTAATCTGGCCCTCTATGTGTATTACAGAAGAAAATAAAATGTTTGAGTATACACAGTGCTCCTGTTTCCCGTTTCATGATCAATCCAAATTTGTCCACTGTGTGTATGCTAATGTTAAAGATACAGTCTAGTTATCATCATCTTATATATAATTTATTTTTACTTAGGACAACATGAATTGAAAGGCAGAGATTTTGAGGGTCTACTAATACATTCTCTTATCCCTACACTAGAAACATCATTCATTTATCATCCAATTCTTCTAGCATCTCAAGACTGTAAGGATTCTGAGGGCCACCTTGATGATTCCAGTAGACTTCCTGACTTAAACAGGTTGTTATCTGGAACTTCTACAATCTATCAAAAGTACCAAAATGGGGTCTCAAGCCTCTCTGTGTAGTTCAAGGGTGCTGGAAAAAAAAAAATCTCACCTGTTAGAAAAACTCCTCCTGGTGTCTAGACATCATAGTATAGCAATGGTGATCACATGTATGTTAGAAGGCCATATGCCATCTCCTTCATTCTT
The DNA here is from genome assembly GCF_027579735.1 of Bombina bombina. NCBI lineage: Eukaryota > Metazoa > Chordata > Amphibia > Anura > Bombinatoridae > Bombina > Bombina bombina. Next base: position 838,175,920 of record NC_069504.1, on the reverse strand, counting down.
TATTTCAAATTAAGGCTCTCATACTCATCTAACCAGTAAGATTAATTGTGATGGGTACACCAGTACCAGTTGATTTCATTGAAGTAGGGTACATAAATCTTAAAGGGACAGTGAACACCAGAAATTTTGTTTTTTAAAAAGGTAGATAATCCCTTTATTACCTATTCCCCAGTTTTGCATAACCAAAACAGTTATATAAATACACTTTTTACCTCTACAGGGAGTGCAGAATTATTAGGCAAATGAGTATTTTGACCACATCATCCTCTTTATGCATGTTGTCTTACTCCAAGCTGTATAGGCTCGAAAGCCTACTACCAATTAAGCATATTAGGTGATGTGCATCTCTGTAATGAGAAGGGGTGTGGTCTAATGACATCAACACCCTATATCAGGTGTGCATAATTATTAGGCAACTTCCTTTCCTTTGGCAAAATGGGTCAAAAGAAGGACTTGACAGGCTCAGAAAAGTAAAAAATAGTGAGATATCTTGCAGAGGGATGCAGCACTCTTAAAATTGCAAAGCTTCTGAAGCGTGATCATCGAACAATCAAGCGTTTCATTCAAAATAGTCAACAGGGTCGCAAGAAGCGTGTGGAAAAACCAAGGCGCAAAATAACTGCCCATGAACTGAGAAAAGTCAAGCGTGCAGCTGCCAAGATGCCACTTGCCACCAATTTGGCCATATTTCAGAGCTGCAACATCACTGGAGTGCCCAAAAGCACAAGGTGTGCAATACTCAGAGACATGGCTAAGGTAAGAAAGGCTGAAAGATGACCACCACTGAACAAGACACACAAGCTGAAACGTCAAGACTGGGCCAAGAAATATCTCAAGACTGATTTTTCTAAGGTTTTATGGACTGATGAAATGAGAGTGAGTCTTGATGGGCCAGATGGATAGGCCTGTGGCTGGATTGGTAAAGGGCAGAGAGCTCCAGTCCGACTCAGACGCCAGCAAGGTGGAGGTGGAGTACTGCTTTGGGCTGGTATCATCAAAGATGAGCTTGTGGGGCCTTTTCGGGTTGAGGATGGAGTCAAGCTCAACTCCCAGTCCTACTGCCAGTTTCTGGAAGACACCTTCTTCAAGCAGTGGTACAGGAAGAAGTCTGCATCCTTCAAGAAAAACATGATTTTCATGCAGGACAATGCTCCATCACACGCGTCCAAGTACTCCACAGCGTGGCTGGCAAGAAAGGGTATAAAAGAAGAAAATCTAATGACATGGCCTACTTGTTCACCTGATCTGAACCCCATTGAGAACCTGTGGTCCATCATCAAATGTGAGATTTACAAGGAGGGAAAACAGTACACCTCTCTGAACAGTGTCTGGGAGGCTGTGGTTGCTGCTGCACGCAATGTTGATGGTGAACAGATCAAAACACTGACAGAATCCATGGATGGCAGGCTTTTGAGTGTCCTTGCAAAGAAAGGTGGCTATATTGGTCACTGATTTGTTTTTGTTTTGTTTTTGAATGTCAGAAATGTATATTTGTGAATGTTGAGATGTTATATTGGTTTCACTGGTAAAAATAAATAATTGAAATGGGTATATATTTGTTTTTTGTTAAGTTGCCTAATAATTATGCACAGTAATAGTCACCTGCACACACAGATATCCCCCTAAAATAGCTATAACTAAAAACAAACTAAAAACTACTTCCAAAAATATTCAGCTTTGATATTAATGAGTTTTTTGGGTTCATTGAGAACATGGTTGTTGTTCAATAATAAAATTAATCCTCAAAAATACAACTTGCCTAATAATTCTGCACTCCCTGTATAATTACCTTGTATCTAAGCCTCTGCAAACTGCCCCCTTATTACAATTCTTTTGACAGACTTGCATTTTTAGCCAATGAGTTCTGACTCCTAAGAGCTTCACGAGCCTGAGCTCAATGTTATCTATATGAAACACATGAACTAACGCCCTCTAGTGGTGAAAAACTGTCAAAATGCTTTCAGATAAGAGGCGGCCTTCAAGGTCTAAGAAATGAGCATATGAGCCTCCTAGGTTTAGCTTTCAACTAAGAATACCAAGAGAAGAAAGCAAAATTGGTAATAAAAGTAAATTGGATAGATTTTAAAGTTCACCGTCTCACTATAAAACCACTTCACCAACCATGGCTTCCAGACCCAGAGATAGGAGGAATAAAACAGCAGCTGAAACTTTGGTTGAATTGCATCCTGAACCAGCTTCTATTATAAAGCATACTGACGCTACAAATTCATAGGTATTAGTGAATAATATTATTGAAGCCCTGAATCCGAAATTTGAGACTCTAAGATTAGAGATAAAACAGGATATACACACATTGTCTATAGAAGTTAAGCAATTCTCGACAAGGATTCAGGAGCTCGAACAAAGAGAGTCTGATCTTGAAGATCTTACAGTATTCCATGACACTAAACTACAGGCAAACTCACTTTCCTTGATAGAATTACAGAATAAGATTGAGGATTTAGAGAACCGATCCAGGAGAAACAATGTCAGAATAATTGGGGTTCCTGAAACTGTGCAACACACGGATTTAATGAAATTTGCAGCTGAGACTCTTCCTCAGCTCTTAAACATTCCGCAAGAATTATTACCTCTAGTTGTAGAAAGGGCCCACAGATTGGGGAGATCTCGTTCATCAGTTGGCGATCAAATTAGGTCTACACCCACAATAGTGAGATATCTAAATTATCAGGATAAAGTTAGGGTCTTGCAATTAGCTCGTGAAAATGCACCTATCTTACTAGTAGGAATCAAAATTTTGGTCTTTCAGGATTTTGCTTATGAAACTTCCCTGGAAAGAAGGGAGCTCTCTGGTAGGTTGATTAAAGAAGGATTTTTTGCTACAGTGGTCTACCCAGCTAGGCTCAAGGTGGAAATGCAGGGTCACACATATTTCTTTGATAATGCATCTGAGGCAGAAAAATTATATACTGAAAAATGTGTTAAGTAGTTCTGATTTAAAATGTTATATCTTGGAATAACTTTGTTATGGCTAATCATGCCCCGAATATATGTTAGCCTTTTACACTGCTTGTTTTCTCTCTTTATAGGTTTCCTTTTTTTTTATGGAAAGAGGCGGGGAGATGGGGATGGAGGGGTGGGGGTGGGGGGGTCCCCTTTTCTTTTTTTCTTTTTTTCTCTTCCATCCCTATATTAAATGACGACTAAAGTAAAAAAGTTGATTATATCCTCTTGGAATGTTGGAGGTATCTCTACTCCAATAAAACGCAAAATGATAATTTCACAACTGAGGAAGCTCAACTCGGATATTGCCTTCATCCAGGAGATGCATTTGAACGCAGTAGAATCCTTAAAGTTGAGATCCTCATGGGTTAGGGAGGTATTTTTCACACCAAGTATAGGTAGGAAAAGAGGGGTAGCTATTTTATTAGGGAAGAACTTTACATATGAAGTATTATTAGAAGTTAATGATATGGAAAGTAGAATTTTGATTTTGAAAATAAAATTGGCGAACTCCGTACTTACCCTTTGTAATCTTTATGCTCCTAACAAGTTTGAAACAAATTTTTGGGAGTCTTTACAATCCAAAATCTTACAATTCGGTGAAGGCAATATAATTGTAGCAGGGGATTTTAATATGGCCCCACAGATTCCTCTTGACAGGTGCAGACAAGCACATATCACTTATATCTCCAAGAGAGATAAATTGGAAGGTAAAATGTTTAAAACTCTATTTAGGAATCTGGCCCTTAAAGACATTTGGAGGATTCAGAATCCAACCCAAAGAGAGTTCACATGTAAGGCCAGAAGTGTGAATTCTTTGTCAAGAATTGATTTATTTTTAGTCAATGAAAACCTACTAAAAATTGGGGCTACAACCAAAATCACACAAGTTACCATATCAGATCATGCCCCAATCATATTAAATATTCAGCTGAATATTAAATTACATTTTAATGAAAAACTTGAAATTTAAAAATTGGTTAACTACTAGAATGACCAAAATTTTTTCCCTTAACTATGGAACAGTTAATGATCCGAGTCTTTTATGGGAAGCAGGCAAAGCAATAATGAGAGGAGACATCATTGCATACATGGTTGATTTCAAATGGAAAGCTGCCCTCAGGGAAAGCGAAATATTGAGATCACTTACTTACACTTACAATAAGTATCTAGCGCAACCCTCAACTGCTAATTGGAGGAGGTATACCTCTGCCAAGAGAGAGAGAGATATTTCATTAATGTATACTTCAGTCCAAGCTGATATTAAATCTAGAGCTAAGTTCTATAGATATGGGGATAAGGCAGGTAAATTGTTGGCTAAACTAGTTAAGAATATACAGGGGAGTTCCTCTATCGTTTCGCTTGTAGAGCAAGATACTTTACTCAAAGATTCAAATTAAATTCTTGATGCTTTCTTTGTTTACTACAGGGATCTATATTCTTTTAGAAAATCAGACACAAAATCATCAGAACGTTTTTGGAGAGGGCTTGATCACCCATGTTTGACCGATGAAGCAATAACTAAAATTAATGCTCCTATCTCTGATCAAGAAATTATTTGTGCCATTAAAGATCTGAAATTGGATAAAGCCCCTGGGCCCGACTCTCTTCCTAATGAGTTCTATAAGATACTATCTTATGTTGTAACCCCCCACTTAAGGAATCTTTTTAATTATTCTTATACAGAAAATAAGCCTATCTCTCCGAATTTTGTTGTATCTACTACATCACTGATCTTAAAGCCGGGGAAAGATCCATTTTAAAAGGAGTCTTACTGCCCCATTGCGTTACTGAACACTGATTATAAACTATTATCATCAATTTTAGCCAAGAGACTCCAGCGTGAGATAGGGGTGCTTATTGATAAAGACCAGTCAGGTTTTTTTTCCAAGCGCAATTTAGTGGCTAAAGTCAGAGAACTATTTTTAGTTCTTGACTACTTTCATAACTTCCAAGAAACTTTTTCTCAAGACCAGACTGATATAGCAATTGTCGTGCTTGACGCAGAAAAAGCGTTTGACTCGGTACACCATCAACATATCTTAACTTCTCTAAGTTTGGTTTTAAAGACAATTTTATTTCTTTTATTAATAATCTCTGCACTAACTCTTCTACTAAACTGGTCATTAATAATTTAGAATCTAATTTAATTAGTCTCCAGAGAGGCACGAGACAAGGCTGCCCACTATCACCTCTCTTATTTGATTTAGCGATGGAGCCTTTAGCTCTTAAAATTAGACAATCTCTCGAGGGGATAAAGATTGGCTCCTTAGAGCAAAAAATCGCTCTATATGCTGATGATGTGTTGGTTTATATATCTGATACAAAAAATAATATTGTAAACAAAAAGATATAACGCTAATCAGAGAACATAATACTCAATTAGATACCGCTATGATTATACTTCAGGATACATAGGAGAATCGTCAGTGAAAACAACCAAATGGTATGATAACTTGACACGGCGGTCACGTAAATTACTTCACCCGCACCTCAGCACAACAACCCTTCTTTTCAGAATTACCTTATCTTGAAGGCGGAAGACCTCTGCTTCCCATGGGGCAGGCTCACCTTGATGCAGAAGGGAGGGTGGCAATGCTAAAAAGCGCAACTGCCAAACTCTCTCCAGCTCCGGTACAGCTACATGTGAGTGTGGGACTTACTGATCGGACGTGACGTAAGCGGTTCCTCCACCAATCCTAGTTTCCACTTGGTGAGTATTCTGTATCCAATCCGGGATCTTGGTCAGAACTATGCCCCTTTAGATGCCGATATTCACTGGGACTTAAGAAAAAGAGCTCCTCAACTCTTAGCAAATGAATAAAGCAAAAACGTAAGCAAAGTCCCAGGAATAAATATATAAAAAAATCAAGGTTTATTAGAACATGGTTAAAACATGAAAAATATAAAGAGTAAAAACATAGAACGGTCTAACGCATTTCGGCTAGCTTTTGCCGTAATCATAGACCATCATGGTCTATGATTACGGCAAAAGCTAGCCGAAACGCGTTAGACCATTCTATGTTTTTACTCTTTATCTTTTTCATGTTTTAACCATGTTCTAATAAACCTTGATTTTTTATATATTTATTCCTGGGACTTTGCTTACATTTTTGCTTTAAAAAATAATATTCCAAGACTACTCTCGATCACCAACTCTTTTGGATCCTTCACAGGTTATAAGATCAATATTTCCAAATCAGAACTAATGTGGATCAGGAAAAATGAGGTTTCTCTTTCTGTGACACCCTTCAAGGAAGTAGTATCCCACTTTAGATATCTGGGAATTAATATTTCAGTTAATCCACAAGAGTGGTATGGTCTTAATATTTCTCCCATCTTATCCAAGATAATAGAATATATGAGCAGTTGGCAAAACCTTCCATTTTCCCTGTCAGGACGCATTGCCTTATTTAAAATGGTTCTCCTCCCAAAAATTCTTTACCCCTTAAAAAACATCTCGGTTATCTTGAAAATTAAAGATTGTAAAAGCCTGAATAGGGCTCTTTGGTATTTTATATGGAAATGCAAAAGACCCCGAATTTCTTTAAATAAACTTTATCTTCCTAAAATATTTGGGGGAATGGCTCTTTCCGATCTTAGTAAATATAGCTTAGTCTTTCTCTCACGTATCGTGATAGACTGGATTGTGAATAAAGACTATTTCACTAATAATAAGCTTGAAAGGAATATTGTGTATCCCTATAATCCCATAGCTTTAATTCACTGCCCAGCTCATTTAATTCCAAAAGAAGTGAAGCGTTTCAGTTCTATATATACGATAATACAGGCTTGGAAAGAATTTGGACAAAAAGTAGGTATTGATCTTTCCATTCCAAAATTCCAATGCCTATGTGGTAATCCAGAATTTCAGGGAGGCACACAATCTCGAATATTTCAGATTTGGCATGAGAAGGGCTTAACTCTTTTGACTCAACTCATAGATCAGGGTACCCTATCAGTAAAATCCTTTGATAGATTGAAACAGGAGTTTCGGTTAAGCAATAAAGACTTTTTTGCTTACCTTCAGGCCAGACACTATCTTTTTTCACTCACTGAGAAATTTGGATGGTCTTAGTCCTGGGGGAAATTAGATAATTGGCCCATTCTTGCCAAAAATGATCTAACCTCCATTTCAATTTGGTATGAGCTGGCGACCAGTCATCATGGAGACTCTAATCTACATCAGATAACACAGAGTTGGAATTTTCTATCTCCAGAACTAAATATTGAGGTAAATCAAGTAGAAAACTCTATAGTTATAATAGCTCAGACCACCCTGTCCGCGAGCTGAAGAGAATCACATATCAAACTACTTTATAGATCTTACTATACCCCATTAAAGGGATTCAAATGGTATAATCTCAAATTTAACGCATGCCCGAAATGTGCATATCCGGCAGCTGACATAATTCACATGATATGGGCGTGTCCCCGGATAAGACAGCTATGGCGGAAAATAGAGTTTTGGCTCAACAAGGTACTGAAGATAGCCCCTCTCTCTCTCTCTTTGGCAGAGGTTGTTTTTTTTAGAGAATCCCCCTTGGTTCTTGAACATTAAAAAGCTAGAAATATGACAATCTTGGCAACAAGAAACTTAATTTTTAAAAATTGGCAAGGCTCTAGAGATTAAAAACTACATGAAAAAACAATGTATTATTGAACAGATGGATACGACTTTAACCTCCGAATGGGAAATAACACTTTTTTTTAGAAAATGGTCCACATTTATTAAGATTTTCCCCCCAGAAGAAATAGACCAATTAATTTATCCTTTTAGACATTCCAAAGTAGTGATACTAGATCGCTGGTAACACTCACTCTCTCCTCTCTCCCCCCCCCTTTTTTTCTTTCTCCCCTCTCTTTCCCCTCCCCCTCTCTCCCGATCTTTCAGATCCATAGATTATGATGCATAGGCAATAGATAGTCCAGAGGTTGAATTTTTTTTTTTTTTATAAGAAACCTAAGATATAATGAAAGAAATAAGGTATTTGTTAATATGAAGCTGATATTGAAGCAAACTGTTAACTATCTGAATGTGTACTCTAATTTTTTTTTTTTTTATTACTCCTTGAATCATTCTGATTGTTCTTGATTCTTCGAGCTGTGTTTATGTGAGATATACCTCAATAAAAAAAAAAAAAAGTAAATTGGAAAGTTGTTTAAAATTACATGTCCTATCTGAATCACGAAAGTTTTTTTTTTACTTTACTGTCCCTTTAAGGTTACTATGCAATAACACCAATACCTACATTATATAGACACCAATGTTGCTTAAAAAAAAAAAAAAAAAAAAAAAAAAAAAAAAGCAATAAGAAACAAATAAAAAAGCAAGAAAAAAAACTAAAACTATAGTGTTTTTAAAAAAAATACAATTTCTCTGTATACCTATCAAAGCCATTTTAAATTAGACCAATCAAAGATCTCATTCAATTATATAATTTTTACTAATCAATTAAAACTATTAACACTGTAAATAAATCATTCTATGCAGCAGGTATTGATGGGTACACTAGTACCAGTTGATAGTAATTGCAACTTGGGCCAGGTGAGAAAGGATAATTGATGTGGGAGGTCATTGTTTGATTTCATTAAAGTAGGGTACATAAATCTTAAGGTTACCATGCAATAACACCAATATCTACATTATATAGACACCAATGTTGCTTAAAAAAACTAAAAGCCATTTTAAATCAGACCAATCAAAGATCTCATTCAATTATATCACTTTTACTAATCAATTAAAACTATTAACAAATCTGTAAATAAATCATTCTATGCAGCAGGTATTGACCACTATGATTCATTCTATTTAAACTCATAAAACGTAATGCTGATTGCTGGAGAAGGATATGTTAAATAAAGAAACAATGTTTAAGTATTAGGATAATTATTTCTATATATATAATATAATTATACCTTAATAAGCAAAAAGGAAAGATAATCTTCCTTTTCTAAAGAATGTAATTTCTGCACTTAAATTTATTTTAGATTGCAGACAACTTGACAAACAAAATCAAAATATACAAAAAGGACCCCCATAAAAACACCGGTGTTCGACTGTTACTCATTAAGGGTCAGATGATCAAAAGCTTGTAATATTTTGGGGATTTTTTTAAGACCTTATATTGTAATTTATAGGTCTTTCATTCACGTCCAGAACAATGCATAGTGAGATAAACATCTCTCAAACTAAAATTTGTGTTTCCAAAATGATTTGTGGGACCTTTTACGACTGACAAGACTTCTTAGATCATTTCACCTGAGCAGAGAACTTTAGATTAACGGGACCTAAAAGGAAGTCTAAATCACACTAGGGAAAATCCCAAACTTCTAAATGTATTCCGGAGATTCATGCCCAGGAAGGAAACAAAGCAAAGTCCACAAAAGGGATTTCCAGCAGTAGAGGAACAGTGGTCTGTTTGTGTTAGGTGTGAACTGAGAGCAACAACAGGCCACTACCTCCGTGGGAGTTTAACCCATCAGGCTATAACAAGCACTCTCATAGTGTGGCAAAAGTCTAACTGCCACTCAAGCCTCAGTGGATATACAGGCTGTACTTCTTCAAGGAGACAACTTGGCCCTTATATCTGCTCATACACACCATACACCATAAGCATTCTTTACCCAGGTCTGTAAAGTCCATGTATTGCTTCACTAGCACGGTAATGCTGACAACCTCACCTGTTACAGGGTATCACAGCAGAGCTAGCTTTGCATTACTAAACTGTCAATGCAACCCTTAAGCAACTTTGTAAAATAAAATATGAGCAGCTTTCATACAAGGGATTTTATTTTCTCTCATTTGGCTTTATTTATATTGCTGTGAAATCTGTTGGCGCTCTACAAATAACCCATAATTATAATAATATTAATAATAATAATATCGCTATGTTACAAAACATAGTGAGCCATCAACAGATAAATATAAACAATATCAATCATTTTTAATCTCAAAGCTTAAAAATCAATAGAAATATATAGATGAACAAAATATAGCAAAAGAGTTAACACGGCCAATAATTTTGATCACCTTAAAAAAAGAAGTGCATATTAAAATAAATTAAATCAATTAAAAAAAAAAATCAAAGGCAGTTTGCTATCATATATCAATTAATTAAATTGCTCTCTGGGTAATATATACAAAGTCTTGGTTCAGCAATCCAATATTGGAAAGTATTTGTGTCAAATCAATGTTTATTTACTAAATAAAATCAATGGCTATTTACTAAGTTTAAGAGACTGGAGTTGATTGGCAAAATAAGAAATCTGAATTTTATTACTTCTGTGAATTGTTATGTACAAAATGTATTTGTAGAAAGAGACCACATTTGACATATTTGATGCAGCTGCATATAAGATGTACCTAACATTTGAAGTGAATATTTTAAGAATAAATATTTTATCTCCTCTTTTTCAGACTTCTTCTCTATTATAGTCTCTGTTTTCTCTAGAAAAAAGGAACGTGATAGGTGACATGATTACTTTATATACATATATTTTAGGCCCATATAGAGAGATGGTGGAAACTCTGTTTATTCCAAGAAAATTGTTTGTGACAAGGTCACAATTTAAGGCTGGAGGAAAGGAGATTTAATATCCTGCATCAGAAACGTTTTGTTCACTGAGCAATAAAATTGTGGAACACATTACCAAAGGAGGTAGTGAATGTCAATACCTTAGATATATTTAAAAATGACTTGGATATATTTCTGGCTAGAAACAGAATTCAGGTATATGATTGCTTGTGTTAAATGTGTCACCTTTTCATGGGATTAATTTAAGCTCAACTGGAGCTTTTTAGTAAGTCTACTAGATTTGTATAGGTTGAACTCAATGGACTTCAGTCTTTTTTCAACCTCATCTACTATGTTACTATGTTAATATAGTCTTCTTCCATATCATATCCTTCACTTTCCCACATTTTCTCTCTACTTCTTTTTTACTTCTCTTTCCTTCATTTTCTCTCTCACTTTCACCATTAGCACCCTTTTCTCATTCATTAGAAAATAAAGCTGGGTCACTTACTAGTCTGTCACCTATTTTTGTTGATGAAATAAGCCAACCATTTGTGAGACAGGCTAGAAAACAGTTAAACAAACAATAAATGTAAATAGACTGAAGCTGGTGAGAACATATGAATAGGCTAAGAAGAGAGGAAGGAGGATAAAAAAGACATATATGTTGAGAAGACTAGAAGACTAGAAAGACACTACAAACACACTATTCTGAACATTCATTTCCATGTGAAAAGCATATATAATAGTGAATCACCATGAATTAGGTCACTAGACAGTGGATGAGTGTAAAATGAAGTGCCTTCCAGTATCTTCTTTTCAGTGGATTTATAATTCCCTATTGGTAACTTTATATTCCTGACAGTTAAACTATAGTGGTATTTTTGCAGCCCTGTGGATAGAAAAACAGATAGAAAGACATACAGAGAAATACATTATTGACAAATAGATAGAGACAGACAGACAGATAGATAGATAGACAGTTGTGAATGACAGTTGTCTCCACTAAATAGTAAACATGTGCATTCAAATAATTGCCCATTCATCCATGCATTCGAATAAGAATTATACAAATGTAAATGGGACTAATATGGCCGAATAAAATCATTTTATTATGTTTATTAATCATATTTGTTTTGTTTTCATTCAGCACTTTTGGCATCAAACAAATGTGCAGGAAACACAGGAAAGTGGGGGGGGGGGGCTGAGATTGTCTGACAAATCAGCTGATTCTTTTGCATTGATGTACAGGGGATAAGACCATTCATGTGTACAACTTCCCTTATCCAATCCTGGCAGAGCATCACTAAATGACTGATGTGAGGGCCAGCAAGTCAGATATCTGTGCTGTTTTCTGTTGTAAAATTGTGAAGGATCATATTTTTTTTTTGCAGTGCAGTATAACTGCACATACTGCATATTTTATTTTCCACTCCGGGGACCAGGGATTTATAATTTTTCTTTACAAATGTAATGCCAGATTACAGATGGAGTGCAAAATATCACCCCCCCCCCCCATGTAATGCTCGTGGGATATTTCACTATCAGACCAAACTTGGCCAGTAGTCGTTTTATCCTGGCGTCAAGCTGGAATGATAGGGAATATCCCAGAACAGAGAAAGTGAGGTAAGCAGTACTCACAATAGACAGGGTAGTCTTTGGCGGCAACAGGTAGGGAATCCAGCGGTATGGCAGTTCAAGGGTAAACCAATAGAAGGACCGGAAACAGGCAGGAATTGGCAACAAAGTGAATCCAATAATTACAGTTCAGGAATAAATCAATAGAATGGTCAGGCAGGCAGAGTTTGGTAACAGTATAGCTATCCAATTGTTCAAGGGTTAAACAGGAAGAATGGTCAGACAGGCAGAGTTCAGCAATTGCATGGCAATCCAGTATTTTAGAGTTAAGCAAGCAGAGCAATCAGACAGGCAGAGTTCAATAACAGTATGGCAATCCAGTACTTTAGAGGTTAAGCAAGCAGATAAGTCAGACAGGCAGAGTTCAATAACAGTATGGCAATCCAGTACTTTAGGGGTTTAAGCAAGCAGAGTAGTCAGACAGGCAGAGTTCAGTAACGTTATGGCAATCCAGTAAACAGTAACAATCACACCCAGGAGCACACTAAGTAACATCTATACTTGGGCAGTGATAGGTAGAAAGTGAGCAATTTACATAGGCAAAGGAATCGCGCCACAGGAGATCCTGACAGGCTTCAGAATGAAAGGAGCATGCAGCGATGATGTCACCACTGCATGCACACAGGAGCCGACTCTACCCTAGGCAACGAGCAGAACAGCAGACGCTGCATCCCTAGCAACAGCTAGAGCGGTGCGGAGGGACATAGCCCCCCACTCAAGGGTTCCCTCCGGGAACCAGAGTCGGCCGCAAAGGATGAGCAGCATGGAATCTGGAGACCAAAGATGGAGCATGCACATCACGGGCAGGAACCCAGGAACGATCCACCACAGAGTAACCCTTCCAATGTACAAGAGATACTGCAGTTGTCTGCGTCTGTATCTGGAGTCCAGGATCTTAGCAACTAGTCCAGGAGCTCGGAGTCGGGTATATCTATTCTTGATGTAAGCCTTGAGTAGTGAGATGTGGAAGACTGGGTGTATGGGCAGGGTTTTGGGCAAGGCCACTTTGTAGGCAACAGGAGAGTGTCTTTTAAGGACTTTGTAAGGACTGATAAACCTAGGCCCTAATTTGTGACTGGGTTGATGTAGATGAATATGTTGAGTAGAGACCCAAACACGTTCACCTACCGTGATGGCACGTACAGAAGCTCTATGATGATCAGCAAACCTTTTGTATCTAGAGGCAGCTGAATGTAACTGAGAGTGAATATGTTTGCCAATGAGTTGTAAGATTAGTAACGTGTTGGTCTGCAGCAGGAACCCCTGTGGACTGAGCGGAAAGAGGGAAGACACAAGGTTGATAACATGCTGTGGCTTGAAATGGAGACCATCATAGAGAAGAGTGCCAATGAGTGTTCCTTGCCAGCTCAGCTAGGGATAACAACTCAGACCAGTTGGTATGGAGAGAATTAACAAAGGTTCTAAGATAGACCTCGAGATCCTGATTTACTCTCTCAGTTAGCCCATTAGTCTGAGGGTGGTAGCCAGAAGACAAGGAAAAAGTGGTTCCAATCAACTTGCAAAATGCTCTCCAAAAGGTAGAGATGAATTGTGGACCTCTGTCGGAAACAATATTCACGGGAATGCCATGAAGTCGTACCACATGCAAGAACAGACGATAATTCTTGGGCAGAAGGCAGTTTCTTTAGGGGTACACAATGAAGTCCATTGTTATGTGTGTCCATGGTTGTTTGGGAATGAACAATGGTTGGAGCAAGCCAGGAGGCAAGAATTGGGGAGTTTTGTTGGCAGCACAAGTCGTGCAGGCTTTCACATAATCCTGAACATCAGACTTCATAGTAGGCCACATACATGTCGGGAAAGAAGCTTAAAAGTCCTTATCAAACCTGGATGTCCTGAAAGTTTACTATCATGAGACCAGGAAAGCACAGGAGTGCATAGGTTCAGAGGTACAAAAAGGATATCAGGAGCCATGGGGGCTTCAGTGTCAGGGTGCCAGGAATCAGACTGAGACGAGAAGTGCAAAAATAAAAATAAAAAAATAAAAAAAAAGTCCACATGTCAAATAACAAGCCAGGAGTCAAAACCAGAGCTGGTAGTCAGATAAGCCGAGTCAGGAGCCAAAGCGAATAGTCAGACGAGCCGGAATCAGGAACAAGGAAAACAGCAGAGTCAGGAACAAGCCAGGGATCAGGAACCTTGAAGGACATCAGGCAGCCAGGTAATACACAGGAACTCACAGAAACAGGTCTGAGACAACGCAAAGGCAAAGCATACTGAACAGAGGCCCTTTAAATAATAAGTGATGACATCACAATTCTGAGACTGCATCCTGTCTCACATGGATGATGCACACCAGTCTGGCCATAAAAGGAAGTTTAGGAAATGAGCAGCATCCCCCACAATAAATCATAGTCAGGAAGAGAGGTGAGTAAAATGGCTGCCAGCAGCACATGGCAAACAACAGGGAAAAAACCCTGACATTCAGGAGGCTTTCTAGACTGGGCACGTTGCAGTCTTTGAAAAATGGTGGTGTTCAGTTGAGCAACCACACAGGAGGGGGGTATGAGGTGTTCAATAGGAGCTTCAGAGGAATCACTAGAGTGAGGAAACCATGGAAAGGGCATCAGCCTTCTTGTTTATTGGTCCCAGGAAGATAAGAGACCACAAAGTTAAAACGGGAGAAGAATAAGGCCCACCGGGCCTGTTGAGGATTGAGTCGATGAGCAGTCTCTAGGTAAGTCAGTTTCTTGTGGTCAGTGAGAATCTGAATGGGATTGGTGGTGCCCTCAAGCCAATGACACCATTCAGTCAAGGCCATCTTAATGGCTAAGAGTTCATGATTACCCACGTCGTAATTCCACTCTGCAGGAGTAAAGCGTTTAGAGAAAAAGGCTACAGGGTGCAACTTGGAGATTAAAGGATCCCTTTGGGTTAGAACTGCTCCAGCCCCTATCTTGGAGGCATCAACCTCTAAAGTGAACTGTAGGTCAGGATCAGGATGGCGGAGCACAGGAGCAGAAGAAAAGGCTTTTTATCAGATGAGAGAAGGCATTTATGGCTTCAGGAGGCCAATGTTTACAGTCTATTTTCCGTTTTGTCAATTCAGTGAGTGGAGCAACTGTTTGGGAAAAGTTTTATTATAAACTTACGGTAATAATTGGAGAACCCCAAGAATCTCTATAGTTCCTTTAATGAAGTGGGTTGAGACCATTCTAGAACTGCGGTGAGCTTAGCAGGATCCATGGCAAAACCCTCCTTCGAGATGACATAACCAAGGAACTGGATCTGAACTTGATCAAACTCATATTTTTCTAGTTTGGCTACCAGAGAATTGTCTCTAAGATGTAGAAGTACCTGTCTCACGTGTTTATGATGCTCCTCCAGGGTGGAGGAGAAAATAAGGATATCATCCAAGTAGACGATGACAGTGTGATTGAGTAAGTCACGGAAGACATCGTTGACAGATGCCTGGACAACTGCAGGGGCATTACACAGCCCAAAGGGCATTACAAGGTATTCGTAATTCCCTGATCTTGCATTGAAGGTGGTCTTCCATTCGTGCCTTGGGAAGATACGAATCAGATTGTATGCCCACGTATGTCCAGTTTGGTGAAGTAGCGAGCATTCTGAAGTGAATCATACAGTTCAGTGATCAAAGGAATGGGTAGAAATTCTTGATAGTGATGTGGTTTAAGGCCCTGTAGTCAATACAGGGTCTGAGCCCACCATCCTTCTTACTGATGAAAAAGAAGCCAGCCCCAGCAGGAGAGGAGGAAGGGTGAATGAAACCTTTAGCTAGGTTCTCTTGGGTGTACTCCTCCATGGACTTGGTTTCAGCTTTGGAGAGAGGATAAGTCCTCCCTTTGGGAAGTGGGGCTCCGGGAAAGAGGTCAATTTTGCAGTCGTAAGGATGGTGGGGTGGCAGCACATTGGCTGCTTTCTTTTCAAACATATCTGTGAAATCTGCATATACTCAGGGAAGGCTTGAAGGGGTCTGTAAACTGTCTATGGGGATGCGGGGCAGAGGAGTAACCTTGGCAAGGCAGGAGTGGAAGCAGGAGGTACCCCAGAAGGCCAATTGTCTCTCAGCCCAGTCGAACTGTGGATTGTGTATAGTAAACCAAGGAAGACCAATGATGACAGGCTGTGTTGAGGAATGAATGACCTCAAACTGCATCTGTTTCGTTTGAAGGACTTCCACAGTCAGGGGCACTGACTCGAAATGGATTAACCCTGAACCAAGGGGAGTACAATCCAGAGTAGTTATTTTGAGACAATGTCTTTTCTGCAGAAGAGGCAACCCAGCCTGAATCATAAAACGGTGATCCAGAAAGGTTACAGCTGCCCCTGAATCAATGAAGGCTTGAGTGTGGGCAGATTTCTGAAGGAAGGTAAGGGTAACAGGTACCAGGATCCGAGAGGAGTGAGGGGATTTAGTAGTGATCATGCTTAGAGGTACCCCAGTGTTATCCTCTAAGCATTGGCTTTTCCCGGCCGAATGTCATAATTCTTTAGTTGGTGGGAGTTAGAACCACAAGAAAAGCATAGTCTCAATTTCCTTCTTCTCTGTCTTTCAGACTATGTGGGTGTAAAGGAGAAGAGATCCATGGGCTCCTCTACTGGGATAACTGGAGGTGTTGAAGGGGTAGAGGATAGTGCAGAGACTGGACGAATAGAAGGATGGGAGGAAAGGATTCTCCGAGTTCTTTCTCTCTCAGCTTGTCTCTCCTGGAAGCAAGAGTCTAGACTTATACAAAGTGTTATAAAGTCATCCAAGGAAGAAGGAACATCACGATAAGTAAGTTCATCTTTGTTGCATTCATGCAGACCTCTCCTAAAGGCTGCCTTGAGAGCACTGCCATCCCAACTGGTTTCAAGTGCCAAGGTGCGAAACTCGATGGCATATTGTGCCACAGTTCTATTGCTCTGGTGGAGATCCAGGAGAGAGTACTCTGCAGGCCAGAAGTCCCAAACCCAGAAGATAATGCAGAAATGAAAGCATCAGCATCATTCAGGAGTGGAGCGTTCTGTTCCAAAAGGGGGGAGACCCAGGCTAAGGCCTTGTCTTTCAGTAAGGAAATGATAAAGGTGACCCTTGACTGGTAAGACTGGAAGGTGTGAGGATCATTGTGAAAGTGCAGCCAGCACTGGTTAAGAAAACCCCTACAATCAGTAGTACCTTCATATTTGTCAGGTAAAGGTATCCAGGGTATACTTCCAGAAGCAGGGGAAGAAGTTTCAGTACTAGGAGCAGAGACTGGTGGTACAACAACAGGAGCGGTATTCTTCGTTGCAACTATTGAGGAGAGTTGAGTGGTTATAGCCTCTAGTTTCGAATCCAAACTCTGCAACTGTACGGTATGGGTTCCCAACATCTGTCCTTGATGATAAACTGCCCTTGCTACCTCATTTGGGTCCATGGCCCAAGTATAATGTAATGCTTGTGGGATATTCCACTATCAGTCTTCTTATCCCAGCGTCAAGCTGGAATGATAGGGAATATCCCAGAGCAGAGAAAGTTCGCAAAATTAGGTAAACGGTACTCACAATAGGCAGGGTAGTCTTCGGCGGCAACAGGTAGGGAATCCAGCGGTATGGCAGTTCCAGGGTAAACCAATAGGAGGACAGGAAACAGGCAGGAATCAGAAACAAAGGGAATCCAATAATTACAATTCAGGAATAAACCAATAGAATGGTCAGGCAGGCAGAGTTTGGTAACAGTATAGCAATCCAATGGTTTAAGGGTTAAACAGGCAGAGTGGTCAGACAGTCAGAGTTCAGCAACTGTATGGCAATCCAGTATTTTAGGGTTAAGCAAGCAGAGTAGTCAGACAGGCAGAGTTCAATAACAGTATGGCAATCCAATACTTTAGGGATTAGGCAAGCAGAGTAGTCAGACAGGCAGAGTTCAGTAACGTTATGGCAATCCAGTATACAGTAACAATCACACCCAGGAGCACACTAAGTAACACCTATACTTGGGCAGTGAAAAGTAGAAAGTGAGCCACTTACATAGGCGCAGAATTCGTGCCACAGGAGATCCTGACCGGCTTCAGAATGAAAGGAGCGTGCAGCGATGACGCACCGCCGCACACAAACAGGAGCCGACTTTAGCCTAGGCAATGTCAAGGTATATATGAAGATTAATATATATATTATTTAATATATATTTGGCTGTCAGCACCAAATGATTCATTCATTCATTTATAAGACATTAAATGCTTTGGCTGACCAAAGTACAATCCTCCCCCACTCAGCATGCAAAATTACAATGCATCCAGGTGAGAATAAAGAAATGAAACATTTGGTCAGTTCATGAAAACTGGTTTTAAAATCCAGGAAAGTAATAATTAACATTTACTTGATGATCAAATGTTAGACCACCAACCTCTGTTGTAGACAAGGTTCTGCACTATATCCTGATTAAAGATAACATTTAAGTTATTTCACAGAGAACAAAGAAATTGCTTTCAAAGTAATCTTCAAAGAAGGACAGATTGTCTCAAAAAGATAGTATAGCTGTATATTCCAGGTCTTAGATCAGAGATAACTTATGATTGAGATAACGTTTAAGTTGTTTAAAAGGGAGCATCTATTTCATTGCCTGGATTACAAGGACCCCACGCAGTGATACAGGCAATGTCAGAGAAATGCTGGATTTCTTTTGAAATTTGGCTGAAGAAATGACTGTGTCACCTATGTTTAAATTATCCCCTGCGGAGTTTCCCATGTGTAGAACCCAGACAAATTGACATTTAAAGTCTCTGTATGGCATAAATAAAAATAAATAAATCTTGCAAAAGGAATGATGCCAGTTTTTCATTTGAGTTTGAAATACTCAAATAAAAAATAATATGTATATATGTATTCATCTGGTACATATTATATTAAATAAATAATTGCTGTATTGAATAATAACTACATTGATAATATTGCAAATAGACATATGAATGCTTAACACTTCTAACAATTATTTCTTTGGTTGCAGACAACAATTGGTCATGGGCATCAATCTATATATTCAGGAAAAAGTATACTGAATGTGAAATATGCTGTGGTTTTATATGAATAAAAGGAAGAAATAACCAAATGCTATTTTTAAATAGATTTCAAGATAATAATAATATGATATTAGAAATAATACTGATGTTTCATATTAAAATAATCCGAATCAATAATGGGACATAGTCCAGTACATGTAAACATGTAACTTATTAATATAAAGAAATTATAGCATTTTTAAATACACATTGGAAAGAAATGTTTTTACTGTCTAGAAATGGTTAAATGAATCTGTTTGTTTGTCATGCTGCCCCCGGTGTTGCGATTCAAGAATTACAGCCAAAAGATAATTGGTTGTTAACAAAGATGCATTTCCCAAGCAACCATACCTTTCCAAAATGAGCCAATGAGAAGGGACAAGCACCGTGGGTGTGAACGAAAAAGATTATCAATTATTATATAAGGAATAGCTAAATGCAAGAGAGGGAAGTTTTTTTTGGTGATCTGCTTTCACTAGTGATTGACAACTGGCGGCCATTCTCTTGGGGACACAATCATTTAAGCAAGGAACTGAAAACTAACCTTGATCTATGCAATAATTTCCTTCAAATGAGATGATCTAAAGATATTTGGAAAAGACTGAACTACAAATTGGCTCAAATTGGTGATGTATGATTGTTCTAATTTTTAATATTTTAAACAAAGGTAATTGGTAAGGCCATAGTCAAATTGTAGTTAATAGATTTAAAAGGGCACTCAGTATTTTAAACTTGTGTTTCATAGTCCTGTATAGTGTTAAGTTTGTCTTTTGTATGCTAAGTAATTTATCTTTGCAAAATATAGATATATATATCTTAGAATTGGATTTAATTGTAAGTAGCTAAGAATTTATTTCAACTTAGATAAATTAGCAAAGGACAATTGGTTTTTGCACAAATAACAGATACTAATTATAATTTAGAATTGTGTTAGAATCAATTGTGACTACATAGCTGATTGTATCTTGGAATCTCATTGTGTTAATTGAATGAAATTCAATTGTGAATAAGGTTAGTTATAAGTTACAATTTGGTTTGCTTTGTAAAGAGTATTGCAACAGTTTAAACACCTTATAGTTTGACTCATATTCTGGCCATATACTGACAGCAACGAGCAGAACAGCAGACGCTGCGTCCCTAACAACAGCTAGAGCGGCATGGCGTAAAGGGCCGGATTGGGCCGCCGGGATACCGGGAAGAATCCCGGTGGGCCGGCAGCTGGTGGGCTGGCAGGCGCAGCTGCAGTCTGTGGAGACTTGCAATAGCAAAGACAGTTGTGAGGGAGCGCACTAGTGGCAGAGCCGCCAGCAAGTGAAGCAACAAACAGACTCAGCCACTCATTCAGGCATGATGTGAGCAGCAGGTCATGTCAGGTGCAGTCAAAAAATCAGTTTTTTTTAACTCTGCTAGTTCAGGAGACTACATGTCCCAAGATGCTAATTATGCTGCTGTCAAATCAGAGGAGGAGGGAGGGGCTCCCGCCCGGAGCAGCAATCATCTGGGAACTGGGGATGTCCCTCTGGACTCAAGGCTACAGTATGGTGAAATGGGAAAAAGACAGCATCACTCTGGTAATTACTAGTGTTCTTCCCATGCTCAATTCCCTGGGTGCAGAGCCAAACTAGTGGTTGACACTTGTGAGGGTTAAACATGACACCAGCAGTAGTGTGTAAGTGTAACTAGGGAGTGCAGCCAAGCAATGTATGCCTAGGCAGATCCAGCCCCCTTACCAACTGTCCCAGCTGCGCACAGGAGACAAGAGAAGAGGAGGATGAGCAACTTTGCAATTCCTCCTAGGGACTTCTGAACCCTAAACCGATGGTGCTGAGCTGTAAAAACTCTCCTTTGGCACAGCACTGAGCAAGGAGAGATCTCCTCCCACCACATAACATAACCTCCTGAGAAACGGCTCAAATTAAATACTAGTAGATGCAGACATGCAGTTAACCCCATGGGTGTAAAAAAAAGGCTGTAACATATTTACACTGCAGTTCTGCAGTGTCTCTGCTAGGTTAACTGCATCTACTGTGTATTTTGATTTCAAAAAGACACAGCCGTTTCTCAGAGGAGCAGACCCCCTCCCCCTCCTGGAATGATTTACTGCCTTCAAAGCATATTTGGACAGAAGCAGGGCTCATCACACTAAAGATAAAACATTAAAAAGAAGGGCTCATCAGCCAAGATACAGTTTTTATAAAAGTGTATATATATATATATATATATATATATATATATATATATATATACATACACACTTTTATAAAAATTGTATATATACATACACACACAATTTCTAGGTGTGCATTGCTGCTGCATGTCTTTATATGCCTTAGTATGATGATTTAGTATGTGTAATGGATAGGACCACTTTTTTAGTATTAATTAAGGGGACTTCAAAATCAATGTTTATGCATCAAAAATATTTTGAGGAGGTAATCATACAGGCTTAACACATGGCTGTTGCATTTGATTTAAGGGAGTAAGATTAAATCACTGTTGTGTGCTATCCCCCAGTAATTTAACCCCTTAATTGCATGTATGCTTTGCTGCAGTACATGTTTTATCTATTAATATGTATGCCACCATACAAACTCTTTGTGTGTGTGTTATGTATACGGTGGGGGGGGGGGGGGGGGGGTGGTTTGGGACCGAATGGGGGGCTGGTCTTCTAACATTCCAGGGCTGGGCTGGTTTCCCAGTCCGGCCCTGATGGCGTAACACTAAATTTAAAAGAAAAAGGCACAAAAGTGGTTGCCATGGTGACAAACACAACACAGAAAATAATTAACATTGTGTGCATTTAGATATTGTGTTATGTAACACTGTGTAAAATTAACAATATGTTATCTAAAAAAACGTCTTTTGATACTCACAGAGACAATGACTTATTATTGCTGGAGATAAATGCAAAGTCGTTTTATGTTGTTCGTTATTAATGCACTAGACAATTAGGTAAGTAGGCAGTGATAAAATGTTTGCATATACCAAATACAGCAGCATAAAAAATGTATAAAAAATGTATAATCCTAGAGAAACCTGGGATGCTCAGGCGCTTGGGCATACAAGGAAGCATATACAAGTGCTAGCTAAACTAAAATAGGGGTCAAAGTGGTAGTGATATTATAAGGTGTTTAAAAGGCAACACTAAGGGCCAAGAATATCATAAGCAAGATGCGCCGTATCAGACAACTTATAATTAAATGTTACTACCTTGAGCAAGATTGCCCCATGTGTTCTACTCACAATCAGTTGCGGGTTCATTGTAGTTTAACTTGCATATGTTGAGAGACTTGCATGGCTGTAATATTAGCCTATGAGACCCATCACCAATGTAGTGTCATGACGGAAGGTTAGAGACGCCCCTAGTCCTGTCAATCAGGCAGGCGTCAACGTATGATGATTTACACATGGCTAATTTACATAACAAAATAGTTGTGTCATCAATGTCAATTTCATGCCACCGTGAGGTAATACAAACCTGCGTGTGAGATAGGCAGGATGGGACAGGGGCCTGAAAGCCAATAGTACGATTATAGCAGCCTCATATATACTGCTTAAATAAGCATAAAATACCTGAAACATAGTGGGAAAGCAGTAGGAAACTTGATAATAGTATACACCACCTAGTGAAATTATCAAAAAAGCTATAATGAAAACTACTATGAACAAAGATGCTTTAGGAACCTGGTCATCCTGTAAAATATTGGATGGGACAGACATTGAATTACACAAAATATATATATATCGAAGTATTACCGCAAAAGTTATATTCCTACGAGTTTAGAATAAGGAATGTACTCACAATTAGCCGGAACAACCCTTTATTCTATCAGAAATGGTGCCAGATACTTAACAAGTGCTCATTGGACCTTGTCCTGCTTGTCATTTAAAAATGTAGTAATCTGTTGAGTAAAGTAAGGGAGGAGATAGCTACATTTAATGAACAGAAACTACCCACTCTCACAGATGATGGTAGTGACAAATGGCTTGATAAATTAAAACAACAAGTCAATGACTATAGGAAAGCATTAATTGTGTTCAAAAATAAAATATTGACCACTGTAGAAGAGGATTACATGGAGAATTTTTTTACTGATGGACCCTTGGGAATGATAACAGGAGACAATTTAGACAGAGGAGACCTCGGCAATACAGATCTAGGAATCTACACACTGTTGATAGTAGCTCCGGCTTTGACTCCAACACTGGATACCTACACAATACACCTGGTACCCAAGAACAGGGCAACAGTAACCGTTCTTTTTTATGGGTGACCATGCGCTCTGGAGGGGGCACAAGAATTTGAGGCCACACTCAAGGCATGGTAACTAATGTGGGAAACAAACCCCCCCTACCACCAACGTAGAATACCCAAATATAGTGGTTAACATCAGCAACCATCCACTCTCTGAGACTGAGATGACTTTACTGAATAAGGGACTGACCTTCATTCTTACATAGAAGACAGACGCCTTTTATATGTTCATTGACACACAGAAATTTCAACGCTCCTTGAAGTTGAGGGAGTATTTCAGTTCCACTGATGATGTTTTAACTCACAATACTTTCAAACCAAAAAGCAGATTTGAACCTGCAAGTACTAGCGCTAGTGTCAAAACATTTACTAGACTTGTGCTAAATGATATTGAAACTGACACCAATGATGCACATATATCCAACATAACCAAAGGTGAAAGGGAAGCACTTTCCACATTAGCTAAAGATCCGCAGATTGTGATCCGTGCAGAAGATAAAGGTGGTGCATAGTGGTTATGAACTACTCTTAATATAGGAAGGATATTTTGAGTCAACTTAATGATATAACCACGTATAAATCACTAATGGTGAACCCTACTCAGGAATTTAAGATGAAAATTGATGGCCTGCTGCAAGATAGATTGGACTATAGATGGCTCACTGATGAGATCTTTCAATTTTTGCAAGTGCCTCATCAAATACACCCCATACTGTATACCTTGCCGCAAATCCATACAAAACCAACAACACCCACCTGTGAGACCGAATGTATCAGCCAGGGGCTCATTATTACAGCCCGTGGCCAGATATATCGACTCACTCTTACAACCATTAGTTTTAAATATGAGATTTTACCTGCAGGACTCAGGGCAACTAATCAGACAACTAAGGATGGTCAATACAATCAAGGAGGATGATCTATTGGTCACTATGGACGTAAACAGTTTATATACTGTAATACCATATGCTGAGGGTCTGAGATCAATAGAGAGAGCACTTGCAAGATACCCATATGTGGGTCCACTGTCCCCATATATAATACAAATTTTGGAACTATGCCTATCCCTGAATATTTTCAGGTTTGAGAATAATTTTTACCAACAGCTCACAGGGACAGCAATGGGGTAAAATGTGGCCCTGGCATATGCAAATCTGTTCATGGAAGACTACGAACAAATGGATATGGATATTTACAGCAATACCAAGGTCATACATTACAGCATGCATATCAATGACCTTTTCTTCATATGGAGTTGGGACTCCGATTCGCCACAGCAATTGATGGATGGGCAGAATCGATTAGCCTCACCAATCAGATTCAAGTTACAATTTGACCTACAGCAAATTGACTTCCTCAACCTGAGAATCACTAAAAGAGGGAATACACTCTCAACTTCCCTGTTTTCTAAACCAACAGACCGAAATTTGCTACTACATGCCACCAGCAACCAACCACCTCACACCAAGAAAGCAGTGATAAAATCACAAATGACAAATGAGTTATTCGGAATAATACTGATGCAGTGAACAGGGCACGACAGACAACTGAAATCTCCGCTAAATTTATACAGCGAGAATATCATCCACTATTAATTAAAGATGTATTACATGACCTTACTGATGCAACACAGAAGACGATCCTGGGTCAAGACAAACAACAGTCAAGGGAAACAAGTATCACCTTCATAACAACTTACAACAGTGACACAAGAGTGTTACCAACAACACTTCGCAAAAGATAGGACATTGTTTGATCTGATCCCCAATTACCATTGAGGCACCTTAGTCCAATCCAGGTTGGCTTTAGGAGGGGTAGGAATCTCCGTGATCAGCTTATGATCACTGACCCAGGACATTGCTACACTAGAAGGCTGGTTAAAACCAAGAAGGACAGGTTGTTATCATTGCTCTGGATGTACCACCTGTCATGGGGTGATCCAATGCAACAAATTCCGACACCCTCATACCAACATGAAATTTGAAATCAAGCATTACATTACTTGTACCACTGATCACATTGTAAACTTGCTGAGTTATTGCTCTGGCATGTTCTACGTTGGTAAGACAACAACAATCAGAGTGGCAATCAGAGGGGCTCAGATCAGCAATCAGAGCGGCTATCAAAAATGGCAAGAGTGACCCATCTCTTCTTGGCGAAGCACACTGTCTCTGATCATTTTAATTGACCACATACCGCCTCTGAAGAGAGGTGGTGACAGAGCAAACAAGGTTTTACAACTCGAGGCCAGATGGATACATCGACTTGGCATTTGGAGAGTTGAGGTCTCAATTTAGGTTTGGGATATTCATACTGTCGCCACCCATCCTAGGCACAAGGTTTGAATATCATATGCTTTTATGTATGTCAGTTATATTACTGATGAGGGAAATTCCCTAGCCGAAGATCTATACCACTTACTCATCTTGACCTTATTATGTTATGCTGGATGCACATCAGGGAATACTGGTGACTTGGTGCATTGGGCATTAGAGTGTACATAATTGCTAATCTATTTAGTTTCTAAATATTTATTTAAATAAGCTTAGTTATTTAATTAAAAAGAGTTTGTGGGGACTCACCATTCGCTGTTTCCTCCTCTTTACCAACATCAACCAGCACCCTCTTGGCATCATCCAGTGTAAACATAAAGGTTTTAGTTGTTTCATCCTTTGCATAGGCATCCATTTTAGTTGTTGCCGGTGTAGACTCCATTATCCAGGGAAGTAACTAGGATCAGTAGTGGTCACCGCACAAAAAATGTAAACATGTGAAACAATGTGCAATTAAGTGTAAAAAGGAAAAATATGTATTGAGCCCAAAATTCTCAGGTATTCAAAAAAAGTTTCTGCCATAACAGAACCCAATGAAGGGAGAGGAACAAAAAAGCAAGAGAAAATCCCTGGTGGGTACCAGATACAAAAATAATATATCAAAGTCCAGGGTGATCTGCTCTCACACAAACTTGCAAGTTAACTAGCAGGGTGCCAAGTTATCAAAACATAATGGCACTCACTGGATTTATAATATGGCACTGTCTCTGTGTGTATCAAAAGATGTTTTTTATATAACCTATTGTTAATTTTACGCAGTGTAACATAACACAATATCTAAATGCACACAATGTTTATTATTTTCCGTGTTGTGTTTGTCACCATAACAACCACTTGTGTGCCTTTTTTTAAAAAAAAATAGGAGGTGGGGCTCCTGGTTATTTAAACTCCACTGTTATTCACTGTTTTGTTTGGTGTAAGGAAGGGGTTTGTGGGCCCCGAAACCTCACCGCTTGTACAGCATGTAAATACATTTTGTTGTTCTTTAAAAATTCAGTGAGTGCAGTTCTGTTTTGTGCTCTATATATTTTTGATAACTTGGCATCCTGTTAGTTAACTTGCTAGTTAGTGTGAGTGCAGATCACCCTGGACTTTGATATATATATATTTAACCCCCCAACTGTCCTAATTTTCGCAGGACAATCCTGATTTTAGGGGTCTGCCCCGGGTTGCTTGCCATCTGTCTTGCATTGCCCCATGCATTTAAAAAAAAAATTATATATTTTTTTTTAAATTCTATTGGGCCCATACTCAGAAGCAGCTGGCTTTTCTCTCCCAGGGTTAGATACCTGTTAGATTCCCTGTGGAAAAGGAATGGTGTGTGGGTTAAGCAGGAGTAAGAAGGCTGTGTACCTTCTGACCTCAGGTAATGGTGACCTCTAACCTCTTGTAGTGATGACATCTAACCCCTGGTGATAATACTAGCATGCCTTCAGTTTTATACAATGAGCAGTGCTAACACCAGGGTAACGAACAGTGGAAACCTCAGACTGCCAGCTAATGTTCTTGCCAACCCCAGGATCCCATACAATGAATTACAGATACCCATATATGATGTAGTGTGTGTATCTGTATGTATAAGTGTGTGTGTGTATCTGCATGTATAAGTGTATGCTATGTAGTGTGTGTATCTGCATGTATAAGTGTAAGCTATGTAGTGTGTGTCTATCTGTATGTATAAGTGTGTGTGTGTATCTGCATGTATAAGTGTAAGCTATGTAGTGTGTTTGTATCTGTATGTATAAGTGTGTGTATCTGCATGCATAAGTGTTTGATGTGTAGTGTGTGTGTATCTGCATTTATAAGTGTATGCTGTGTAGTGTGTGTATTTGCATGTATAAGTGTAAGCTATGTAGTGTGTGTATCTGTATGCATAAGTGTGTGTGTAAATCTGCATGTATAAGTGTATGCTATGTAGTGTGTGTGTGTCTGAATGTATAAGTGTATTCTATGTAGTGTGTGTGTGTATCTGCATGTATAAGTGTATGCTATGTAGTGTGTGTGTGTATCTGCTTGTATAAGTGTATGCTATGTAGTGTGTGTGTGTGTGTGTGTATCTGCATTTATAAATGTAAGCTATGTAGTGTGTGTGTGTATCTGTTTGTATAAGTATGTGTGTGTGTATCTGCATGTATAAGTGTATGCTATATAGTGTGTGTGTATCTGCATGTATAAGTGTAAGCTATGTAGTGTGTGTGTGTATATGTATGTATACATGTGTGTGTGTATCTGCATGTATAAGTGTATGCTATGTAGTGTGTGTATCTTCATGTATAAGTGTAAGCTATGTAGTGTGTATGTGTATCTGTATGTATAAGTGTGTATCTGCATGTATACGTGTATAATGTGTAGTGTGTTTGTATCTGCATTTATAAGTGTATGCTGTGCAGTGTGTGTATATTTGCATGTATAAGTGTAATCTATGTAGTGTGTGTATCTGTATGTATAAGTGTGTGTGTAAATATGCATGTATAAGTGTATGCTAGGTAGTGTGTGTGTTTGTCTGAATGTATAAGTGTATGCTATGTAGAGTGTGTATCTGCATGTATATGTGTATGCTATGTAGTGTGTGTGTTTATCTGCATGTATAAGTGTATGTTATGTAGTGTGTGTGTGTATCTGCATGTATAAATGTAAGTTATGTAGTGTGTGTGTGTATCTGTATGTATAAGTATGTGTGTGTATCTGCATGTATAAGTGTATGCTATGTGGTGTGTGTGTATCTACATGTATAAGTGTAAGCTATGTAGTGTGTGTGTATCTGCATGTATAAGTGTATGCTATGTAGTGTGTGTATCTTCATGTATAAGTGTAAGCTATGTAGTGTGTGTATGTATGTATAAGTGTATCTGCATGTATACGTGTATGATGTGTAGTGTGTGTATCTGCATTTATAAGTGTATGCTGTGTAGTGTGTGTGTATTTGCATGTATAAGTGTAAGCTATGTAGTGTTTGTATCTGTATGTATAAGTGTGTGTGTAAATCTGCATGTATAAGTGTATGCTAGGTTGTGTGTGTGTATGTCTGAATGTATAAGTGTATGCTATGTAGAATGTGTGTGTGTATCTGCATGTATAAGTGTATAATATGTAGTGTGTGTGTGTGTGTGTATCTGCATGTATAAGTGTATGCTATGTAGTGTGTGTGTGTTTGTATCTGCATGTATAAATGTAAGCTATGTAGTGTGTGTGTATCTGTATGTATAAGTATGTGTGTGTATCTGCATGTATAAGTGTATACTATGTAGTGTGTGTGTGTGTATCTGCATATATAAGTGTAAGCTATGTAATGTGTGTGAGTATCTGTATGTATAAGTGTATGCTGTGTATGTGTGTGTGCGTATCTGCATGTTTAAGTATAAGCTATGTAGTGTGTGTGTGTATCTGCATGTATAAGTGTATGCTATGTAGTGTGTGTGTGTGTGTATCTGCATGTATAAGTGTATGCTATGTAGTGTGTGTGTGTTTGTATCTGCATGTATAAATATAAGCTATGTAGTGTGTGTATCTGTATGTATAAGTATGTGTGTGTATCTGCATGTATAAGTGTATACTATGTAGTGTGTGTGTGTGTATCTGCATATATAAGTGTAAGCTATGTAATGTGTGTGAGTATCTGTATGTATAAGTGTATGCTGTGTATGTGTGTGTGCGTATCTGCATGTTTAATTATAAGCTATGTAGTGTGTGTGTATCTGCATGTATAAGTGTATGCTATGTAGTGTGTGTTACTGTGTATTTGAGTGTATGTACATGTATATGTGTAGATTGTGTTACTGTGCATTTTTGATGACTTTAAAGGCCAGAATCTAGAATATTAATGGGTAATATAGAGAGCAGTTTTAAAGAATCTATTATTTAATGTCCAATTAAGATTAAAATATTTAGCACTGTCTCTGCAAAGGCAAATTAAATACAGAGCTCACATAGCTATACCAGTGGTTTAAGCTTGTGTTTGATTTGCTGCAGAGGAGTATTGAAATATATTACTTTAATTAGAAGTTTTTTTGTATTACTTTGGTCTTATGATTTTTTTAAGCCCCATCCCTGCTCCTGCCCACCACATATCACACTTTTGCTGTGTGGGGGGTATCACTCTTTTGAATTTTGAAATGTTGGTAGGTATATATATATATATATATATATATATATATATATACTGGTGCAAAAGACCAGCAATCACTATTCTTCTTTAAGCCGGGGTGCATCCCACGCAGTAATATGCAAATAAGTCCAAAGAGAGCACTCGCTGTGTTACAAAAAGTTTTAATCCATATTGTTGTATATATATATTTATGGGTTTATATATGTATATATGTGTGTATATACAGATATACACATATAAATACATAAATTCATATGTACACACATAAAAACATTTATTCATACACATATATATATAGACATGTGTATGTGTTAAAGCCATTTGCATGCATAAGACCTCATATCTTTGAGCACTTATACATTTTTAACGCAATTTAAAAAAAATATATTTTTATTAGACAGTGTTATTATGAGTGTAACTGTACTTTTAAACCCTTTATTGCTCGCACGTAACAGTTAGCAAGCCACTCGTAATCTAGTAATAGTGTGCACACAAAATGTCAAATAATAATGTATATTGGATGTCAATCAAGGGTGGGCTCAACACGTTGTGATGTTGAAGGTGGTACCTGACTCTGCTGACTGCCATCAAGTATCAATACTGTGTCCCCTGATTACTGATGATAGTGCTGCTACTAGTAGGTGGTGTTGTAAGGAGATTGTTGAGCTGCTGCTGGCCCTGCCTTCATCCCTCAATAACACAGCCTTGTGTTTCCCTTCCTTCTCTGTGGTGGCTGGTCATCACCTGGCAATGCCAAATCCTCAGGAAACTGCTGCCCTCTGTATCCAAGGGGCCTTTCGCATGTGTTTGCCCTCCTCCTCCCCTGGAAGTGTATTTTTCAGGTTTATGTACTGTGAGGCCTACCTAGTTCAGTAACTTCTGCTGCCTGCTGCTGCTGCCACTCCTGACCTTTCTGCTCCATTGTGGTCATCATCCGTCAATGCCAAATATTCAAGGAACTTCTGGCTTCTGTGTCCAAGGGGCTATAGGCATGTTTTTTCCCCTCATCCTCCCTCGGAGGTGCATTTTGAAGTTTATGTACTTTGAGGCCTACCTAGTCCAGTAATTATGCTGCCTGCTACTGCCACTCCTGCGCCTGCCCTTCCTGATCTGTGGTATGGATCATCGGTTAAAGTAAAAAATCCTAGCAAACTGTTGGCCGCTGTGTCCAAGGGACTCTAAGAACGTTCTTGTCCTCCTCCCTTGGAGGCATATTTTTGGGGTTGTGTACCAGAGGCCTACCTAGTTCAGTAACTCTGCTGCCTGCTGCTGTCACTCCTGCCCTTCCTGCTCTGGGGTGGTCATGATCAGTCAATGCCAAATCCTTAGGCAACTGCTGGCTGCTTTGTCTAAGGGACTATTAACATCTTTGTCCTCCTCCCACAAAGGTTTTTGAGGTTTATGTACTGTAATCAGAAGCCTAGCTAGTTCGGTAACTCTGCTGCCTGCTGGTGCTGTCTCTCCTGCTCCTCACATTCTCTGAATTGAGTCTCCAAAGATATCTAACTACAAACTTGTTATGGAGCAATTGTGTGGAATGGGGATACTTAGCATGAGAGATTGCAACTGAACGAACTTTGTTTCAAAATAAATTCTTCTGCAAATAATCGGCCTAAACGAATGGGACTGCGAACAAAATTTTGACGACCCAAATCAGTAGAAAATTCTGGACTGAATCTTTCAGACAAACCACATTTTTTCCCCATGCACATGTCAACTAAATATCTTCAGCTCCACTTATTAGCTGTTTAATTTTTTTTTATGTCCCTAAAAAATGACCAACAAAACAAATAGGGCTGGATTACAATTGGAGCGCTATTTAGCGATTTTGCTGTAGCGCTAATTGCGCTAGAAGTAAACATTTTGAGCACGTTGGGTTGCACTGGTATTACAAGTTAAAGTAAATGATTATTGCCCTAACCCAACGCACGCAAAAAGCCAAACTTACAATATTGCGTGATCGTTCACGTATTCCCCCATAGAAGTCAATGGTGAATAAAAAGTGATAAAAAACTTAATAAACACGCCACTCTTGTGCAAACTCGATTGCATATTCTCAAGTGTGCTAACCCGACATGAACATATGAAAATTTCACATTTCATTGTTCTGCACATTCTAGAATATGTTCTATTTATTCATAAATATATATATATATATATATATATATATATATATATATATATATATATATATACATACATACATATATGAAATAAAGTAAAGAAAGTTCAGCAGTCAGCCATAAGTGTATCAAAAAACATGGTGCTTTATTCCAGGATAAAACAACAGGACAAGCAGTGAAATTTCAGAACATAGTCTGACCGATTTCGGTCTCCCTGACCGTAATCATAGACTAATGCAAAACATGTGTAACATACATTTAAATAGCATGTATCTTATCCTAATTGGCTAAAAACAAAACAGTCAGAAATTTTAACTCCATATGTACTGACACCAATGAATCACACTTATTTAAATGGATATACATATAAAGTTATTAAACCATATAAACAAAAGGTGATAAAGAGGACAATAATAGACCCTTTAAGCAAATATCATATCATTATATATATAGTGTGCACGAATGTAATTAGTTTATTTACAAAAGATATTTATGAAGAATATATATGTATATATATTCTCATATGGAACACAGAAACTTGCAAAAATGAGAAATAAAAGTATATTCAAGCAAATACAAATATTTATGTTCATGCTTATACTTAGTTGGGGCACGAATATGTATTGGTGCAAAAAATGATATACTAATCTATATCTTATCCCTTACAGTGATAATGAATCATATGGGAAATAAGTATAGAAAAATAAATAAACATTAAATCTTATTGATGACAACACCTTATTATTCATTGGACACATTTATAATTCTACATATTACTCTCGAAACCTACATTAAGATAAAGCAATATTGAAAAATATTTATACATCTCCAATAAAACTAGGTAATGAAGCACCCCAAGATAATGCTTAATCATCTTTGCCAATAATTGATGATGTCGAACTCAGAATTAAAACCTAAGGGTAACAAGCTCTTCATCTTAAATATCCAATAAGTTTCCTGTTTGCACAAAATTGGAAATTTATCTCCACCTCTTGGAGGTTTCCGAATTTGTTCAATGGCTTGAGCCATATGAGGTGTAGTAGCACTGTGTAGTGTACTACACCTTTTTGGTCTATATATATATTGGTACAATATATATCTATATATATATATATATATATATACTAGATATATAAAGATATATATAGGAATATTTATTTAGAAATACTTAGAACATATTTTGCTATGTGCAGAACATTGCAATGTGAAATATTTTCGGTAAATACATAGTTAAAACCTTTATTAAATGTGAATATTGCATAAATATCTTTTTTTCATGATTTCATCTATTTAACTGCAAAGGGCTCTTATGCACTTCTTTATATGTGTACATATGTCTGTTAATACATATATACATATATATATATATATATATATATATATATATATATATATATATATATACACATACATGCATACATCTTTAGAGATGTAAATGTATGTATCTCAAAGTTAAAGCTCTTTGCCTGCATTTTTTTCTAACACCTGAGATCTCATATTTGAGTTCCTATAACTTTTGTGTGCAATATTTTTTTTAAATATTTTTTATTAGTTGGTGTTATTATGAGTGTAACTGTACTTTGTAATGTGTTTTTGATGTGTTTTGTTACACTTTTTTGTTTAGCGAAACTGTTAACCAGAGCTCTGAGGACACGGTAATCATTTTAGCGTAAATTGCGATTGCGCTCAAGAGATTGTGTTTATTTTCAACTTGTAATACCAGGGCAATTCTGTGCGCAAACGATTGCAAAAACCCAATATTGCTTGCACACAAACGTTGTTGTGCTCCTCTCATAATCTTGGCAGCCAAGCAGGTGTTTCCAAATAAAAAAGAATACTTATGTAAATAACATGTTGTGGTCTTAAAGCTAATTTAGTGGCCCACGTGGTCATGGGAAGTTATTTTTTAATATTTCTTATTATCTGCAATGTTTTTTTCAAAGATAGTAATCAGATAAGCCAAGCAGAGAGCAATATGCTCTCCATATTCAGCATTGCACCAGCAGCTCTTGTGAGCTGCTGGTGCAAGGCCGCCCCCTGCAGATTCAGGGAGGTGTCAATCAACCCGATCGTACTCGAAACACAGTCCCTCAAGCTCCATTCGGAGCTTGATAAATGGGCCCCATGGCATCATCTCAATGAAATGTTCTAGTAAAAAGTAATATAAGAATGCATAGGAGAAATAATAGCAGACACATGTTACATCCTGTTTTGTAAGCTTATAAACGGCTGAATTACAAGTGGCATGCTAATTTTTCCCCCCGCTCGCTTGCTAACTGCGCTCAAAGTAAAAATGACCAAAGCCGCATCAGCACACATATTATAGGTTGAAAGTAAAAAAGTTAGGGTGCCTCAGTATTTCCCTTGAGCACTAACTTTTTACTTTCAACCTATAATATGCTACAGGACTTCAGATATCGCCCACTAACTGCAATAAACCTGAAGTCAGAAGAAAATGTTCTTTTTATTTAAAAATATATATTTATTTATATATAACACACAGAGAAAGTTTAGCACTCGCTTGCAAGCACTCAGCTAAAATTAAAAGCAAAACTGGAAGAGTTAGTTACCACATCTGGCCAAATGGGACAAGCCCAGGTACCACGTCAAGGTCCCTCCGAAAACCTGGGTCTCTAATACAGCCATACAAATGCAAGCTCTCAATCCAACAAACTGGGAACAAGTGAAAGGTGTACAGGCTTATGTAATCACCCCAGTCATATACAAAACACAGAAGGGGACTGCACTCTCAAACTGGACTGGGTACACATCCTATGACCCTGCAACATCCTCAGCCCTGGGCACTCAATAGCACTCTCAGGAAGCTGTGCTGTCTTTAGAGTCCCAGGCAGTTAACCCCAGACAAATTTGGGTGCAAGGCCTATAGGGAAAACTACAAAATAAATAAATACAACACACATAAAAAGTCCAGTACTCGCTTGCAAACTCTCAGCTAAGATTAAAAGCAAAACTGGAAGAGTAAGTTACCTCATCTAGCCAAACAGGACAAGCCCAGGTACCATGTAAAGGTCTCTGTATGCTGTATTAATTTATCTTTAATTTTCCCTATGGCATCCTGAGAGTGCTATTGAGCATCCAGGGCTGAGCATGTTGCAGGGTCATGGGACGTGTACCCAGTCCAGTCTGAGAGTGCAGTCCCCTTCCATGTTTAGTGTATGTATGTATATATATATATATATATATAAAGAATTATTTTTTTGGTAAAATATATATTTATACCTATATCACTGAGGCTGATTGGGGTAACAAGGGGGACTCTGGGGCATATAGGGGTTACAGGGTGGGGGTGCTGAGGCTGATTGGAATTACAGGGGGTGCTGAGGCTAATTGGGGTTACAGAGGGTGCTGAGGCTGATGGGGGTTACAAAGGGGCGCTGAGGCTGATTGGGGTTACAAGGGGGGACCCTTGGGCTAATGGGGTTTACACAGGGTGGGGGTGCTGAGGCTGATTGGGGTTACAGGGGGGCCCTGTGGCTGATGGGGTTACAGGGGGTGCTGAGGCTGATTGGGATTACAGGGGGGACCCTGGGGCTAATGGGGGTTACAGGGTTGGGGTGCTGATGCTGATTGGGGTTACAGGGGGGGCTGGGGCTGATGGTGGTTACAGAGGGGGTGCTGAGGCTGATTGGGGTTACAAGGGCTACCCTAAGGCGAATGGGGTTTACAGGGTGGTGGGGCTGAGGCTGATTGGGGTTACAGGAGGCCCTGGGGATGATGGGGTTTACAGGTGAGTAATGAGGCAGATTGGGGTTACAGGGGGGCCCTGGGGCTGATGGGGTTTACAGGGGGGCACTGAGACTGATTGGGGTTACAGGGGGTGCTGAGGCTGATTAAGGTTACAGAGGGGACCCTGGGGCTGATGGTGGTTACAGGGGGTGATGATGCTGATTGGGGTTACAGGGGGGGGGTCCTGGGGCTGAGGAGTTTACAGAGGGGGTGCTGGAGCTGATTGGGGTTACAGGGGGGCCCTGGGGCTGATGGGGGGTGTGGAGCTGATTGGGTTTACAGGGGGGCCTTGGGGCTGATTGGCGTTGCAGGGGGTGCTGAGGCTGATTGGGGTTACAGGGGGGGTCCTGGGGCTGATGGTGGTTACAGGGGGGTGATGAGGCTGATTGGGGTTATAGGGGGTTCCAGGGGGGGCCAGGGACTGATGGTGGTTACAAGGGGGTGCTGAGGCTGATTAGGGTAACCACCATCAAACTCAGGTCCTCCCACTGTAACCCCAATCAGCCTAAGCACCTCCCTGTAATGTAACCCCCATCAGCCTCAGTGCCCCCCTGTAAACCCCATCAGCCCCAGGGCCCCCTGTAAACACCATCAGCCCCAGGACCCCCTGTAACCCTCATTAGCCCCAGGGCCCCCCCTGTAACACCCATCAACCCCAAGGCCCCCCCTGTAATTAGTATATAGGATAGCCTTGTGCTTATCACAGGCATTATTAGTATGTAGGATAGCCTTGTCCTAATCCAAGGTATTTAATAGTATGTAGTATAGCCTTATGCTTATCCCAGGCACTAATTAGTATTTATTTAATTTATTATTAATAGTAGATATTTTTTTATTTTGGTATCCTTTGTTGAAAAGCATACATATGTAGGCTCACAAGAAGCAATGCATTACTGGGAGCTAGCTTTTGATTGGTAGATTTTGTTTAGGTGAACGTGGAGGGGGCATCACAGAAGTAGCCCACACAGGGTGCCAGCAATAAGAGTTATTGGATTGGTGTCGGACATAAGGTGCTGCTGTCATCTACATCCCTTTTGCCTAACAAGAAGATGTGTGTGATATTGCATGCCACTAACCACTTGACAATAAATAACGTTATTTATAATCCAGCTACATAACAGATGACAGCAGCACCTTATGTCCGACTCCAATCCAATACCTCTTATTCTTGTCGTGTGGCACAGTAGCAGACATGTTAAACTTAACTTTTGTAGCTACTAGCTAACCAGTACTCATCGGTATTCAATCCCTAGCGACATTTAGCAGGGCTGACTGAATAAGAACTCTGAAGCACGTTGCACCCCACTGCCGAGGGTAGGAGGGGGCTTACAGGAGAGGGAAGCAGGGAGCCCACATGAGAATGCTTGGGAAGCCACTGTCTAATAACAGCATGTCTTTGTGTGAGTAAAAAAAACATTTTTCTTGCTTTTTAGACTAATGGAATAACTAATTTGATATTACCCGTATTATATTCTGCATGATGAGCTGACAGCTGTGAATTGTATGACTTACTGATAACATAACTCCCGAGGTTCCCTATAATGACAGTAAATTACATAATAATTGGGTGCAGCTGCATTTTATACAATATATTGTGGCTGTGTTGATTTTTTTGCAAAGTGAAATGTGATTTTCTTTGTAAGCTAAGCACATATTTGGTGCATAAACCACTTTTCCTTTGGGATACCCTTGATGTAATTTTTACAACCCATCTGACTTTAGTTATTAGTGTTTTAATTGTGTGTGGTACTATACAGACTTCTTTCAATGTAATGCAATGTTCTGAAATGAAAACGGTGTAGTAAATAGCAAGTATTCATCCTCACACATTGTTTAAAAAAATAAAAAAAAATCTATTAAGAGAATTTATAGGAAAAAAAATGAGCTATTTGGGGGTTTGAACCTAAGTCCTGTATGATATTCTCAGTCTGAGACTCTTCAACTTCCTGTTGGAAATGTACTGCTTTAGAATCATTCAGTGTATATTGGGAATATTACTTTCACTGTGTGTTGCATGTCTTAATACAAGACTTATAGTTGTTCTGTTCATATTGTATACAAGTGTGTAATAGACTTGCAGTTTCACTGTGCAATAGCTATACATGGATGCACTGTAAACTGATCCATGCTGTGTAGTCTCTGCTTTATATTGTGTCGTGAGGAAGCCCTGTCACTTACTGGAGTATTTGCATAAAGTGAGAGAGTGTATGTGAGAGAGTGTGTGTGAGAAAGTGTGTGTGTGAGAAAGAGTGTGTGTGTGAGAGAGAGAGTGTGTGTGAGAGAGAGTGTGTGTGTGAGAGAGAGTGTGTGTGTGAGAGAGTGTGTGAGAGAGAGTGTGTGAGAGAGTGTGTGTGTAAGAGAGTGTGTGTGTGTGAGAGAGAGAGTATGTGTGTGATAGAGGGTGTGTGTGTGTGAGAGAGAGTGTGTGTGTGAGAGAGAGTGTGTGTGTGTGTGAGAGAGAGTGTGTGTGTGTGTGTGAGAGAGAGAGTGTGTGTGTGAGAGAGAGAGACAGTTCTGAGAGAGTGTGTGTGTGTGAGAGAGAGTGTGTGTGTGAGAGAGAGTGTGTGTGTGTGTGTGTGAGAGAGAGTGTGTGTGTGTGTGTGAGAGAGAGAGTTCTGAGAGAGTGTGTGTGAGAGAGAGAGTATGTGTGTGATAGAGAGTGTGTGTGTGAGAGAGAGAGTGTGTGTGTGTGAGAGTGTGTGTGTGAGAGAGAGTGTGTGTGTGTGTGTGTGTGAGAGAGAGTGTGTGTGTGTGAGAGAGAGAGTCCTGAGAGAGTGTGTGTGAGAGAGTATGTGAGAGAGTGTGTGAGAGTGTGTATGAGAGAGAGAGAGTGTGTGTGATTGAGAGTGTGTGTGTGAGAGAGAGTGTGTGTGTGAGAGAGTGTGTGTGTGTGTGAGAGAGAGAGAGAGAGAGAGAGTGTGTGAAAGAGAGAGTGAGAGTTAGTGTGTGTGAGAGAGAGTTAGTGAGTGTATGTATATGTGTATGTGTATATAGATATAAAATAACTTACAAGGGGGGGCCCTGGGGTTAATGGGGTTTACACAGGGGGGGGGGGGTGCTGAGGCTCCTGTAAAATTCTAATCTGCCTCCCCAAAATAAACCATACATGTAAAAACCCCTATATCCGCAATCCCCCCACATCGCATCTAATAATAAAAATATTAACCCCTTAACCGACAACCCCCCACAACGCAATATGCCTAATTAAACTATTAACTCCCTAATATATGTATTAACCCCTAACCCGCCATTCACCCACATCGCAATTAACCTAATTAAACTATTAACCCCTAATCCACCATTAACCCACGTCACAATTAACCTAATAAATCTATTAACCCCTAAACCGCCTTTAACATACATCGCAATTAACATAATTAATCTATGAACCCCTAAACTGCCAAACCAATACAACACAATTAACCTATTTAAAAAGCCAATAGGATTTCAGTAACTCTCATCCTATTGGTTGATTTGAATTTGAAGATTCAAATCAGCCAATAGGAATGCAAGTGATGCCATATTTAAACGCGTAACTTGCATTCAATATTCAGTGCACGACGGTGATCGTACAAAGAGGATCCTACATGCTCTATGGCTCCACGGTCTCCGGTCTTCAGTTCCGCGGTCATCTCCGCGCCGGCTTGGTCCTGGATGAAGATGGAAGATGTTGAAGGTTCCAAGAAGACTTCACCGCGGCCTGGAAGAAGACCTTCTCCGCCGGACTTCTGGAATGGTGAGTGCCTATTTGGGTTTTAGAGTTAGGATTTTTTTTTTTTTTTTTTTTAAGATTAGGGATTTAATGGGCACTTGTAAAAGAGAGCTGACTGCCCTTTTAATGGCAATGCCCATACAAATGCCCCTTTAGAGGCAATGGGTAGTTTAGGATTTTTTTAGTGTTAAGTTTTTTATTTGGGGGGGTTTGGTGGGTGAGGGGTTTTACTGTTAGAAGGGGGACTTACTATTTTTTTAATGCAAAAGAGCTGTTTAAATTAGGGCAATGCCCTACAAAAACCCCTTTAAGGGCTATTGGTAGTTTAGTATTAGGTTAGGGGGTGTTTTTATTTTGGGGGAGCTTTTTTATTTTCATAGGGATTGGGTTTAATTTTTTTTATTTTTGATAATTTAATGTTTTATGTAATGTTAGACTTATTTTTTGTAATTTTAGATTATTTTAATTTAATCTTAGATTTTTTTTAACTACTGTTAGGATTTGTATTTTAATTGTAATTTAGTATTTTATTATTTTATTTAATTTGGGGTTAATTTAGGGGGCTGAGTAATTAAATTAGGTTTATTTTGATGTGGGGGTTGGGCGGCATAGTGGTTAATAGATTAATTAGGTTTATTGCGACTTGGGTGAATGGCAGATTAGGGGTTAATAGTTTTATTAGGTTTATTGCGATGTGGTGAATGGCGCTGCTATTACAGGTTTTCCAAAAACCTGCGCTTGTGGGCAATATGGCAGAGTTGAGCTCCATACCGCACACAAGTACCAGCGCTGCTTTGAGCTGGTTTTACGTGCTCGTGCACAATTTCCCCATAGACATCAATGGGTAGAGCCGGCTAAAAAAAAGCCTAACACCTGCAAAAAAGGAGAGTAAAGCTCCGTAACGCAGCCCCATTGATTCCTATGGGGAAAGAAAATGTATGTTTAAACCTAACACCCTAACATAAACCCTGAGTCTAAACACCCCTAATCTGCCACCCCCAACATCGCTGCCACCTACATACACTTATTAACCCCTAATCTGCCACCCCAACGTCGCCTCAACTATACTAAGTAATTAACCCCTAAACCTCTGGCCTCCCACATCACTAACACTAAATAAATATATTAACCCCTAAACCTAACCCTAAGTCTAACCCTAACCCTAACACCCCTAACTTTAATATAATTAAAATAAATCTAAATAAAACTTACAATTATTACCTAAATAATTCATATTTAAAACTAAATACTTACCTATAAAATAAACCCTAAGCTAGCTACAATATAACTAATAGTTACATTGTAGCTATCTTACCGCTAGATTTGGAGTTTTGTCGGTAACGACCCGAAAAACTAACGCCGGCTTTTTTCTGGCCGCACCATAAAAATAACTCTGGTATTGAGAGTCCACATAAAGGCTGCGTTAGGCTCCAAAAAAGGAGCGTAGAGCATTTTTAACGCAGCTTCAACTCTCGATACCAGAGTTGCTTACGGACGCTGCCAGCCTCAAAAACGTGCTCGTGCACGATTCCCCCATAGGAAACAATGGGGCTGTTTGAGCTGAAAAAAAACCTAACACCTGCAAAAAAGCCGCGTTCAGCTCTTAACGCAGCCCCATTGTTTGCTATGCGTTAACCCTTCCTACGTCTGCACTTAACACTCTAACATGTACCCCGAGTCTAAACACCCCTAACCTTACACTTATTAACCCCTATTCTGCCGCCCCCGTTATCGCTGACCCCTGCATATTATTATTAACCCCTAATCTGCCGCTCCGTAAACCGCCGCTACTTACATTATCCCTATGTACCCCTAATCTGCTGCCCTAACATCGCCGACCCCTATATTATATTTATTAACCCCTAATCTGCCCCCCACAACGTCGCCTCCACCTGTCTACACTTATTAACCCCTAATCTGCCGACCGGACCTGAGCGCTACTATAATAAAGTTATTAACCCCTAATCCGCCTCACTAACCCTATCATAAATAGTATTAACCCCTAATCTGCCCTCCCTAACATCGCCGACACCTAACTTCAAACATTAACCCCTAATCTGCCGACTGGAGCTCACCACTATTCTAATAAATGTATTAACCCCTAAAGCTAAGTCTAACCCTAACACTAACACCCCCCTAAGTTAAATATAATTTAAATCTAACAAAATTAATTAACTCTTATTAAATAAATTATTCCTATTTAAAGCTAAATACTTACCTGTAAAATAAATCCTAATATAGCTACAATATAAATTATAATTATATTATAGCTATTTTAGGATTTATATTTATTTTACAGGTAACTTTGTATTTATTTTAACCAGGTACAATAGCTATTAAATAGTTAAGAACTATTTAATAGCTAAAATAGTTAAAATAATTACAAATTTACCTGTAAAAGAAATCCTAACCTAAGTTACAAATAAACCTAACACTAGACTATCAATAAATTAATTAAATAAACTACCTACAATTACCTACAATTAACCTAACACTACACTATCAATAAATTAATTAAATACAATTGCTACAAATAAATACAATTAAATAAACTAGCTAAAGTACAAAAAATTAAAAAGAACTAAGTTACAAAAAATAAAAAAATATTTACAAACATAAGAAAAATATTACAACAATTTTAAACTAATTACACCTACTCTAAGCCACCTAATAAAATAACAAAGCCCCCCAAAATAAAAAAATGCCCTACCCTATTCTAAATTACTAAAGTTCAAAGCTCTTTTACCTTACCAGCCTTGAACAGGGCCCTTTGCGGGGCATGCCCCAAGAAATACAGCTCTTTTGCCTGTAAAAAAAAACATACA
This sequence comes from Bombina bombina, assembly GCF_027579735.1. Lineage (NCBI taxonomy): Eukaryota > Metazoa > Chordata > Amphibia > Anura > Bombinatoridae > Bombina > Bombina bombina. The sequence goes on along the minus strand of NC_069504.1, from coordinate 838,133,697 downwards.
ATACCCAAGCCCCCCAACATTACAACCCACCACCCACATACCCCTAATCTAACCCAAACCCCCCCTAAATAAATCAGCCAATCAGAATCAATCCGATCAGCCAATCAGATTCAGCTCGCATTCTATTGGCTGTTCCGATCAGCCAATAGAATGCAAGCTCAATCTGATTGGCTGATTGGATCAGCCAATCGGATTGAACTTGATTCTGATTGGCTGATTCCATCAGCCAATCAGAATATTCCTACCTTAATTCCGATTGGCTGATAGAATCCTATCAGCCAATCGGAATTCGAGGGACGCCATCTTGGATGACGTCAATTAAAGGAACCGTCATTCGTCGTTCAGTCGTCGGCCAGGATGGATGTTCCGCGGTGGAGGTCTTCAGGATGCTGCCGCTTCGCTCCGGATGGATGCCGCTTGGATGAAGACTTCAATCGGATGGAAGACCTCTTCTGCCCCGCTTGGATGAAGACTTCAGCCGGATCATGGACCTCTTCAGCCCCCCGCTTGGGCTTGGATCAGGACATCGGAGGAGCTCTTCTGGACCGATCGGTGAACCTGGTATGGTGAAGACAAGGTAGGATGATCTTCAGGGGCTTAGTGTTAGCTTTATTTAAGGGGGGTTTGGGTTAGATTAGGGGTATGTGGGTGGTGGGTTGTAATGTTGGGGGGCTTGGGTATTGTATGTTTTTTTTTACAGGCAAAAGAGCTGTATTTCTTGGGGCATGCCCCGCAAAGGGCCCTGTTCAGGGCTGGTAAGGTAAAAGAGCTTTGAACTTTAGTAATTTAGAATAGGGTAGGGCATTTTTTTATTTTGGGGGGCTTTGTTATTTTATTAGGGGGCTTAGAGTAGGTGTAATTAGTTTAAAATTGTTGTAATATTTTTCTTATGTTTGTAAATATTTTTTTATTTTTTGTAACTTAGTTCTTTTTTATTTTTTGTACTTTAGCTAGTTTATTTAATTGTATTTATTTGTAGCAATTGTATTTAATTAATTTATTGATAGTGTAGTGTTAGGTTAATTGTAGGTAATTGTAGGTATTTTATTTAATTTATTTATTGATAGTCTAGTGTTAGGTTTATTTGTAACTTAGGTTAGGATTTCTTTTACAGGTAAATTTGTAATTATTTTAACTATTTTAGCTATTAAATAGTTCTTAACTATTTAATAGCTATTGTACCTGGTTAAAATAAATACAAAGTTACCTGTAAAATAAATATAAATCCTAAAATAGCTATAATATAATTATAATTTAAATTGTAGCTATATTAGGGTTTATTTTACAGGTAAGTATTTATCTTTAAATAGGAATAATTTATTTAATAAGAGTTAATTAATTTCCTTAGATTTAAATTATATTTAACTTAGGGGGGTGTTAGTATTAGGGTTAGACTTAGCTTTAGGGGTTAATACATTTATTAGAATAGCGGCGAGATTCGGTCGGCAGGTTAGGGGTTAATAATTGAAGTTAGGTGTCGGCGATGTTAGGGAGGGCAGATTAGGGGTTAATACTATTTATGATAGGGTTAGTGAGGCGGATTAGGGGTTAATAACTTTATTATAGTAGCGCTCAGGTCCGGTCGGCAGATTAGGGGTTAATAAGTGTAGGCAGGTGGAGGCGACGTTGAGGGGGGCAGATTAGGGGTTAATAAATATAATATAGGGGTCGGCGGTGTTAGGGGCAGCAGATTAGGGGTACATAAGTATAACGTAGGTGGCGGTCGGCAGATTAGGGGTTAAAAATTTTTTTTCGAGTGTCAGCGATGTGGGGGGACCTCGGTTTAGGGGTACATAGGTAGTTTATGGGTGTTAGTGTACTTTAGAGTACAGTAGTTAAGAGCTTTAGAAACCGGCGTTAGCCCAGAAAGCTCTTAACTACTGACTTTTTTCCTGCGGCTGGAGTTTTGTCGTTAGATGTCTAACGCTCACTTCAGACACGACTCTAAATACCGGAGTTAGAAAAATCCCATTGAAAAGATAAGATACGCAATTTACGTAAGGGAATCTGCGGTATGGAAAAGTCGCGGCTGAAAAGTGAGCGTTAGACCCTATTTTGAGTGACTCCAAATACCGGCGGTAGCCTAAAACCAGCGTTAGGAGCCTCTAACGCTGGTTTTCACGGCTACCGCCAAACTCTAAATCTAGGCCTAAGGTTTTATTTTTATTTCACACAGTTAAGTTTGTATTTATTTTAACTAGGTACACTAGTTAGTAAATAGTTTTTAACTATTTACTAACTACCTAGTTAAAATAACTACAAATTTACCTGTAAAGTAAAACCTAATCTGAGTTACACTAACACCTAACATTACACTTAAATTAAATAAATTACATTAATTAAATACAATTAACTAAATTACAAAAAAAATAAACACTAAATTACACAAAATAAAAAGAGAAATGATCAAATATTTAAACTAACTACACCTAATCTAATAGCCCTATCAAAATAAAAAAGCCCTCCCCCCCAAAAAAAAAAACCCTAGCCTACTCTAAACTGACAAAAGCCCTTAAAAGGGCCTTTTGCGGGGCATTGCCCCAAAGAAATCAGCTCTTTTACCTGTAAAAAAAAATGTTGGGGGGTTGTTTGTATTTTATTTTTTACAGGTAAAAGGGCTGATTTCTTTGGGTCAATGCCCTGCAAAAGGCCCTTTTAAGGGATATTGGCAGTTTAGTTTAGGCTAGGTTTTTTTTTTATTTTGGGGGGGGCTTTTTTATTTTGATAGGGCTATTAAATTATGTGTAATTAGTTTAAATATTTGATAATTTCTTTTTTATTTTGTGTAATTTAGTGGGGTTTTTTTGTACTTTAGTTAATTGTATTTAATTAATGTAATTTATTTAATTTTAGTGTAATGTTAGGTGTTAGTGTAACTCAGATTAGGTTTTATTTTACAGGTACATTTGTTCTTATTTTAACTAGGTAGTTAGTAAATAGTTAAAAACTATTTACTAACTAGTCTACCTAGTTAAAATAAATACAAACTTAGCTGTGAAATAAAAATAAAACCTAAGATAGCTACAATGTAACTATTAGTTATATTTTAGCTAGCTTAGGGTTTATTTTACAGATAAGTATTTAGTTTTAAATAGGAATTATTTAGGTAATGATAGTAATTTGTATTTAGATTTATTTTAGTTATATTAAAGTTAGGGGTGTTAGGGTTAGGTCTAGGGGTTAATATAGTTATTTAGTGTTAGTGATGTGGGAGGCCAGAGGTTTAGGGGTTAATAACAATAATGTATGTTGCAGTGATGTTAGGGACAGCAGATTAGGGGTTAATAAGTGTATGTAGGTGGCGACGACATTGGGGGCAGCAGAGCAGATTAGGGGTAAATAATATTTAACTAGTGTTCGCGATGCATGAGTATGGAGGTTTAGGGGTTAATATGTTTATTATAATGGCGGCGATGCCGGAGCAGCAGATTAGGGGTTAAACATTTTATTTTAGTGTTTGCGATACAGGAGGGCCTCGGTTTAGGGGTTAATAGGTAGTTTATGGGTGTTAGTGTACTTTGTAACACTTTAGTTATGAGTTTATGGTACAGCTTTGTAACGTAAAACCCATAACTACTGACTTTCAGTTTACGGTACGGATCTTGTAGTTATAGGCTTTACCAATCACTTTTTGACTGGACAGGGAAACTCGTAATACCGGCGCTGGGGAAGTCCCATTGAAAAAGGACTTTTTAAAAAGTGCGGTAGTTATGTTGCATGACAGCCAAAAAAGTGTGCGGTGCAGCTATACTTACAAGACTCGTAATAGCAGTGGTAGTGAAAAAGCAGCGTTATGAGGCTTTTTCACTCATAACGCAAAACTCGTAATCTAGCCGTGTGTTTTTTATGTGTTTTGGGCAACTTTTTTTTTTAACCCTTACCCTTTACTTCAGGTTTCAAGTTATGCTAAATATTCTAGCGCAGTTTCAGCTTTCGTTTGAGCACAAACTATAACTTTCAACTTGAAATATGAGCGCAAGTTAGAGCGTTTGCGATATCCATTAAAAGTATAGGTTGCGCTTGAGTGAAGTCGGCCTCGCTAACCCTTCTCTGATTAACACGCTTTAATATCAAGTTCTAATGTTAGTGCAGTCCTGTTGATCTTTAAAAATGTTTTATCAGCGCTTAAGATAAATACCAATGTTTTAGAAGGTAGGGTAAGAAGTTCCTTACATGTCTTGTTAAAGTGATCAGCTATAAAGAGTTGCTAATACCCAATATGATGCAAATATTGCTGTTAATAAACAATAGATATTTTGTTGGAACACATCCAAATGGATATGCTGCTACTTTGTGTGTAGCATTTGTACGGTTCAGTTAGGCTCTAGCACTTTTTGAAAAGCTAAAGATGTTATAGTTTTCCAAGGGTGACAGAATACAGGAAATCAAAAAATCCAAGAAAAGGTTCAGCATCTTTATCTCAATATGATAATGTAATATATTTAAAAAAAAAAAAACCTACTGTGTATATATTAAATAGGAAACAACTGTTACAAATTTGACAGTTACGGTGACACTTTTTGAACAATAAAATATAAATGGTTGCTTTAATACATTGCTAGATTGTGAGTGTAATAAAAAGAGGGATTTTTGTTTTCTTTCATAAAGCTTTATTTATACCCATGTTAGTGATTAAAAAGCATGAGAAGCCACCACCAGATCCCTATACAATCTATTAGTTTCCAAAGCATAAAAAACAGTAGGAATATGTAGATTAATTAATTAATTAATTTAAAGAAAACAGAGTTTTCCTGCAGAAAAATATTTTAAATTAGCTGAAAGGTCACTGACGAATTACACAGATGAATTACAACAGTAATGTAGCAAAACAGTTAGTCATTACCTTTATTTTACTTCAAAATAGAAAATGATGCATATTAATATAAATACAATCATTTAAAACTCAAAATAACCTTTGCTTCCATAAATCAATTAAATAAATGTCCCCCTGAGTGCAATACTGCATATGAGTTATTTGTTCAGCATTACAATATTGGTAAAGGTGTTTTTGTTAAATCAGTGTTTATTTACTAACACCCATACTCATTTACTAAATAGAGACCAAGATACAGAAGTTGCTTTAGAAAATATGAAACCACCTAGCATTTCATTTTGTCTGTAAACATGTGATGCACAAGGTTTATTTGTCGAATGAGGACGAAAATGACATATTAGAATTACCTGCATATAAGATGTACCTAAGTTTTAAAATGAAAAGATTAGAAAAAATATTTTTTATCTCATTGCTTTCTGACTTAAAGGGACAGTCTAGTCAGATTTAAACTTTCATGATTCAGATAGGGCATGCCATTTTAAACAACTTTCCAATTTACTTTTATCATCAAATTTGCTTTATTCTCTTGGTATTCCTTGTAGAAAGCTAAACCTAGGTAGGCTCATATGCTAAGCCCTTGAAAGCCACCTCTTATCTCAGTGCATTTTGACAGTTTTCACAGCTAGACAGCAATTATTCATTTGTGCCATATAGATAACATTCTGCTCACTCCCATGGAGTTATTTATGAGTCAGCACTGACTGGCTAAAATGCAAGTCTTTCAAAATAATTGAAATAAGGGGGCAGTCTGCAGAGGCTTAGATACAAGGTAATCACTGAGGTAAAAGTGTATAATATAACCGTGTTGGTTATGCAAAACTCGGGAATGGGTAATCTTTTTTTAACCCTTTGAGTGCTAAGCACTTTCCCACCTGGGTGCTAAGCACATTTGAGGGTTTTTTTAATTTTACATTTTTTTTTTTTTTTTACTTTTTTCTTTTCTTTTCAATGGTGGGTTTTTGTTTTTTTTACTTTTTTCTTTTCTTTTCAATGGTGGGTCTTGGGGTCTGTAGCTGCTTAGATGCCTTAGATACAGGCTTCTAAGCAGGATGCCCCCTTTCCCTATATTGTCCATTGTCTTTTTTACATAAAGTTGCGTGGTGACGTCATCACGTCATTACGCGTTACGTCACCACGCAAAAACGGGAAGCCCCGGTGATGCTTGTCGCTCTACAGGCACGATCGCCGGGGTAGGAGCGGGTGGGAGCCCCCAGATCTCCCTCAAGGTGGGAGAGTGCTAGCGACAGCTCTGAGCCGTCGTTAGCACCTGAGTGAGAAACTCTGCGACGGCTCAGAGCCTTCGTTAGCACTCAAGGGGTTAAACAATACAAATTCTGGAGTAGACTGTCCCTTTAATATATCTTCCTTTCTTCATCTTTATTTTTTTGAAGCATTAGAACACATTTGACATATTAGATGCCTATAAAGTTAGGCCTAGATTACAAGTGGAGCACTATTGATAGTGCAAGGAGTGCTATAAATATTGCAGGCCCGCTCTAAGAATAGTGTGTAATCTGAAAAAACAGAACACAAGAGAATGTTTAACGTGTCCGACATCTCTTTAGCATTCCCTATTCCTTCAATGAATAGCACAGGCACACTACACTCATATTTCAAATGGTGAGTTATGCGTTGAGCTTGAGTGCAACACATAAAAACGCTAAAAACATTTTTGCGTGGCTTGAGACCTGAAGTGTTAGGACTAGATTTAAAGTATAACAAAACACATGTTAAGCATATTAAAATAAAGTATTACACTCCTTTTTATACATATTAAATGTAAAAATATGTTTCTCATTGAAATAAACGTCTAAGGCCTCGCTTCCATTGAGTCGTTAAAAATGGAGCCGTAAGCTACCGAAGCGGACGACAGCTAAAAGTAATTTACGGCTCCATTTTAGTACCAGGTTTCCATTGAAAAGATTAGCGTGTTGCGCGCAGTCGCTCTTTTCGGCCGTACGTAAGTTTGCGTTGCCAACCGATGTCGGATTTGTCGAAAAGCGCGCCATAACAAGTGCATTGCCATGGTAACCCGACCTCTGTCTATAAGAATAACGGTTTGCGCCTGCGCTCTTTACCTGTGATCGCCTCTAGAGAGAAAGACACGGGAGCTAGTTGCGTTGGTAGGAGTTTTGGGTTTTTGAGAGTTGTTTGAGAGTTAGTGGAGAGTTTGATATTTGATTTTCATATATTCTTATTGTAGGCCTTATATAATATTAGGAACACACACACACATCCATACATTAGTTAATTAACACACATTAGTTTATACACACAAATACACACACACACACACACATACACACTTTTATTTGATACAAACACATTCACATTTTTTTTTCTTTTCATTAACCCCCATATCCCCATCTTCCTTTATTACTCCTTTCATTAATCCCCTTATTCCACTTCCCATCCCCCCTTTGACTACCCTTCCCTTCCTCACTATATAACTTGTTTTTTTATATATACATTTTTCCCATCCTATTTTTTTTTTTTTAGATCCCATATTTTTTGGTTCATTTGACTATATAGCTCACCCCTTTCTTCATTTGCATCCCTTATTATTTTTCTATAATTTTGTTCTAATCCTCCTTAGTTTTTCCTTTTTCATTTACATCCCTTTGTTTATTTTCACCCCCACAATTAGGTAGTTAGTTTTGGGGCTATTTAATTTAGGGTTTAGTTAGGTGAATTAGTGTAGTTAGGTAAGTTAGGGACTTTAGTGTTAGGTTAGAGTTAGGGAGGAAGGAGAAAGGGATGGATAGGCCTAGTGGAGTTGGGAAGGGGGTGGCTAGGGGGAGGGCAGTGGTGAGGGTGGATAGAGGGAGGGGGAGGGGGGAAGTAGGGAGTAGTATGGGCAGGAATAGGGGCCGAGGTTTGGGTGGAGGATTTGTCCTTCCTCAAACCCTGGCAGAGGAGGGAAGGAGAGAGGGTGGAAGAGGAATGGAGGTGGGAGGAGTGAGGAGGAGTCAGCCTCAGCTAGGCACAAAAAGAAAAGGGAAAGTGGGGCAGACTGTGGCAACTGGGGGTGGGGCTGGTGGTAGCCTGTCACAGCCTGCAGGGACAGAGGAGGTAGAGAGGGCTGGTCCCCAGTCACAGGAGGGAGAGTCTGTGTCTGCTGGCCCTTCAGGTGTGAAGGGCAGGCTTAGAGAGGAGAGGTACTCTGAGGAGGAGAAGGAGGCTCTTGTTGAGGCATACTTGGAGAGGGCAGCTCAGCTGGAGAACCCTAACCTGAGGCCGGCTGTCCGGAATAAGCTGTGGGAGGAGATTCGAGTGGCAGTCAGCTGCTTAGGACGTAATCGTTCTACTGCCAGCATTAAACACCGCTATCATGACTGCAGGAGGGAAACCAAAGCTAAGCTGGCACAGCAGGCCAAATTTGCACGTGGGACAGGTGGTGGTCCTAGCAAGAGAATACACCTAAGGTCATGGGAGGAGATGATGGCCAATGTCATCTCAGATGAATCTGTCCTAGGATGTAAGGGGACAATGGACACATCAGTGCCAGCTGAAGAGGTCCATGAAGGTGAATATTAAATATCATATGTAATAAATGTTTTATTTCTAACAAATATATGTTAACATCAGAAATATATATCGGCTTTGTTTTTTAAAATATAAATGTAATCATACACATGTGTAATACAGAATATAGAATGTTCATATATTATATATGTTTAGTAATCAATTGTGTTCAAGCATCAGTGGAAAACATACCTAGGTAGGATTAGTACAAGTAATGTTTTACATGGTTCAAAGTCTAATTTGCACAGTAACTTAAAGTGATAGTAAACCCAATTTTTTTATTTCATGATTCAGATAGAGCAGCAATTTTAAGCAACTCTCTAATGTACTACTATTATAAATATTTCTTTGTTCTCTTGGTATCTTTATTTGAAAAAGTAGGAATGTAAGCTATGTAGACTTTGCATTTTTGGTTCAGAACCCTGGCTAGCGCTCGTGATTGGTGGCTACATTTAGCCACCCAATAAGCAACAGCAACCCAGGTTCTGAAACAAAAATTGTCTGGCTCTTAAGCTTTACATTCTTGCTTCTCAAATAAAGATACCAAGAGAAGGAAGAAAATATGATAATAGGAGTAAAATATAAAATGTTGACTAAATTTGCATGCTCTGTCTGAATCATGAAAGTTTAATTTGTACTTCATTGCCCCTTTAATGGCATCTTAACATAGTTGTAGTGGATATATTCATCCTGATTTCTGGAGTGGCTATCTGCTCAAACAAGCAAGGGTATAGATTTAAATTCTTTCTATCTATATCATATATATGGACTATGTGTAATACAAAGAGTCGCTTAGAGGCACAATCTTTAAATATACACCTCTGGTTAAATATGTTTAAGTTCATACAGAAATAATATATATATATATATATATATATATATATATATATATATATATATATATATATATATATATATATATATATATATATATATATATATATATATATAAAACTATATCTATATCTATAAAATTGATTTTCAAATGTTAGATGTTTCATCAGATTAATTTATAATTACAATTTATTTTTCAGAATTGGAACATGAGTATGAGTCCTCAACAAGACCGGAGGCCAGTGATGTTCCGGAATTCAGTGAGGAGGAGGAGGGGGATGTTATTGAAGCTGGATACTCCTACCTCAGCATACTTGAAGGAGATGAGCAACAGCCACTGGCCTATGAGGTTGAAAATGTTCCTGGCCCATCCCCATATTCATCTGGGAGGACATATCATCAGATGCAGCCTCCACCACCACAGCATTATCAGATGCATCCTCCACCACAGCATTATCAGATGCATCCTCCACCACAGCATTATCAGATGCATCCTCCACCACCACAGCATCGGCAGATGCCTCCTTCATCACCACAGCATCAGCAGATGCATCCTTCATCACCACAGCATCAGCAGATGCATCCTCCACCGCAGCATATGTACTATATGCCACCTCAACAACAGATTCAGCACCCTCCCATGGCACAACAAATGCCGCCACCACTACCACCACAACAACAATCACCACCCCCCCCCACCAATGTCTGTCCTCAATTGGATATTGAGCCACCCACACAGTCCCCAAGACTGAGTGACGACAACCTCACACAGAGCCAGGAATATGTGCCGGAGACACCTATACAGCCACAAGTGCCCCCCATGGAATCCACTATCCCCGCACAGTCCCAGCAGGATGCTCTACTGAGGCTCATTCACAGGGAGCTTAGACTTACTAGGCTCCAGCAGCAGCAGGATTTCAGGAGGCTACAGAGCCAGATGGACATACATAATGCCGCACTCGTCCGCCTGGCAGAGGCAGTGGAGAGGGTTGCAGATAGGCCGCAAACTCCCTCCTCACTCGCATCCTCCGTTATCTCCCTGCAGGACCCTGAATCGCATGTTTTAGCCTCCCAGTCAGCTGGTGTGCGTCGCCCAAGACGCCACACTTCCATCCCAAGTACCTCTCCTCCAAAGGCCAAATCCCGCCACAAGCATTAATAAGTATTTTTCTTTTTAAATTATTTCCAGATATATAATATCTAATTTTTTTTATGAAGCACTTTCTTAAGTGTGATTTCCATCTCATAAATATGCATATATTTTTCTAATCAAAATTAGAAAATATATTTCAAAATTGTTTTAATAGCTGTTTATTTTCAAAACATTAACAGCTTTATTCATTTTTATTTCACATGATGTCAATTAATATGCAGGTGTACATTGTTGATAAATGTATGTGTCCTTTTATTGAGGATATTATGCCGTTTAAGAATACTTGGGGATACGTGTCTGAAATTTATACAGTATATGCTATCTAACATTGGTCAACGTGACATGTGTAAATGTTATGATTTATATTCCACAAGCATATGTTGTTTGCTCCTTCAGATGAAGCTAATAAGGCTTATACAGTTATAGAAGAGTTGAAAAGTAAATATTCCTTCCTGTTGATATGGCCAAACACCTTGCATTCATTATAGTCCTATGTGGAATGTAATATCTGAAATATATACCTATCATGACTAATACCTATCATGACTAATGCACTCCTTTTTGTCAAGATTATTATTCAATATTTAGAATAATTAGATAAATGTATCTTTATGATATTTAAGCAATGATGTATACACAACATATATGTGATTGCCATGATATAGAGGTGATTAATACATTTTAATTGACATCATATGAACAGACACAGACTCTCCCTGGGACCAATGCACAATGCACTTTTAAATTGTTTCAATAATTCCATGTTAAAGACAATACTTCATATCTCTTGAAGTATGGAATATTAAGCACTTATGTATTTTGGTTAATAGTCTAAATATTGCAAATGTATTATCTGCTTTAGCAGACACGACATTACATATATTTTATAAATATTAGTACTATGACACATAACTTTAATGTGTCATCGTTTTGTATTGAATAAATATGATTTTATTACAAGACCAGAGACTCATATTTTGCTTTCTTTCCTTTACTACTTAAATGCAGTATTTAAAAGCATATAGATATACATAACAAAAACTGTCAACATTTGAAAAAAGACAGTAAAAAAGTATACAGACCAGTGACCAATAACATAGGAGAACTGGTTAAACAAAGACAAAGTGACCAATCAGCTCAAACATATAGCTAATAAACTGTCCAAAATCAAACCCCAACTCCTCTTTCTTTTACTGCTTGCAGAAGAGATAAGTATTTCAGTTTTCTCTTGAATAAATTGTATTATTATTCGTTTTATTTGGATTGTATTTTAGTTCAATATTTATTGTAACTGTTCTTTTTTAGTCCGTTTCCGTTTTTTCCCTTTTTAGCATTTATTTTTTCTATTTAACCTTTAATTTTCGCTATATCGCCATATATTTTATTGATATTGTTCCGGTTTTACATTTTGTTATTTTTACCTTATTTTATCCCCTCTTTTTCCCTTCTTACATGTCCGTTTTTTCTCTGCCCTATATCGTGTCCTCCATTTTGTCCCTCGGGCTGACGCGCATGCGCACTGGTCTCCTCTGTCTTGCTGCGTCACACCCGCCCTCTAGTTCAGTCTGAATCTCTTCCCGGTCAGTCGCAACTTTGTTGCAAGTGTTAGAGAAAAAATTTCTTCAAATCCCTTATCTGTTTTGACGATCTCTGTCTCCATCTAGTGACTATTTGTCACTTTCATTGTTTTTTAATACACTCATTTAATACACTCAATTTTATTCATTTGGTTTTTAATCTCAGTTTTGGGTCAATTCTTACTTTATATATTTCTTATAATTAGCTTTATTTGATAATTCATTTTATTCATTATTTCATTATTTATTTATTTTATTTCTTATTTTGAATATGTCTCAAATTTCTGAAAATATTTCTCTCAATGCAGAGAATGTACAAAACATGATAGATTCTTCAATGAATTCTATGCTGGAAAAAATTTCACTTTTAATTAATAAATCTAATTCAAAAAAGGCTATTAAAAGAAAAAGAAAAGTTTCCAGCGCTATTACAGCGAGTAAAAAGTTGGTGAAAAAATCTCGCCAACTTGCTTCCAGCTCTGTTATTCCTTGCAGGAAAGGAAGCAAAACCCCTGCTATCTCCTCTACTCCCAAGAGGTCACTTATGGGAGAGGCTTTGGCCACAAAAAATGATACTGACTGTGTCTCATCTACAGACATTAATTCTGATTCCTCTTTGGATTCAGATAATTCTAATGAATTTTTAAATGATATTTCTTCTGAGGATTCTTTGGCTTCTCCGAAGATCAAAAAATTTAAAAAGTCTTTAAAGAAATCTAAACACAGTAAGAAAGATTCTGATGAGAAAATATTTTATGATTGTCTAGGTAATCCTAGGTTTAATGCGGATGAACTACATCATCCTAGATCTGCTGAGTGGTGCCCAACTAATGACATAGCAGATTTCATTGACTTTCAGTTACGCCAACCTTTAAAAAGGGACTCTAGGAATAAAATGAGAGCCGAATGTCCCAGACCTATTCTCCCTAATAATGCCTGTTGTACCCCTGAGGTGGATCCTAAGATTCTGAAATTTATTGGTTCCCCTGGGTTTAAATTAAAGAAAGGAATGGATAGGGCCTGGAAGATATGCCAGGATAAAATGTTGGACTCTGTAGGTCCTTTATCAAAACTTTTTGACATGGCAGAACAGGCTGTTTACGATAATACATTAATGGACCCTGTAGTGGTTAGGGAGTGGTTACAAAGGATGCTCAGTTTCATCGGAAATGCTAATTCCGCTATGTATACTGAGCGTAGAAGAAATATCTTGAGGAGAATTGACCCTAGAGTCTGCGATTTCGCAGTTAACGAAATTCACCCTGATACCAATGGTTTACTATTTGGAGACACCTTTATTAAAGAGTTAAATAATTATGTTAACACCTTTTCGAATCTTAATAAAGTGAGAACATCCATGAAGAAAATTTTTTATCAAGACCGTTTTTCTGATCAGGCCGGGAAAGGAAGAGGCCGTTTTCCCGGCCGTCCATCATATCCCAATAGGTCTCAATTTTCACACCAACAGTTTCAATATCAACAGAGACAATTTCAGAACCCAACCTCTTCAGGTTTCTTCCCATCCAGAGGAAGATTCTGGAATCCACGCTTACAAAGATCAAGACAAAGATCCCGTACCCCTCAAGGTAAATCTTTTTCTTCCCTTTCATGTTTCTTCCCTAAACATTATAGGAGGCAGAATCTCTCTTTTTGCTCAAAATTGGAATCTCATAACTACAGATCTATGGGTTCTTCAAACAATTTCAGGTCTTTTTATAGATTTTATTTCTACTCCTATTCAAAATTCTCTTCCTCTTCCAATAAAATTTTCTATTTCAGACAGAACTCTAGTTCAAAACGAAATTTTATCCCTTCTTTCAAAACAGGCTATAGAACCAGTTTTGGATCCTCAGGACTGTTTCTTAAGCAATCTTTTTCTCGTAAAAAAGAAAAATGGTCAATATCGTCCGGTCATAAATTTAAGATCCTTAAATTCTTTCGTTGTTTATCAACATTTCAAAATGGAAGGAATTCATCTTCTCAGAGAATGCCTTTTAGACAACGATTATTTAGTAAGATTAGATCTGACAGATGCATATCTTACAGTTCCGGTGGCTCAGGAACACAGGAAATATCTCTCTTTTGTTTGGGAAGGAGAAGTTTGGAATTTCACTTGTATGCCTTTTGGTCTATCTTCGGCCCCCTGGATTTTCACCAAATTAATGAAGCCAATTATTACTTGGCTTCGTCTGAGAGGTGTTCGTCTTATAATCTATTTAGACGATATTTTAATCATGAATCAGTGTCCTGTCATTTTAAAATCTCAAATTCAACTTTCTATTTATATTTTAGAAAGTTTGGGCTTTTTAATCAACAAAGAGAAATCAGTTCTCTCTCCAACAAAATCTCTAACCTTTTTAGGCTTTCAAATAGACACTGTGAATTCTACTCTCAGTCTTCCCAAAGAAAAAATAGTAAATATCAAGAAAGAAATTTCAAAAACTCTTTCTTTATCTTTAGTTCCCATCAGGACTATAGCCAGGATAGTGGGGTTACTCTCATCCTCTATTCAGGCTATTTTCCCTGCTCCACTCCATTACAGGGAACTTCAACGTTTAAAAATTTTTCATCTTCAGAAAGGTCTTTCTTATTCTCATTTAATTCATTTATCTTCAGAAGCCAAGGAAGAACTTTCTTGGTGGCTCTCTCACATAGAAGCTTGGAACGGGAGAGCCATTTTCGGGAAAGCTCCAGATTTGATTATAGAATCCGATGCCAGTCGCTCGGGCTGGGGAGCTCGTTGCGGTCCTTCAATCACGGGCGGAAAATGGTCGTCAGAAGAAAAGCGTTTTCATATAAATTGCTTAGAACTTTTGGCAGGCTCTTTTGCAGTCAAAAGTTTTGTCAAAGATTCTTTTCCTGTGTCCATTTTATTCAGAATGGACAATATTTCAGCTGTTCGTTACTTGAATCGTCTCGGTGGTACAAAATCGAGAGATTTATCGATTATTACGAAAGATTTCATTCATCTTTGCTTGGACAGAAATATTTCGGTCAAAGCGGAATACATTCCAGGTTTATCCAACGTCGCGGCGGATTGGGGTTCCCGATATCTGACAGATTCCAGCGATTGGAAACTTCATCATCAAGTGTTTCAGTCGCTTCAGTCTCTCAGAGGACCCTTCTCGATAGATCTGTTTGCTTCGAGACTGAATTTTCAGATTCAGCCTTATTTCAGTTGGCGTCCAGATCCAGATGCTCTAGCGATAGATGCTTTTCTTCACCCTTGGCCTCGTCTGTCAGCTTACGCGTTCCCTCCATTCTCCATGATTCAGAGAATAATTTCGGTAGTCCGACGGGATCTTCTTTCAATTCTTCTGATCACTCCCCTGTGGCCATCTCAACCTTGGTACCCATCTCTGCTAGAACTATCTGTCAACCATCCGGTTCTTCTTCCTATTTTTCCTCTTCTATTGTCAGATCCAGAAGGTCTTCCTCACGACCTTATTCTTCAAGGATCTCTTCGTCTCATAGCCTGGTCAATTTCGGGCAACCTTCATCTCTCCAGGGCTTATCACAACAAGCTCAAAATCTTCTCCAAGACTCATTGGCTCCAGGGACCAAAAAATGTTATTTTTCCGCATGGACCAGATGGTCTGGCTGGTGCTTGGAGAGAAGTTTGGATCCCCTTTCAGTTGATGTAACTTTTATTATTAATTTTCTTACATCTCTTTTTGAATCAGGCTTAGCTTATAGAACTATTAATGTTTCTAGATCTGCTATTTCTGCCAAACATTCTTTTATTAATAATTTTCCTGCAGGTCAACACCCTTTAGTTCGTAAATTAATGAAAGCTATAAAACTTAAAAGACCTCCTACTCCTAAATATTCTTCCTTCTGGGATGTAGACCTCGTTTTTTCTCTTTTTAAATCTTGGCCTTCTAATGAATTTTTATCTCTTAAGCAACTTTCTACTAAATTAGCTACTCTTTTATGTCTAATTTCTTTTCGCAGGGTTTCGGATGTTAGAGCTTTAGATTATAATTCTAAACGTTTCACTCCTGAAGGTGTTACCTTTTTTATTTCTAAAAGAACTAAATCCTTTTCAACTTCTATATTTTATCCTTATTTACCTAATGAACCTTTGCTTTGTGTGGTGTTGTGTTTAAAAGAGTATGAACGTAGAACTTCTGTTTTTCGTACTTCTTCTTCTATTCAACTTTTGTTGTCTTTTGTTCCTCCTCATTTACCTGTTTCTTCTATCTCTATTGCCAGGTGGGTTAAATGGGTTATGAGTGAAGCAGGTATTGATTTATCTTTTTCTGCTCACTCTGTTAGAGGATCAGCCGCTTCTAAAGCATTTTTGAAAGCTGCCACCCTTCAACAAATTTTGGATGCAGCTGACTGGTCTTCAGATTCGATTTTTAAACAATTTTATTTTAAACCCATTGAACATGCCTCGCTTTATTTATTTTGTTAGTTGCTTTAAACTAGCAAAATATGAGTCTCTGGTCTTGTAATAAAATTCGGATTATCCTAAGTTATGAAGGTATAATCTAGATTTTATTAAAGACACAGAGACGAGTATTTTCCCACCTCTTCTTTTCTTCTTTAATTTCCCTCCCTTTTTATATATGTTATAATATTGTAATTCTCTTCATTATATATTTATTTTAGTTACCAATCCATATGCAGGATACCATCTTGGATGGATTTATCCCTTCTCATCTATCTGATTGGTCACCTCATCTATCAAGTTCATCTCATCCTTTACAAAGTTCAAGTTGGTGGTGTTCTTCCTCCTTTCATTGGAAACCTTCTCTTCGGATGGTCAACATATCCTGGATTTCTATCTTCAGTCTTCTTTGTTTCCTGTTTGGTTGGTGTTGTTTGATCATCATGGACTGTTTTCTTCCTTCATCTAATATCAAGAAAGAGGAGTTGGGGTTTGATTTTGGACAGTTTATTAGCTATATGTTTGAGCTGATTGGTCACTTTGTCTTTGTTTAACCAGTTCTCCTATGTTATTGGTCACTGGTCTGTATACTTTTTTACTGTCTTTTTTCAAATGTTGACAGTTTTTGTTATGTATATCTATATGCTTTTAAATACTGCATTTAAGTAGTAAAGGAAAGAAAGCAAAATACTCGTCTCTGTGTCTTTAATAAAATCTAGATTATACCTTCATAACTTAGGATAATCCGAATTTTCACATTGAAAATTACATTTTAATGAGGGTAAATCTGTAATAATAAAACTCATCTTCATTATAAACAACTTATTTCCTTTGAATTATTTTTCTATATGTATTGAGATTATATATAGCATCCCTGGGCAAAGGTTTCATTTTGAATAGGTAGATATTTTATTTAAATTTATAATATTTTACCAGGAAAGATACATTGAGATTTCTATAGTTTTCAAGTATGTCCTGGGTACACAAAACATTACATTGATACAATGGGTACAATAAAAAAAAATAATAATAATACATATGCCCAAAAATTTAACATAGAACAGGTAGGAAATATATAATCAACAATGACAGGTGCATTCTGTTTTGAGATATGTAGAGAGGGATCTCTTAAAGGATATTAGGCATGGGGAAGGTTTAAAAGTGTGCGGGAGGTCGTTCCATAATTGTGGTGCTTGCATATATTTTTATATGCACATACATATTGAAATTTCTATGACAACATGGGTGCAAATATTCCTATACATAGGACCAATAAATGTAGCATATATAATGTTATTTGTACATTGAAACACTCATAAATTTTTTTTGATTTGCAATTTCAATGAGAAACAGGCCTCAAAAAGCTCTTTTTTCCTCCTTTACACCTAGTTGAGCTGGGGGTAATATGTCTCAATGTATCGACAGCCTCCGACAGTGTATTAACGGTTAGCGCTTTCAATGGAAACCTGGTATAATTTATCGATTAACGGCTTCTATTACTTTCTATGGGACGCGAAAATCTTTTCGGCAGCCGAAGTCCGGAAGCCGATATAGAGGTATAACGCGCCATTGGAAACAGTCGTTAAACGCTATTGCTTTCGACAGCATATTTAACGGTTTGCGAGTGCACGCAAACTGAATTACGACTCAATGGAAGCGAGGCCTAAGCGTTTTAAAGGAATATGGTATATGACAAGGTGTTTGACTGGGAAGGGCTAAATGGTATGTGTGCACATATACTTACATACACATACAGTATATACATACACGCATTCATATATATATATATATATATGTATGTATATATATATATATATATATATATATATAATTCTATCAAAGGTATGCACTCCTCATCCATGGTAATGGCCACGGTGCTAACAGCAAATTAAATCCTGCTTGTATACAGAAAGCCCTCAATGGACTTCGTATAGATGCAAACAACAACTTTATATTCCAAAGTTAAAAAGCCATATATATATATAATAGAAATACTTGAAATAGCATTGTTTTTCACTCAGAAGGAAATGTTTGTGTATATATATATATATATATATATATACAGTATATATATTTATATATTTAAAATGTTATTTTCAACTTGTAATAGGTGTGTAAGAATAGGAACAATATTGGTTAAACTTGAGCAGTGTTAGAGCTCAATAGCGCTAATATTTTTGCACTCCACTTGCAATCTAGGCTTTAATATCTAAAAACATTTTTTTTAAATCTTTTTTTCTGTCTTTTTTTTTTTATTGAGTTTTTCAAGATACATAGATGAAATATTAAAATAAATATTATACCACACATCTTAAACAGTAATATCATATTGAATATTACTCCTTCAATTAGATTTAGGGAGCCATTGTGGACTCCAACCAATGTTCCACGAAGAAGCATCATCTGAAGGAGATATGTATATGAGAAAGAGAAGAGAGGCCCACTCTTGGACCCTGGATCCTATAAATATGGTTTCTTCTGTTAAGTGTGATCAGTCCACGGGTCATCATTACTTCTGGGATATTACTCCTCCCCAACAGGAAGTGCAAGAGGATTCACCCAGCAGAGTTGCATATAGCCCCTCCCCTCTACGTCACCCCCAGTCATTCTCTTGCACCCAACGACTAGATAGGATGTGTGAGAGGACTATGGTGATTTTATTTAGTTTATTTCTTCAATCAAAAGTTTGTTATTTTTTTAATAGCACCGGAGTGTGTTATTCCTTCTCTGGTAGAGTTTGAAGAAGAATCTACCAGAGTTTTTACTATGATTTTAGCCGGAGTTGTTAAGATCATATTGCTGTTTCTCGGCCATCTGAGGAGAGGTAAACTTCAGATCAGGGGACAGCGGGCAGTTTATTCTGCAAAAAGGTATGTAGCAGTTTTTATTTTCTAACAATGGAATTGCTGAGAAAATCCTGCCATACCGACATTATATCATGTATGTATAATTTACATTTTAGTATTCTGGGGAATGGTACTTCACTGGAATTACACTGTGTATATAAGATTTTAGCCTAATAGAAATACAACAGGCTTTTTTAATAATTCTTAATTATGTTAAACGTTTTTGCTGGAATGTAAAATCGTTTTCATTTTCTGAGGTACTGGGTGAATAAAATGTTTGGGCACTATTTTTCCACTTGGCAGTTGCTGGATATAATTATGACAGTTTTTAATCTCTCTCACTGTTGTGTGTGAGGGGGTGGGACCTTTTTTTGGCGCTTTTGCTACGCATCAAAAATTTCAGTCAAAAGCTCATTGTTTTTTCCTGCATGTTCCGGTTTATCTCTAACAGAACCCAGGGATCTTCAAAGCTAATTTGAGGGAAGTAATCTAACAGAGCTGTAAGATTGTAGTTGACAAACCAAACAAAGAAAGAAGCGTTTCTACGCTGCATACAAGAACTATTGTTAATGGGAGTAATCCATCCAGTTCCACGGTCGGAACAGGGACAAGGGTTTTACTCAAATCTGTTTGTGGTTCCCAAAAAAGAGGGAACTTTCAGACCAATACTGGATTTAAAGATCCTAAACAAATTCCTAAGAGTTCCATCATTCAAAATGGAGACTATCCGGACAATTTTACCCATGATCCAAGAAGGTCAGTACATGACCACAGTGGACTTAAAGGACGCTTACCTTCACATACCGATTCACAAAGATCATTACCGGTATCTAAGGTTTGCCTTTCTAGACAGGCATTACCAGTTTGTGGCTCTTCCATTCGGATTGGCTACAGCTCCAAGAATCTTCACAAAGGTTCTAGGTGCTCTTCTGGCGGTACTAAGACCGCGGGGAATTTTGGTAGCTCCTTACCTAGACGACATTCTGATACAAGCTTCAAGCTTTCAAACTGCCAAGTCTCATACAGAGTTAGTACTGGCATTTCCAAGGTCACATGGATGGAAGGTGAACGAAAAGAAAAGTTCACTCGTTCCACTTACAAGAGTTCCCTTCCTGGGGACTCTTATAGATTCTGTAGAAATGAAGATTTACCTGACAGAAGACAGGTTAACAAGACTTCAAAGTGCTTGCCGCACCCTTCATTCCATTCAACACCCATCGGTGGCTCAATGCATGGAGGTAATCGGCCTAATGGTAGCAGCAATGGACATAGTGCCATTTGCTCGCTTACACCTCAGACCACTGCAATTGTGCATGCTAAGTCAGTGGAATGGGGATTACTCAGACTTGTCCCCTTCTCTGAATCTGGATCAAGAGACCAGAAATTCTCTTCTATGGTGGCTTTCTCGGCCACATCTGTCCAGGGGGATGCCATTCAGCAGACCAGACTGGACAATTGTAACAACAGACGCCAGCCTTCTAGGTTGGGGTGCCGTCTGGAATTCTCTGAAGGCTCAGGGACAATGGAGTCAGGAGGAGAGTCTCCTGCCAATAAACATTCTGGAATTGAGAGCAGTTCTCAATGCCCTCCTGGCTTGGCCCCAGTTGACAACTCGGGGGTTCATCAGGTTTCAGTCGGACAACATCACGACTGTAGCTTACATCAACCATCAGGGAGGGACAAGGAGCTCCCTAGCAATGATGGAAGTATCAAAGATAATTCGCTGGGCAGAGTCTCACTCTTGCCACCTGTCAGCAATCCACATCCCGGGAGTGGAGAATTGGGAGGCGGATTTCTTAAGTCGTCAGACTTTTCATCCGGGGGGAATGGGAACTTCATCCGGAGGTCTTTGCCCAAATACTTCGACGTTGGGGCAAGCCAGAGATAGATCTCATGGCGTCTCGACAGAACGCCAAGCTTCCTCGGTACGGGTCCAGATCCAGGGATCCAGGAGCAGTCCTGATAGATGCCCTGACGGCACCTTGGGACTTCAGGATGGCTTATGTGTTTCCACCTTTCCCGATGCTTCCTCGATTGATTGCCAGAATCAAACAGGAGAGAGCATCAGTGATTCTGATAGCACCTGCATGGCCACGCAGGACTTGGTATGCAGACCTGGTGGACATGTCATCCTGTCCACCTTGGTCTCTACCTCTGAAACAGGACCTCCTGATACAGGGTCCTTTCAAACATCAAAATCTAACTTCTCTGAAGCTGACTGCTTGGAAATTGAACGTTTGATTTTATCAAGACGTGGGTTTTCTGAGTCAGTTATTGACACCTTAATACAGGCCAGGAAGCCTGTTACCAGGAAGATTTACCATAAAATATGGCGTAAATACCTATATTGGTGTGAATCCAAAGGTTACTCTTGGAGTAAGGTTAGGATTCCTAGGATATTGTCTTTTCTACAAGAAGGTTTAGAAAAGGGTTTATCTGCTAGTTCATTAAAGGGACAGATCTCAGCTCTGTCTATTCTGTTACACAAACGTCTGTCAGAAGTGCCAGACGTTCAGGCTTTTTGTCAGGCTTTAGCGAGGATTAAGCCTGTGTTTAAGACTGTTGCTCCACCATGGAGTTTAAATCTTGTTCTTAACGTTTTACAGGGCGTTCCGTTTGAACCCCTCCATTCCATTGATATAAAGTTGTTATCTTGGAAAGTTCTATTTTTAATGGCTATTTCGTCGGCTCGAAGAGTCTCTGAATTATCAGCCTTACATTGTGATTCTCCTTATTTGATTTTTCATTCGGATAAGGTAGTTCTGCGTACTAAACCTGGGTTCTTACCCAAGGTAGTCACTAACAGGAATATCAATCAGGAGATTGTTGTTCCATCTTTGTGTCCAAATCCTTCTTCAAAGAAGGAACGTCTTCTGCACAATCTGGATGTAGTTCGTGCCCTAAAATTTTACTTACAGGCAACTAAAGAATTTCGACAGACGTCTTCCCTGTTTGTCGTTTACTCTGGTCAGAGGAGAGGTCAAAAAGCTTCTGCTACCTCTCTCTCTTTTTGGCTTCGTAGCATAATACGTTTAGCCTATGAGACTGCTGGACAGCAACCTCCTGAAAGAATTACAGCTCATTCCACTAGAGCTGTGGCTTCCACTTGGGCCTTTAAGAATGAGGCCTCTGTTGAACAGTTTTGCAAGGCTGCAACTTGGTCTTCGCTTCATACTTTTTCCAAATTTTACAAATTTGACACATTTGCTTCCTCGGAGGCTATTTTTGGGAGAAAGGTTCTTCAGGCAGTGGTTCCTTCTGTATAAAAGAGCCTGCCTATCCCTCCCGTCATCCGTGTACTTTTGCTTTGGTATTGGTATCCCAGAAGTAATGATGACCCGTGGACTGATCACACTTAACAGAAAAAAACATAATTTATGCTTACCTGATAAATTCCTTTCTTCTGTAGTGTGATCAGTCCACGGCCCGCCCTGTTTTTTAAGGCAGGTAATTATTTTTAAATTATACTCCAGTCACCACTACACCCTTGGTTCCTCCTTTCTCGTTGGTCCTTGGTCGAATGACTGGGGGTGACGTAGAGGGGAGGGGCTATATGCAACTCTGCTGGGTGAATCCTCTTGCACTTCCTGTTGGGGAGGAGTAATATCCCAGAAGTAATGATGACCCGTGGACTGATCACACTACAGAAGAAAGGAATTTATCAGGTAAGCATAAATTATGTTTTTCCAGCTGAATATAGGTGTTATAAAAAAATATATTATAAAAAATGCGCTGGATAGAAACATAGATATTGACAGCAGATTAGAGCCATAGGCCCAGCAATTCTGCACAATATTTCCTAAAAGTATAAACTTATCTAGTTCGTAGGATAACCTTATGCTTGTCCCAAGCATTCTTAAAGTCCTCCACAGTGTTTGTCGTTACGACCTCTTGTGGAAGTTTATTCCATGAATCAATAACCCTTTCTGTAAAGAAGTGCTTCCTCAAATTACTCCTGAATCTACTACCCTTCAGCTTGAGATCATGACCCCTTGTTCTTGAATTGTCCTTTTTATGTAAATTACTCATAGCCTCATTTTTTCTAAGCCCTTTAATATACTTGAAAGTTGCTATCATATTACCTATTTCCCTTCTCTCCTCTAAGCTAAACATATTTAGGTCATTGAGCCTCTCCTGGTACGTTTTAATTTTTAGACCATGTACCATTTTGGTAGCCCTCCTTTGTACAGATTCAAGTTTGTTTATATCCTTCTAAAGATATTTCCTCTAGAACTGCACACAATACTCAAGATGAGGCATTACTAATGATCTGTGAAGTGGCATAAGAACATTACTATTTCTGCTGCAAATACCTTTGTATGCATCCAAGAATTCTGCAGGTCTTACTTGCTGCAGTACTACATTGTTTACTAAATTTTAAATAATCTGAAATAATAATTCCCAAGTCCTGCTCCTCAAGTTCAAAGTAAACGTGATCGCCAGAGGATAATTATATTTTACACTCGTCGGGTTAGTGCAACTGGAACCCTTGAGTAAAGGGTAGTGCATTGAAAAAAGTAGCACTAGACACCATAATTTTTAAGAATTATTATTAATATTTTTTTAATATTCTATATTTAATATTTCAAGAATGTGCTTTAAGATTAGTAATTCTTCATGTACACTAACCTAACACCGTGTTAGACCTAAAGTGTGAAACCCGAATTGCGTTACACATATTTTACATTCTTATGTTCTTTACAAAGATTTGTTTTTATTTTTTGTTATTAAATATATATTTCTATATATATCTGATAATGTAAAATAGATATCTAAACGTATATAGCTATAGGAATAGACATACAGGTATAGGTATATACAGATATATATAATAAAAAAAATCTGCATGTGAAGAACATTGAAATAAAAAATATGAATAACTCCTGTCGGGTTATCGCACAAGCGATAAGTGTAAGTTTTTTCTTCTGCTCTCTCCATTGAAGCCTATGGGAAGAATAAGTTAAATGCAAAAGCAAAATTCGAAATCCTTTGGTTAGAGTGCGTTGGGTTTCGCTTGCGTGCAACCTTTTTACTTTCAACTTGTAATACGGGGGATACCTGACGTGAGCAAATAGATTATTTCTAGCATGTTTATGCTAGAAGCACTAAATAGCACACCACTTGTAATCTAGCTTAATATGCTTGTAATTTACATGAAGAGCAACATTACAGTAGAGACAGAAATTGACTATACTGCAGGAAACCATATAGCTTTGTTCATGCAACTGTATATAAGCGTTAGAAAAGTGTGAAAAAACAACAAATGTGTATTCTTAAATTGTTGATATTAATATAGAAATATATGCTAAAACATTCTCATAATAAACCATACTATATAGGAGTCTAGTATTATTCAGTGCATATAGGAAAAAAATGACATACGGTATGAGGAAATGCAAGTATGGGGAAGTGTACAAAAAGATTAATTAAAATAGAGATACCTAGCCAACTGTTAGGTAGTTGCTGAAATTATGAGTTATCTCCATTCATATAACAAGTGATAAGTGAACCTATATTTAAGGCACTATAAAGCATCAGTATGGGCACAAAGTAACAGAGTCAAGGGTCAGCCACACAATGGCCAACAGGAACAGAAGTGACTACAATGGGACTAAAGCAAGCTGGGATTTGATGGGTTAAAAAAAGTATAAAAGGAGATCATAGATGAACTTCTGTTTAATCCCAAATCAATATATATGACATAATGATGATAATGGGAATTCTGCAGGTAAATATATAGTAATATCCAGGGCAATTTGCACAACCTTACTCATATCATATGTTTCACAAGTTATATGATAAGACAATATAAATATTGTTTATATAACCAATTTGTCGATCTAAGCATAGAAAGAAGGATCTATTGGACCATAATATATTAGTAGGACTTTAAGTGTACTTTTACAGAGCCTCTTATTTGTAATACCACAAAGCGCATAGGACATCAGTGCAACATATATATTAATAAACAGCAAACACACCTAATACACTATCAAACCTGAGTCAAAATATTTCTCTCTTACAACTAGAGTTGCACCCAGACAGTCTGGATACTATGAATGAGACAGAATAGTCCTATATAATAGTATCAGTGTTAAGTCTCTGCTTTAAACGTCATCAAGGTAACAATGAAAAATAAATTAAGATAAATGACCAGAACTGGTCTGAATGTTGACAAAAGAAAACAACATTAGACCATCCAGTTGCCAGAACTTCTGCCTCACATAGTAGTCATTAAAAGTAACTGGTCAGCCAACACCTCTCTTTAAAAGTACTGTTTCGCTGAGATAAACTCGCTTTCTAATTTCTGCAATAGAGGCACATAAACTGCTCCTCTCAGACTTTAATATCTGCACTACTTCATCCACAAGTTTTCTGATATCTGATGAAAATGTTCATACATTTCACTGATCTGCCATTGGATTTAATGCTCAGATCGGGAAACTGCAGCTGTTTAGGGTTGTTGGTTAGCTTCCCTCTCAGTCTTGCCTGCTTCTTCATACTCTGGGATTCATATCCAGTGACTGCTGAAGTTAAATTGTTTGTCTCAAATGCACAGCTTCCTTCCTATCCCAGACAGCAGCGGCAGTGTGCTTAGAGTGGTCCTATACCAGGACTACGTGGCACCTAACCCAAGGCCATCTGAAACATCTAAATCTTTTCTCAGTGTGATCTATGTCCTCTCAATCTTTTACGGCCAAATTCTGGGAATATTGAGAGAACTAGCATCCCTGGATCTTTTCCCATAGTGATCTCCCTGCTGGACACTAGGGACAGGATCAGAAAATATAGGAGTTAAGGTGGGATAGATCATCCCCACTGAGAGTTTAGTAGGTTGGGGTATTTCAGTAGGACTCAAAATTACAGCTGGACCACATCTCTGACAGTCTTTAATTTTGTTCTCACTGGCCCTTAAGTCTGAAGAATTGTACTGATCACTTAAAGGTAGAAAAAGCAAACAGAACGTTAGTTCGAGCTTAGAAAAATTATGTTGGAGAAGTTGGAGCACTTCCTCCTTCCACCTCTCAATTGCAACCATATTATTTTTCTGTCAAGTAGCTGCATACACACTGCCCCCCTTCATACTCGCTATATATATATATATATATATATATATATATATATATATATATATATATATATATATATATCTATATATATATATATATATATATATATATATATATATATATATATACTCTTGTCCTTTGTACAGTAAAAGTGAACAGTCTAGCAGTGACTGTTATACCTGGATTACTAAGGGGGGGTTGTCTAGGTGTTGCAGGTAGACGGCCACCCAAGGCCTCGACATTCCGGACCAGAGTGCCTGATAAAAACAGCAAATTTGGAATCAATTGATTACTCGGTATGTGAGTGATCTTTATATGATGAGGGTTAGTTAAATCTCTCACAATAATGAGCAGGTTATGCAGATCACCACAGTAGATTCTGGTAATGCGAGTAGGATCGCTGCCTGAACATGCCCTCCCCCCGCTTCTCTTACTCCCTCATATTATATCCCTTATAGCTCTTCCTATATAATTCCTTTTTATTTCCTCTCCCTTCACTTTCTTGCTTATACCTACTCTCTGTTTTATCCACTTTTAGAAATTAAGTATTGAATCAATTCTAATCTGTCAACCAATATTCAGCTATTTGTTGGCTGTTGATGAAATAGGCGAAAGATTAGTGAGGCAGACTGGAACACAGAAAACAAACAAGCCATGAAAAGATGACATTAACAGATGAAGAGTGTAAAAGACATAAAGAAGGAGAAAACAACCAAATATGTTAACAGCCTACCTGATCAGTAAGAAGTTTAGACAGACCCAAGAGACCAGCAAAAAGCTGCTAGGGTGCTACTTAAAACACATTTGGTAGGTATATTTTAATATGTATCCTAGTAGATCACAAGACCTCCAGAAATTTAGGTTGCAAGCCACTAAACCATGGGTGGTTATATACTGAGTTAGAATTTTCGGCAAGGTCATAAGTCCTTAAAATTCCACTTTACTTTTGAGTGGACTAGAAACACCTGACTAGTAAATTTTTCCATGACAGTTAAACTTTATTAATATGTTTCAAACTCTGTATTTTAACAGCCTGATATAGATGATAGATAGATAGTCAGAAAGAGATAGATAGCTAAATAGAAAGATAGATGGCATTTGTCTTCAATGAATAGATTATGTTTTACTAAATGACTGGTTAATTATCTCCTGTGTTCCTTTAATACGACTTCTTAAAACCCCTATGTGAACAAACAATTTGAATCCAAATAATAATATAAAATAAAGATAAATATATAACAGATTTTACAGTAAATGAGTTACTAATCTTGTCCAGTGATTGTGTTTTACAATATCTACCCACTCCTTTCTTCTCTAAGTTTTTGCGATGAGCCAGACATAAAGGCTTTATTTACCAAGCTGCAATAGCAGCTTCGGAGCCCTGGCATTTCAGGCTTGCCATCTAAAGTGTTGCGGATTGCAATCATCTCAATTGGATCATGATGATTGACAACCCCTTTTGTGCACGATTGGCCACACGCAAGCAGGGGGCGGCATTGAACAAGCAGTGGCTTGTGCAATATTTACTGCAGGCAGCGTAAGATGTTAGTAGGTTATTTTGCTATGTAGGGGGCTGATGGTTTAGGGGTTAATAGTGTAGGTTACTTTGTACAGTTGGGGGCTGGTAGTTTAGGGATTAATAGTGTAGTGTGGACTTTGCAGTGGGCTATGTGGCGGTTTAGGGGTTATTAGAGTAGGGGGTTGCATGGCGATTCGTGTTAGCGTGCGAGAATGGGTGTTAGGTTTTTCCACTTTTCTTCTCCATTTAATTCAATGGGAGATTACGTTAACGCAATCACGATATTCTAAGTCCTTCTCTGTGCTAAAGTCAGGTTAGTGCTCAAGCAATAATTATTTACTTTAAACTTGTAATACAAGCGCTACCCGACTAGTGCAAAGAGGAGACGTTGAGAGGTTTTAGCGTGCTTGGAGAAGTGGTAATTAACACTCCACTCGTAATCTAGCCCACATTTCATAATTGGCTACATTCAATGGTCAGCTTTCAAAAAAGTAATCAGTGCTTAACTCTTACAAATTATTATTATTATGATCGGTTATTTGTAGAGAGCCAACAGATTCCACAGCACTAACAAATGATATAACTGTAAAAAAAATCACAATGCTATGATACAGATTGCACAGTGTTCCTGTCTGAGTTTAATATTTTTAAAGTCATAGGGGCCTATTTACCACTGCTCCATAGCCTGTCCGCCTGCTCTGACGTGGCGGACAGACATCGCTGAAAATCAACCAGATCCAATATGATTGGGTTGATTGACACCCCCTGTTAGCGTCCAACTGGCTGCGAATCTGCAGGGGGCGGAGCTGCACCAGCAGTTGACAAAAACTGCTGGTGCAATGATAAATGTCGGGAGCGTATGCTGTCTGCATTTATCGATGTGCAGCGAACATGATCCGCAATATCGGATCATGTCCGCTCACATCATGATAAATAGGCCCCGTAGACTAAGGTCTAGTTTCCTTCACTGTTGTAAACTGTGAAAACTGGCGGTAACATGAAATATCTCCATATACTTACAACAATTACAACAACAAAAACTAGGTCTAAGCGCTTTCAAAGTATTCCCCTCTTCCTTAGCAAAAAGTTGCTTATAAAGTGCACTCTGAAGATATACATATTATTTTAAAATTAACTCACTTTTTGGTAAATTAACATTTTTACTAACAATAATTTGCAATATATATATATTATTTTTTTGTGAGAAAATAATTCTTATATTGGTTGAGCACAGTTTCAGGGAAAGTTTTTAAATCCACTCCTACTCTACATTCAAAGAACCCCATTTATGAAGACTTCAACCAGATGTATTCCCATATCTTGCCAAGCCCACTTTCTATATTTTGTGTCTCCTGAAAAATGACTTACTCCAAAAGTTATTTTTAAAAAAATTGAGGATTATGATTGTGTCAAATTGAACACAAAAACAGTCAATGTGATAATATCTTTGAAAGTAGAATGAACACAAACATCACATGATGCAAAGGAGTTTAGGTCACACAATGGTTTTTAGGGTCATCTCTTCCAGAACATAAAATTATGGTAGCTAATTAGCACAGTTTTGTCTAATCAAAGCAAATTTCCCAAATAAATTAAAGAGACATGAAACCCACTATTTTTCTTTCATGACTCAGATAGAGCATACATTTTTACACAACTTTCCAAATTACTTCTATTACCAAATTTACTTTATTCTCTTTGGTATCTTTTGTTGAAGGAGCAGCAATGCACTACTGGGAGCATAGCATAAACCAATGGCAAGCGCCATAAATGTGCGGCCACTAACCAGCAACTAGTTCCCAGTAGTTCATTGCTTCTCCTAAGCCTACCGAGCTACGCTTTTCAACAAAGGATACCAAGAGATGGAAGCAAATTATATAATAGAAGTAAATTGAAAAGTTGTCTAAAATTACATGTTCTATCAGAACCTTGAAATAATGTTGGGGAGTTTTATGTCCATTTAAAGTTTTTGAGAAAATATATTTTAAAATAATTGTAGTTTTATTGTATCTTTATAATAGTATATAGTTTTTTATTTTTTTTGTAAGTTAGAAAGACTGCACTTTTATTAGGATTGTGCAATTTATTATTCACTTTTTATACCTGCTTGCTATATTGTTTCATCTGGCTATTGTGTTTTTGGGGAGCAGTTAAAGGGACACTGAACCCAATTTGTTTTCTTTCATGATTCAGATAGAGCATGCAATTTTAAGTAACTTTCTAATTTACTCCTATTATCAATTTTTCTTCATTCTCTTGCTATCTTTATTTGAAAAATAAGGCATCTAAGCTATTTTTTTGGTTTAGAACCCAGGACAGCACTTGTTTATTGGTTGGTGAATTTATCCACCAATCAGCAAGAACAACCCAGGTTGTTCACCAAAAATGGGCCGGCATCTAAAATTACATTCTTGCTTTTCAAATAAAGATACCAAGACAATGAAGACAAATTGATAATAGGAGTAAATTAGAAAGTTGCTTAAAATTGCCTGCTCTATCTGAATCACGAAAGAAAAAATTTGGGTTCAGTGTCCCTTTAATGACACAGAAATGATTGTTAAACAAATGATAATCTAGAAAATAGCTGATAACCTGAACCCAGGAAAAAAAAAAAAGCTTCAAACAAATGATCCCTAATGTTTATCATGGAACCATACAATTTATATTGCATGTGGTGTGGTTTTCTATGGGGTTGACAGATTAATAACTAAATTGACATCCTTTTGTGTACCAGGACAAGCAATAAAACCTGAACAGAAGATTGAAGCCTTCAAAAACGGGGTCAATAATATATTTAGGTTATTATTTGTGTCAATTACTTCTCAACTTATCACTTCTGATTCTCTGAATTATTATTTTTTTAATTTCATAAAGGATTTTCACACTGTATTTTTCTCTAAAATAAACTATTTGTCGCTATGTTGTTAAATAAGATCGCCTTTACAAGATAGGTGTTTTTTCCTAAAAGACTAATACAATAATAAAGTTATATTAATGATAAAATTAAGTCAATTATAACATTTGGTCTGTGGTTTTAAAACAGAAAGCAAAAACAGGCAACAGTGCTTATTTTATTTACTAAATATTTCAGCATATTACATCTGAGTTATATTTCAGTTTTTCTTCTTCTGAAAAGTCGGGATGAACCGTAAGACAAACCAAAAAAACTGATTTTTTCTTTGACTCACATTCAGTTCTTCATTATCCAAACCAGGTATGTTAAAAAACAAACAAAAAAAAAACTCTTTATAGAAAGTATTTTCCTGATTTTTTTAATGGATGTATGACATTTCACAATGTCATCATGCTGACTGTCCATTGGGAAGCATATCTTTGCGTGAGTTCACCAGTGGATACATGACCGAGTCCAATTTAACAGCTGGAAATTGTTCACAAAGTCGGAGTTCCAGGTTCTCTGCACTAAGTTGACTGTGTGCAATGCGCCCATCTTTCCTTCCAGAGGTAATTCCTACTTTGGGTCTTTCTGATTGCTGACTATCCCTCTTCTCAACTGTGTCCTGAGCTCTAAAGTGGCAAAAGAGTACTGCAACTAAACTCTTTTTAAAGTTCTCATTCATGAACGTGTAAACCACTGGGTTATTGAATGAATTAAAAAATCCCACTGCTTGTACCACAGCGACAATCATTTTCACAGTTACATCGTTGTACTCCTCTTCCAAATCATCTGTTGGCAGAAACAAATTAAATGGTCATATATTGTATTAAAAAAAAAAGTAATGCATTAAATATATCAAATATTTCTGCATTGAAAATGAGACATCAGCAAATTAAAATATATAGGCTGGATCACAGTCTTGTGATTATTATTATTATTACAGATAATAATTATTTTACAGGCTGAAGGGATGATATTGATTGATATAATGATTTTAATAGTGTGTAATGATAATAGGTTATGCTCCAAAACCACAATGTTAAATATTTTAGTCTTTTTCAGGATCTTCAAAAGCAACACTATAAGAATAGTGAACATGTGGTTATTGGCTGATTGATTTTTTAAATTTTTAACTTTAATTTAGCAGGTAGCATTTGTACCCGTTTGAAGTTACTTCCTAGCATCATTCAATATGGCAGAGGATAATCCCCAAAACCAATGTTCCATCTGAAAACTCTTTTGGATTACTCATTAACAATTCAAAAAATATTGTCTTGCATTTATCAAGACCTTCTAGTTGTGGAATTGTATAGGTGAAAATGGCCCGATAAATATGTCAGTATCAAAAATTTGGCTCATGATCAGAACATGTTAGGACCATTTTTCACCAAACCAATAATGAAAAAAAGTGCTGCTGATAAACAATTAAAATGGTGGGTTGTGATCACATCCATATAGAAAAAGGCTCATCTTCAGCTGTTAGCATGCCAATAACTTTTAAACTATAGATTTTGATCAGTCCCATACTGTTGTATATCACAGGCAGTTCACACCCCCACCCCATTCCTACGAAATGTTACAGTATTGGATGATAGAAAATTTTAGAGAAATATGCTGAATATTCACTAATTACTAAGGGGTTGTAAAATTAGTGTACTGTATAAATAATGCAGGAAAAAAACAACATTTGTATGTGGGGTGTGTGGATTCATAATTAACTTTAAAAATACACATAATATATTTGTAGCTTTTGTAATATACATATATCCTAAATAATATACTGTAATTTATTATTGTTTTCAGACAACACATAATATAAATATAATACAGCCCCAATTCCAAAAAAGTTGGGACAGTATAGAAAAGAGTCATTTGAAAATTCAATTCACCCTGTACTATATTGAGAACACAATCAGCTAGATTACGAGTTATACGTTCGTCTTTTAACGCTGAAAATATGGCATTTTCAGCATTAAAACAGCACTGCGGCCATTACAAGTCTTGTCGGTATAGCTGTACCGCAAGCCTTTTAGCCTGTAACGCAACATCAGTCCTGCACTCGTAAAAATGAAGTTTTTTCATGCGATTCCTATAGCGCTGCCATTAGGAGTTTTGTGGTCAGGCTAAACAACCTGTGTTACACCCTAAAATGACAAGATCTGTAACGCCATCTAAAAGCAGTAGTTATGAGTTTTACGCTACAAATCAGTTACAAAAAAGTCATAACTAAACTGCTACAAAGTGCACGAAACACCCATAAACTATCTATTAACCTCTAAACCGAGGCCCTCCCACATCGCAAACACTATATTAAACTTAGTATAGCCCTAATCTGCAGCTCCCGAAATTGTCACCACTAAAAAAAATTATTAACCCCATTCCGCCGCTCCCGGACAACGTCACCACTATCATAAAGTTATTAACCCCTAAAACACCGCCATCCTGCATCGCAAACACTATTTAAATATTATTAACCCCTAATCTGCCGTCCGTCCCCACTATACTTAAGTTATTAAGCCCTACACCGCTGCCACTATAATAAACCTATTAACCCCTAAACCGCAAGCCCCACATAACAAAATATACTAAAGTAAACTATTAACCCCTAAACCGAAAGCCCCCACATCGCAATAAACTAAATTAATCTAGTAACCCCTAAACCTAATGCCCCCTTAACTTTAGATTAAAATTACAATTTCCCTATCTTAAATTAAATTAAAATTTACCATTAAAAAAACTAAGTTTAAACTAACAATTAAACTAATATAATTATTAAACTAAAATTAAACTAACTACCAATTAAATTAAACTAAACTACACATTAAAAAAATCCTAACACTACTCTAAAAATTACAAAGTATCTAATTACAAAAAATAAAAAATACTAAATTACAAAAAATAAAAAATACTAAATTACAAAAAATAATGCCCATAGAAATGCCCTTTTCAGGGCAATGGGTAGCTTAGGTTTTTTAGATGTTTTTTTTTTTATTTTGTGGGTTTGGGGGTGGGGGTTTGTAATGTTAGTGGGTGTTTGTATTTTTTTTTACAGGTAAAAGAGCTGTTTAACTTAGGACAATGCCCTACAAAAAGCCCTTTTAAGGGCCATTGGTAGTTTATTCTAGATTAGGTTTTTTAATTTTGGGGTGTTTTTTTTAAAATGGGTATTAGAATAGGAATAATTTGTTTGTTATTTTGTGTAATGTATTTTTTTTTTCATTTTGGGTGGGTTTAATTACGAAAAATAACAAACAAAATGATTACACCTAATCTGATAGCCCTATCAAAATAAAAAAGCCCATCCAAAATAAAAAAAACCCTAGCCTACAATAAACTACCAATAGCCCTTAAAAGGGCCTTTTGTATGGCATTGCCCTAAGTTAAACAGCTCTTTTACCTGTAAAAAAAAATACAAAAAACCCCCCAACAGTAAAACCCACCACCCAACCAACCCCCCAAAATAAAAAACCTAAGCTACCCATTGCCCTGAAAAGGGTATTTAGCTCTTTTGCTGCCCAAATACTAAACTAAAAAAAGAAAACACCCAAAAAAACACTAACCCCGAAGATCCACTTACAGTTTTTGAAGTCCCGCTTGAATGATCTTCATCTAGGCAGCGAGAAGTCTTCATCCAGGCGGCCTCTTCAGTCTTCATCCCGGCGGCGAAGTCCTCATCCAAGCAGCAAGAAGTCTTCATCCAGGTGGCCTCTTCAATCTTTATCCAGGCGGCATCTTCTATCTTGAATCCCGGCGGCGCGGAGCGGGTCCATCCTGAAGACATCCGGCTGCCGTACACTGAATCTTCAATGCAAGGTACGCGATTCAAGATGGCGTCCCATGCATTCCTATTGGCTGAAAAATTTGAATCAGTCAATAGGAATTAGAGCTGCTAAAAGGGGGTTATATATATATATATATATATATATATATATATATATATATATATATATATATATATATATAGTGGATATAAAAAGTCTACACACCCCTGTTAAAATGTCAGGTTTCTGTGATGTAAAAAAATGAGACAAAGATAAATCATTTCAGAACTTTTTCCACCTTTTAATGTGACCTTTAAACTGTACAACTCAATTGAAAAACAAACTGCAATCTTTTAGGTAAAGGGAAATAAAAATAAAAAAATAAAATAATATGGTTGCATAAGTGTGAACACCCTTAACTAATACTTTATTGAAGCACCATTTGATTTTATTACAGCACTCAGTCTTTTTGGGTATGAGTTTTTCAGCATGGCACATCTTGACTTGGCAAGATTTGCCCACTCTTCTTTGCAAAAGGGGTTAATAGCTTTATTAAGTTAGCGGCGATGTCGGGGAGCGGCGGAATAGGGGTTAATAGATTTATTATAGTGTGGGCGATGTTGGGGTGCAGGGGAATAGGGGTTAATAACTTTAGTATAGTGGCAGCGATTTCGGGGGTGGCAGATTAGGGGTTAATAACATTATGTAGGTGCAAGCGATGTCGGTGGGGGGCAGATTAGGGGTGTTTAGACTCTGGGTTTATGTTAGAGTGTTAGGTTTAAACGTTATTTTTTTCCCCCCATAGACATCAATAGGACTGCGTTACGGAGCTTTTTTTTCCGCAATCACAGGTGTTAGACTTTTTTCTGACCCGCTCTCCCCATTGATGTCTATAAGGGAAAGCATGCACGAGCACGTCAAAACAGCGCTTGTTTTTGGTGCGGTATGGAGCTTAAAAGCACCATTATCGCACGCACAAGCCTGGTTTTAAAAACTTGTAATGGCTGCGCTATAGGGGGTTCAATAACGCAAATTTTGTTGCATTTGTTAATTTCCCTATAGCGCATAACTCGTAATCTAGCTGATTATTAACATATTATTTGATGTTTTACTTTGTCAATTTAATGTATTTTAAAAACCCTTTTCGAATGTTATGGGTTTACGTTTCAGGACATAAAAACAATTATTTGGTCCTTAGCAGGTCTTAAAATTTGGTAAATACAACCTCAGATGAACAAACAACACATGATATATTACATTGTGTCATGATTTATTTAAAATGTGTCTCATTTTTTTTAAATGTTACAAAACTCTCATCCCTTACAGATAAGTAACTAATATGTAAAAACTCAGAAGTACAATTTGGGCTAGATTACAAGTGGTGCGGGATTTGTTTTTTTCTGCGATCATGAAGACTCCGCTAGAGTTAAGCTTTTGCGCAAGTTAGTTTGCTTGCATATTACAAGTTCCCAAAAAAACTTATTTTGGGCAAATGGTAATCCAAATAGTGCAAAAATCCTAACAACGTTTTTGCATGTGCATGCATGTATTCCCCCATTGAAATCAATGGAAAATAAAAGTAGAAAAAAACACCTGAGATCGCGCAAACATCACATTTTCCCCATAGAAGTAAATGGAGAAAAAAAATTGTTGAACTAAACACCAATCGTGCAAACAACATAGCATATTCGCATTAGAAAATGTAAAATATTTACAGTAAATGCATAGTTAAAATCTTTATTAAATATGAATATTGCATATATACGTTTTATCATGTTTTCATCTACTGAATGGCAAAGGGCTCTTATGCACTTACATATCTGTCTATATGTGTGTTCATTAGTGATGTCGCAAACCTAAAATTTTGCGTTCGCGAACGGCGGACGTAAACTTCCACAACTGTTCGCGAACGGGCGAACCGCGCGAACCGCCATAGACTTCAATAGGCAGGCGAATTTTAAAACCCACAGGGACTCTTTCTGGCCACAATAGTGATGGAAAAGTTGTTTCAAGGGTACAACACCTGGACTGTGGCATGCTGGAGGGGGATCCATGGCAAAACTCCCATGGAAAATTACATAGTTGATGCAGAGTCTGGTTTTAATCCATAAAGGGAATAAATCACCTAACATTGCTAACTACTGTTACACCAGATATGAGTGGTGGCACTGGGCAAGTGGGCACAGTATACGCTGTGAGCCTGACACACGCTGGCAGGCAGGCAACTGCAATTAGATTACACAGGAAAAAATTAATAAAAAGCAGACTGATGTTCTAGCTCTAAAAAGGGCTTTTTGGGGTGCTGTCCTTACAGCAGAGATTAGATGAGTCCTTCAGGACTGTAGTGGACACTGAAAACACTAGTCTAGCTATAGATTTCCCTACTAAATCAGCAGCAGCTACACTGTCCCTCCTCTCACTAACAATGCAGCTTCCGAATGAATCTAAAATGGATGCTGTCCAGGAGGTAGGAGGGTCTGGGAGGGAGGGTCTGCTGCTGATTGGCTGGAATGTGCCTGCTGACTGTGAGGTACAGGGTCAAAGTATTACTCAATGATGACAAATAGGGGGCGGATCGAACATCGCATATGTTCGCCCGCCGCGGCGAACGCGAACATGCTATGTTCGCTGGGAACTATTCGCCGGCGAACAATTCGCGACATCACTAGTGTTCATATATATTTATGTGTTTATATACAGGGAGTGCAGAATTATTAGGCAAGTTGTATTTTTGAGGAATAATTTTATTATTGAACAACAACCATGTTCTCAATGAACCCAAAAAACTCATTAATATCAAAGCTGAATATTTTTGGAAGTAGTTTTTAGTTTGTTTTTAGTTTTAGCTATTTTAGGGGGATATCTGTGTGTGCAGGTGACTATTACTGTGCATAATTATTAGGCAACTTAACAAAAAACAAATATATACCCATTTCAATTATTTATTTTTACCAGTGAAACCAATATAACATCTCAACATTCACAAATATACATTTCTGACATTCAAAAACAAAACAAAAACAAATCAGTGACCAATATAGCCACCTTTCTTTGCAAGGACACTCAAAAGCCTGCCATCCATGGATTCTGTCAGTGTTTTGATCTGTTCACCATCAACATTGCGTGCAGCAGCAACCACAGCCTCCCAGACACTGTTCAGAGAGGTGTACTGTTTTCCCTCCTTGTAAATCTCACATTTGATGATGGACCACAGGTTCTCAATGGGGTTCAGATCAGGAGAACAAGGAGGCCATGTCATTAGATTTTCTTCTTTTATACCCTTTCTTGCCAGCCACGCTGTGGAGTACTTGGACGCGTGTGATGGAGCATTGTCCTGCATGAAAATCATGTTTTTCTTGAAGGATGCAGACTTCTTCCTGTACCACTGCTTGAAGAAGGTGTCTTCCAGAAACTGGCAGTAGGACTGGGAGTTGAGCTTGACTCCATCCTCAACCCGAAAAGGCCCCACAAGCTCATCTTTGATGATACCAGCCCAAACCAGTACTCCACCTCCACCTTGCTGGCGTCTGAGTCGGACTGGAGCTCTCTGCCCTTTACCAATCCAGCCACGGGCCCATCCATCTGGCCCATCAAGACTCACTCTCATTTCATCAGTCCATAAAACCTTAGAAAAATCAGTCTTGAGATATTTCTTGGCCCAGTCTTGACGTTTCAGCTTGTGTGTCTTGTTCAGTGGTGGTCGTCTTTCAGCCTTTCTTACCTTGGCCATGTCTCTGAGTATTGCACACCTTGTGCTTTTGGGCACTCCAGTGATGTTGCAGCTCTGAAATATGGCCAAACTGGTGGCAAGTGGCATCTTGGCAGCTGCACGCTTGACTTTTCTCAGTTCATGGGCAGTTATTTTGCGCCTTGGTTTTTCCATACGCTTCTTGAGACCCTGTTGACTATTTTGAATGGAACGCTTGATTGTTCGATGATCACGCTTCAGAAGCTTTGCAATTTTAAGAGTGCTGCATCCCTCTGCAAGATATCTCACTATTTTTTACTTTTCTGAGCCTGTCAAGTCCTTCTTTTGACCCATTTTGCCAAAGGAAAGGAAGTTGCCTAATAATTATGTGCACCTGATATAGGGTGTTGATGTCATTAGACCACACCCCTTCTCATTACAGAGATTCACATCACCTAATATGCTTAATTGGTAGCAGGCTTTCGAGCCTATACAGCTTGGAGTAAGACAACATGCATAAAGAGGATGATGTGGTCAAAATACTCATTTGCCTAATAATTCTGCACACAGTGAATGTATATTTGTCTGTAAATACATATATACCCATATAAATACATTAATATATATGTACACACACACATTTATATATATATATATTTATATATATATATATATATACACAGTGGATATAAAAAGTCTACACACCCCTGTTAAAATGTCAGGTTTCTGTGATGTAAAAAAATGCGACAAAGATAAATCATTTCAGAACTTTTTCCACCTTTTAATGTGACCTATAAACTGTACAACTCAATTGAAAAACAAACTGAAATCTTTTAGGTAAAGGGAAATAAAAATAAAAAAATAAAATAATATGGTTGCATAAGTGTGAACACACTTAAACTAATACTTTATTGAAGCACCATTTGATTTTATTACAGCACTCAGTCTTTTTGGGTATGAGTTTTTCAGCATGGAACATCTTGACTTGGCAAGATTTGCCCACTCTTCTTTGCAAAAACACTCTAAATCTGTCAGAATGCGAGGGCATCTCCTGTGCACAGCCCTCAACTTTGGTTTCATCAGGCCAGAACACCTTTTGCAACATGCTTTTGGGAAACTTCAGATGTGTTTTTGCAAAATTTAGCCGGGCTTGGATGTTTTTTTTTTGTAAGAAAAGGCTTCCGTCTTGCCACTCTACCCCATAACCCAGACATATGAAGAATACGGGCGATTGTTGTCACATGTACCACACAGCCAGTACTTGCCAGATATTCCTGCAGCTCCTTTAATGTTGCTGTAGTCCTCTTGGCAGCCTCCCAGACCAGTTTTCTTCTCGTCTTTTCATCAATTTTGGAGGGATATCCAGTTCTTGGTAATGCCACTGTTGCACCATATTTTCTTCACTTGATGATGACTGTCTTCACTGTGTTCCATGGTATATCTAATGCCTTGGAAATTCTTTTGTACCCTTCTCTTGACTGATACCTTTTAACAATGAGATCCCTCTGATGCTTTAGACGCTCTCTGCAGACCATGGCTTTTGCTGTAGGATGCGACTAACAAAATGTCAGGAAAGACGTACTAGAACAGCTGAACTTTATTTGGGGTTAATCAGAGGCACTTTAAATGATGACAGGTGTGTGATGACTCCTATTTAACATGATTTTGAATGTGATTGCTTAATTCTGAACACAGCTACATCCCCAGTTATAAAAGGGTGTTCACACTTATGCAACCATATTATTTTATTTTTTTATTTCCCTTTACCTAAAAAATTTCAGTTTGTTTTTCAATTGAGTTGTACAGTTTATAGGTCACATTAAAGGTGGAAAAAGCTCTGAAATGATTTATCTTTGTCTCATTTTTTACATCACAGAAACCTGACATTTTAACAGGGTTGTGTAGACTTTTTATATCCACTGTATATATATACCAAACAAACAAAGGTAAGTTCGGCACCCTTGCAAATACACTGTCCAGTGCAATAATCTGTATAGAAGAGTATCCAAGTGCACGCACGCTGGAGAGGCCTGCCTACCTCTCATGCATAATTCCATAAAAGTACAAAGGGAGCGTCAGCACTGTTTTCTTGATAAAAAAGACTTTCTTTATTGAAGCAACATAGGGATAAAACTGTAACATTTTGGGTCCAACTGACCCTTAATCATGCTAGAGAACACTGTTATCCACCTCCTTTTATACCACCTGTATGCAAATTACTTCAAAGTAACCATTTTGGTTCTCATACATGGATTTGCTGAAATAACGCCCTCTACAGGTAAAATTTGGATATTTTTTCACTTTTTTCTCACTGTTACAAAAATTATTTTTCTCTTTTATTCTTCTCATTACCAAATCTAGGCAATCACTTGTGCTTCACATGCTGAGTGGTTTATTACATGTTCATTCTCACTGCCACTCCACATGTACATAAAAGTATGTTGATAACAGTGGAAAAGGATGGTGAGGAAAAAGCCATGCGTCAGAGCTTCCCAACTCTAGGCAATCACTAGTGCTTCACAGGCTGAGTGGTTTATTACATTTTTATTCTTATTCTATATCCTCACCAGTGCCAGCTCTACGTATTTATCACATACATATTGTAGGGAAATGCAGCACGTTGGTTTTAAACCAGATTTGAGATGTCATGGAACAACCCACAATATGTATGTGAAGAATACGTAGAGCTGGCACTGGTGAGGATATAGAATAAGAATGAACATGTAATAAACCACTCAGCCTGTGAAGCGCCAGTGATTGCCTAGTCTTTAGCAATGTATGTGTATGTATCTCTATGTTAAAGTACCTTGGCGGGTTTTTTTTCTAACACCCAAGATCTCATATATTTGAAGCCTTATAATTTTTTTGTGCAAATTTAAAAAACAAAAATGTATTAGACAGTGTTAATATGAGTGTAACTGTACTTTGTAATGTATTTTTGAAATGTTTTGTGCAAATTTTCTGTTTTGGAAATCAGTTAACCACACCTCTGAGATAGCGGTAAGGATTTTGCTCAACTTGTAATATCAGCGCAATTAAAAAGGCTCACCAAAAGACGATATCGCTTGCACAAAACGGTTTATCCTTCACTTGTAATCTAGCCCTTTATATTAAACTTGCAACTACAGAAAACTCTCACTCTACACCATTAAAAATGGTGCATATCAAAATATATAAATGACCAATTTTACTTTTGTGAAACACATCACAGCAAATTTTAAAAACTGAATTTGTTGAATTTATCCAATTAAAGTTGCATTGTTTGCCACAATTTAGTGATGATAACTGATTGCAAATTCAAGGCATATCCTTATACCTATATTTCTTTCTATATTACCTTGATAATGTGAGACTGCTTATACGTGGGGTGACCAGGACAACAGACTCTAAGGTTTTTTCTTATTAAGCAGCGGATGCTGCTTTGGAGGCCCATCGTTTCAGGCTCGCGGATTGAAATCATTCCGATACGATGCGATCGGGATGATTGACAGCCCCTGCTAGTGGCCGATTGGCTGCCAGTGAGCAGGGGGCACCATTACACAAGCATTTCACCAGAAATGCTTTTGCAATGATTAATGCGGACAGCGTATGCTGTCTGCATTTAACAACGTAGAGTGGACATGATTCGCTATAGCGCATCCTGTCCACTCGACACTTAAAGGGACAGTCTAGGCCAAAATAAACTTTCATGATTCAGATAGGGCATGCAATTTTAAAAAAAATTCCAATTTACTTTTATCACCAATTTTGCTTTGTTCTTTTGGCATTCTTAGTTGAAAGCTTAACCTAGGAGGTTCATATGCTAATTTCTTAGACCATGAAGGCCACCTCTTTTCAGAATGCATTTAACAGTTTTTCACCACTAGAGGGTGTTAGTTCATGTGTTTCATATAGATAACACTGTGCTTGTGCACGTAAAGTTATCTGGGAGCAGGCACTGATTGGCTAAACTGAAAGTCTGTCAAAAGAACTGAAATAAAGGGGCAGTTTGCAGAGGCTTAGATACAAGATAATCACAGAGGTTAAAAGTATATTATTATAAATGTGTTAGTTATGCAAAACTGGGGAATGGGTAATAAAGGGATTATCTATCTTTTAAAACAATAAAAATTCTGGTGTAGACTGTCCCTTTAATAAATCTACCCCTAGGTGTGTAGCTTTATCTTGATAATTCTAGTAACTATAAAGGCGCTTTTAATTTTCCATAAAATAAATAAGAAGCTGTACTAGATGAAAAAGCATCTGCTGATTACTGTCTCTATAAAATAACATTGTGCTATTTTGCAGCAAATGTAACATCCATGAAAAAACTGTGAAATTACATTTCTTGTCCAAGTGCCATTAAGACAACATAATGTCTTGCAAAATAAATAATACATTTAGAAATATACATAATAGAAGGACATCACTTACTGTATTCAAAGAGGATGTGAACCACATGGAAGGGAGCCCAGCAGGCCGTGAAAAAAAGCACGACAATAACCATCATCATAACAGCTCGCTTCTTTTTCCTGTTATCAAAAGACATAATTATCAGTCAGTATTACTTATGTTAGTGTCTTTAACTTGTGTAAGGGTTTAGTGGCCTCTAAGGGGTCAATTTATCAAACTCCGTACGGAGAATGATGCCCCGTGTTAACGGCGAGCCGCTGCTCCATAACCTGTCCGCCTGCTCTGAGGCGGCGGACAGAAAATCAACCCGATCGAATACGATCAGGTTGATTGACACCCCCTGCTAGTGGCTGATTGGACACGAATCTGCAAGGGGGTGGCATTGCAGC
Source organism: Bombina bombina (assembly GCF_027579735.1). Lineage (NCBI taxonomy): Eukaryota > Metazoa > Chordata > Amphibia > Anura > Bombinatoridae > Bombina > Bombina bombina. Next base: position 838,090,817 of record NC_069504.1, on the reverse strand, counting down.
AGTAGTTCACAAGATCGATGTGCAGCAGACATGATACGCTACATTGTAATCATGTCCGCTCACACATTGTTAAATTGGACACTTAGACTAATGTTTACTAATGGCAACAACCTCTTTTAGGATGTTAGCCACACCTAAAACCAAAGTATACTAATGCCAGATTCCTATTTAAAGTGTAAAGTTTCTCCACAAGATCAAGTTTTATCTGCAACGGATAGTATTTTTGGAAATGTATTTTGTTTCGCAGCATATAAAAATGAATAAACACAAGGTAAATATAAGGAATAAAACATATATAAATTAATTCCGCCTTTTCTTAAAAGTGTTCAACATAACCATTCATTGATTTCCCATAACCTAACTATTGGAGTATGTAGAAACACCATTCAAAAGTTTGATGCTTCAGTTAATTCATGCATTGCGAAGAATGAAAGTAAAAAGTAAAATGAAAGTAAAAAGTTTGTGCACAAGTGAAAGCTGACGCAAGCTAACCAAAGGACTTCGGATATCACGACTGTGTTAGCTTTTTCTCCCCATAGACTTCAATGGAGAGCGCAGAAGAAAAAACCTAACATTTATCGCTTGTGCACTAACCCGGCAGGAGTTATTAATATTTAACATTCCAATGTTTTTCAAGTACAGGAGAATGCTATTTTTATTGTAAATACATATTTCTATACATATCTGTATATACCCAATACCTGTAAAATAAACTGTTACACATGAGAACACTATATTCCTAAAAACATATTTATAAGGGTTAAAAGGTATAGGGTATATAGCCATCTATTTTAATGCAAAAGACTATAATATAAATATATACAGTATATAAATATATACAGTATATATATATATATATATATATATATATATATATATATATATATATATATATATATATATATATATATATATATAAATAAAAAATTTAAACTAGGCAAATGGGGGGGGGGGGGTTAGTCCAAGCATAATAGAACAGACAGATTAGTCTGTGAATATGTCACACCTAGAATATCTCAAAGAAGGGATGACAGAAGGGCACACTTAGGAAATGTCACACTAGAAAGTTTGAAGGAAAGCGCACCAAGTAGCAGCAGAAAGCACATAAAAAATTAAAGGTATGACAGCAAATGCAAGAAGCATGACAGGTAAAATGGGGGAGTTAGAGCTTTTAGTTGCAGAAGAGAACTATGATATTATCAGTATAACTGAAACTTGGTGGTATGATTCACATGACTGGGCATGAATAATAAAAGGGGTGGAGGAATTTGCATGTATATTAAACCTGGCCTTCAACCTACAATAAGATTTTTCTGATGATACAGGTGATAATGGAGGGACCCTTTGGGTTAAAATAAAGGAGTGAGGGGAAAAAATCCTAAAAAAAAAATATTACTAGGAACATGCAACAAGCCCCCAAAACATTAGTGACATGGAGGAAACTCAATTACTTATGCGAATAGGAAAAGCTGCTTATAATAAAAGTGCTGTAATTGTGGGAGATTTTAACTACCCCGACATAAACTGGACCAATGAAACTAGTAATACAGCTAAGGGAGATTTTTAAATGCTCTCAGATATAACTTCTTGTCACAATTAATAGAGGTGCCAACTAGGAATAAAGCTATATTGGATTTAGTGCTACCAAACGATACAGATATGGGGGCCTATCTATCAAGCGCCGAATGGAGCTTGACAGCCGTGTTTCTGGCGAGTCTTCAGACTCGCCAGAAACACAAGTTATGGAGCAGCGGTCACAAAGAACGCTGCTCCATAACCCTATCCGCCTGCTCTGAGCAGATGGACAGGAATCGCCACAATTCACCCCGATTGAGTACGATCGGGTCGATTGATACCCCCTGCTGGCGGCCGATTGGCCGCAAGTCTGCAGGGGGCGGCGTTGCACGAGCAGCTCACAAGAGCTGCTGGTGCAATGCTGAATACGGAGAGCATATTGCTCTCCGCATTCAGCAATGTCTTGCGGACCTGATCCGCACTGTCGGATCAGGTCCGTAAGACATTTGTTAAATAGGTCTCATAATATCAAACATAGAAGTCAAAGAACATTTGGGAAAAAGTGATCATAACATGGTCACATTTGAAATCACTTTCGATAAGCAGTGTTACAAAGTGTTCAACTAAGGCTTTCAATTTTAAAAAAGCAAAATTCAATGATTTAAGGAAATCGTCAAATAATTGTGACAAACTATTCTCTAATAAAAATAAAGAAAATACATGGATAACATTTAAAACTTTGTTAAATATATATACATATCAACACATACCACGTGGTTATAAAAGTAAAATAGATAAATCCAAGCCAAGGTGGCTAAATAAAAATGTGTTAAGAGAAATTAGAAAAAACATAGGGCATTTAAATTATTCAAAGAAAATAGTACTGAAATAGTCAGTGGAGTCCCCCATGTTTCAGTACTGGGCCCTGTTCTTTTTAATATTTTAAATAATGATTTATTATTGACTGGAGCAAAGATTAAATAGCAACATCTCTATTTTTGCAGATGATACAAAGGGGGGTAGTTATCAAGCCGTCTACTTTTCTGGCTTCGCCGGCCCAATACGCCCGCCTAAGCTCGCCTACCTTCGCCGCCGCGGACCTGAAAAAATACGCCTAAGTTATCAAAAAAAGCTGTCAAAAAGCCGCGGGGCGATGAGCAGCGGACTGTGAGAGTTATCACTCATCCGATCTCGCTGCCCTTCGGCTTTTTCCCAGCTTTATTGCTAGCCTGTCACTAAGCACTCACACTAAACTGCACTGTTCTACCCCCTATACCGGCGCCCCCGGAGCCCCCCGCAACTCAATAAAGTTACTAACCCCTAAACCGCCGCTACTAGACCCTGCCGCAACTCTGATAAATGTATTAACCCCTAAACCGCCGCTCCTAGACCCTGCCGCAACTCTTATAAATGTATTAACCCCTAAACCGCCGCTCCCGGACACCGCTGCCACCTACAGTATACCTAGTAACCCCTATCCTGCCCCCCCTACACCGTCGCCCTCTATTATAAAGTTATTAACCCCTATCCTGCTGATCCCGCACCTCTCCGCAACTAAATAAATAGTTTAACCCCTAAACCGCCGCTCCATGAACCCGCTGCAACCTATATTAAACCTATTAACCCCTATCCTGCCCCCCCTACACCGTCGCCACCTATAATAAATTTATTAACCCCTAATCTGCCCCCCCTACACCGTCGCCACCTATAATAAATTTATTAACCCCTATCCTGCCCCCCACTACGCCGCCGCCACTGTAATAAAATTATTAACCCCTAAACCTAAGTCTAACCCTAACCCTAACGCCCCCCTAACTTAAATATTAATTAAATAAATCTAAATATATTAACTCTTATTAACTAAATGAATCCTATTTAAAACTAAATACTTACCTTTAAAATAAACCCTAATATAGCTACAATATAAATAATAATTATATTCTAGCTATCTTAGGATTTATATTTATTTTACAGGTAACTTTCAATTTATTTTAACCATGTACAATAACTATTAAATAGTTATTAACTATTTAATAGCTTACCTAGCTAAAATAAAGAGAAATGTACCTGTGAAATAAATCCTAACCTAAGTTACAATTACACCTAACACTACACTATACTTTAATAAATTATTCCTATTTAAAAATAAATACTTACCTGTAAAATAAACCCTAAGATAGCTACAATATAATTAATAATTATATTATAGCTATCTTAGGATTTATATTTATTTTACAGGTAACTTTGTATTTATTTTAGCTAGTTAGAATAGTTATTAAATAGTTATTAACTATTTAATAACTACCTAGCTAAAAGAAATACAAAATTACCTGTAAAATAAATCCTAACCTAAGTTACAATTAAACCTAATACTACACTATCATTAAATTAACTAAATAAACTACCTACAAATAACTACAATTAAATACAATTACATAAACTAACTAAAGTACAAAAAATAAAAAAAGCTAAGTTACAAAAAATAAAAAAATAAGTTACAAACATGTTAAAAATATTACAACAATTTTAAGCTACTTACACCTAATCTAAGCCCCCTAATAAAATAACAAACCCCCCCCAAAATAAAAAAAATCCCTACCCTATTCTAAATTAAATAAATTTCAAAGCTCTTTTACCTTACCAGCCCTTAAAAGGGCCATTTGTGGGGGCATGCCCCAAAAAGTTCAGCTCTTTTGCCTGTAAAAGAAAAATACAACCCCCCCAACATTAAAACCCACCACCCACATACCCCTAATCTAACCCAAACCCCCCTTACAAAAACCTAACACTAATCCCCTGAAGATCATCCTACCTTGAGTCCTCTTCACTCAGCCGAGCCACCGATGGAACTGAAGAGGACATCCGGAGCGGAAGAAGTTAATCCTCCAAGCAGCGCTGAAGAAATCTTCCATCCGATGAAGTCATCATCCAGGCGGCGCTGAAGAAGTCTTCGATCCGGCCGATGTCATCTTCAAAGAGGCGCTGAAGAGGTCTTCAATCCGGGCGAAGTCATCTTCCAAGCCGGGTCTTGAATCTTCCTTCCGCCGACGCGGAACCACCTTCTTCACCGACGGACTACGACGAATGACGGCTCCTTTAAGGGACGTCATCCAAGATGGCGTCCCCTCAATTCCGATTGGCTGATAGGATTCTATCAGCCAATCGGAATTAAGGTAGGAAAATCTGATTGGCTGATGGAATCAGCCAATCAGATTCAAGTTCAATCCGATTGGCTGATCCAATCAGCCAATCAGATTGAGCTCGCATTCTATTGGCTGATCGGAACAGCCAATAGAATGCGAGCTCAATCTGATTGGCTGATTCCATCAGCCAATCAGATTTTTCCTACCTTAATTCCGATTGGCTGATAGAATCCTATCAGCCAATCGGAATTGAGGGGACACCATCTTGGATGACGTCCCTTAAAGGAGCCGTCATTCGTCGTAGTCCGTCGGTGAAGAAGGTGGTTCTGCGTCGGCGGAAGGAAGATTCAAGACCCGGCTTGGAAGATGACTTCGCCCGGATAGAAGACCTCTTCGGTGCCTCTTTGAAGATGACATCGGCCGGATCGAAGACTTCTTCAGCGCCGCCTGGATGATGACTTCATCGGATGGAAGATTTCTTCAGCGCCGCTTGGAGGATTAACTTCTTCCGCTCCGGATGTCCTCTTCAGTTCCATCAGTGGCTCGGCTGAGTGAAGACGACTCAAGGTAGGATGATCTTCAGGGGATTAGTGTTAGGTTTTTGTAAGGGGGGTTTGGGTTAGATTAGGGGTATGTGGGTGGTGGGTTTTAATGTTGGGGGGGGGTTGTATTTTTCTTTTACAGGCAAAAGAGCTGAACTTTTTGGGGCATGCCCCCACAAATGGCCCTTTTAAGGGCTGGTAAGGTAAAAGAGCTTTGAAATTTATTTAATTTAGAATAGGGTAGGGATTTTTTTTATTTTGGGGGGGTTTGTTATTTTATTAGGGGGCTTAGATTAGGTGTAAGTAGCTTAAAATTGTTGTAATATTTTTAACATGTTTGTAACTTATTTTTTTATTTTTTGTAACTTAGCTTTTTTTATTTTTTGTACTTTAGTTAGTTTATGTAATTGTATTTAATTGTAGTTATTTGTAGGTAGTTTATTTAATTAATTTAATGATAGTGTAGTATTAGGTTTAATTGTAACTTAGGTTAGGATTTATTTTACAGGTAATTTTGTATTTCTTTTAGCTAGGTAGTTATTAAATAGTTAATAACTATTTAATAACTATTCTAACTATCTAAAATAAATACAAAGTTACCTGTAAAATAAATATAAATCCTAAGATAGCTATAATATAATTATTAATTATATTGTAGCTATCTTAGGGTTTATTTTACAGGTAAGTATTTATTTTTAAATAGGAATAATTTATTAAAGTATAGTGTAGTGTTAGGTGTAATTGTAACTTAGGTTAGGATTTATTTCACAGGTACATTTCTCTTTATTTTAGCTAGGTAAGCTATTAAATAGTTAATAACTATTTAATAGTTATTGTACATGGTTAAAATAAATTGAAAGTTACCTGTAAAATAAATATAAATCCTAAGATAGCTAGAATATAATTATTACTTATATTGTAGCTATATTAGGGTTTATTTTAAAGGTAAGTATTTAGTTTTAAATAGGATTCATTTAGTTAATAAGAGTTAATTTATTTAGATTTATTTAATTAATATTTAAGTTAGGGGGGCGTTAGGGTTAGGGTTAGACTTAGGTTTAGGGGTTAATAATTTTATTACAGTGGCGGCGGCGTAGTGGGGGGCAGGATAGGGGTTAATAAATTTATTATAGGTGGCGACGGTGTAGGGGGGGCAGATTAGGGGTTAATACATTTATTATAGGTGGCGACGGTGTAGGGGGGGCAGGATAGGGGTTAATACATTTAATATAGGTTGCGGCGGGTTCAGGGAGCGGCGGTTTAGGGGTTAATACATTTATTATAGTTGCGGTGGGCTCCGGGAGCGGCGGTTTAGGGGTTAATATGTATAGAGTAGCTTGCGGTGGGCTCCGGGAGCGGCGGTTTAGGGGGTAATAACTTTATTTAGTTGCGGCGGTGTAGGGGGGTCAGATTAGCGGTGTTTAGACTCGGGGTACATGTTAGGGTGTTAGGTGTAGACAGCTCCCATAGGAATCAATGGGATGTCTGTCAGCAGCGAACTTGTACTTTCGCTATGGTCAGACTCCCATTGATTCCTATGGGATCCGCCGCCTCCAGGGGTGGCGGATTGAAAACCAGGTACGCTGGGCCGCAAAAGTGCCGAGTGTACCTGCTAGTTTTTTGATAACTAGCAAAAGTAGTGAGATTGTGCCGCACTTGTGTGCGGAACATCTGGAGTGACGTAAGAATCGATCTGTGTCGGACGGAGTCCGGCGGATCGATGCTTACGTCACAAAATTCTACTTTTGCCGGTCTCAAGCCTTTGATAACTAAGGCGTATCAGCCTCGCCACAAATACGCTGCAGAATTCCAGCGTATTTGAGGTTGACGGCTTGATAACTAGGCCCCAATGTTGTGTAAGGTCATTAGGTCAGTGCAGGTTATCTACAAAAATTTGAAGAATGTGCAGGTAAATGGAAAATGTGATTTTTACTATAACATGCAAGGTTCTACATTTTGGAAGTAAAAATAAGCAGGTAATCAATTATTTAAATGGGACTAGACTTAGCCAAAAAGAGGAGGAAAGGGTTTTGGTAATAGAAATAGATAACAAGCTAAAGATAAGCGCACAATGTAGGGCAGAAGCTTCTAAGGCTAATAAGATACCAGCAAGTATTAAAAGAGGCATTGATGCTAGGGAGGAAAGCATATTTCTTTCACTATATAAATCCCTGGTAAGACCTCACCTTGAGTATGGAGTGCAGTTCCGGGGCAGGATCTCAAAATAACACATTGCAGAATTAGCAAAAGTTCAGAGAAGTGCCACAAAACTAATAAGGGGAATGGAGAATTTAAGCTAGAAGGAGAGGTTAGCCAACTTGAGTCTTTTTTTCTAGAAAAAAGGCGCTTGAGAGGTGACATGATTACGTTATATAAGTATATTCAAGACCCATATACAGAGATGTCAGAAGCTCTGTTTATTCCAAGAAAATTGTTTGTGACAAATGGTCACAATTTAAGGCTGGTGAAAAGGAGATTAAATCTCCTGCAATGTTAACATTTTGTTCACTGTAATAAAATTGTGGAACTCATTACCTGAGGAGGTAGTAAATGCCAACACCTTAGATACATTTAAAAATGTTTTGGATACATTTCTGGCTAGAAACAGAATTCAGGTATATGATTGCTTGTGTTAAATATGTATTTAATGTAAATATTTAACATTTCGATGTTCTTCACATACAGCAAAATTTTATTTTTATGTTAATGAAAATATTGCTGTTTTGACTAATTGAGGTTTTGTAGCGACCCTGTGTCAAGCAAGTCTATAGATGCCATTTTTGTAACAGATACATATATAAACACATACATACATATGAATACACACACACACATATATAGATATATCAGTGAAGGCTCAGCTAATGGATATAATTTTTTAGAAATAAAGTATTTTTTTTTAATTAAGTTATGTACATTGTTTGTTTAGACATAATGCTATTGTACACTTAACAGATCACAGTTAAGTGTAAATATAACGTTTATATGCACTGGGAAACAAAAAAATGAGTATGACTCACTTTATTGCTATATTCACTTTTTTTGCGGTAGTCTGGAACTGAACCCGCAATATCTTCAAGGTATGTTTGTATATCTATTCCTATTGGTACAGAAGCGAATAATCCAACACTTTGAGAACAACATTTTCCAAAGACAAATTGGTAGGATTTTGGGCATTTTACCTTCTACAGTGCACAATATAATTAAAAAAGGGCAAGGCCAAAAACCACTTCTGAATGCACAGGATTTCATGAGTCTGTAATGCGTATCCTGACATGGGTTTGGGAATACTTTGGTAAACCTTTGTCAGCCAACACCATTCGCTGCTGCATCCACCGATGCAAGTTAAGGTTTTACTATGCAAAGCAGAAGCCATACACAGAGCCGTCTTTAACACAGGGCCAAAGGTGCAGCTGCCCAGGGCCCAGTCTTTGTTGAGGGGCCCAAGAGTATTTTTTATGGTTCATGCCAGACTGCTGATGTCATGTGACATGGGACACACACATAGTCAGTCCTAATACTGTCACAGTCAAAAGTTCTCTGCTTATATTTATTTGTGAGAAACTGTGCCAGACCGTACCAGTGTCATGTGACATGCCAAACTGGTGCCATGTGCTGTTTTAGATGTGCACTGTGCAGCACTGAATTCTAAGCCCTAACTCGGCATCCAGCCAATCCCACTGCATCCGAAAAGGTCCTGCTGGGGTTACCACTGTTACCAGGTAACTGCTCTGGTTGTAAGGGCTGACTGTAGGTGCATGCAGCAGAAAGCTGGAGTGGCAGGCACGTGAGGATTTGAGCATCTGTGCAGTTGCACACACTGCTCTCTTCAGTCCTGTATCCATGCAGCCTTGGCCAGAGAGCATCCAGTCTGCTGGCCCCCTTAACCCTGCTCTTTCTGCTGTGGCCCTAAGATCAACTAATTGAAGTTTGTTAGGGGAACAGTGGTTTGTAGAAAGGTGTCAGTGGGAAGAATAAGTGAGTGCACACAAGCCCCTCCCCCATGCAGCATTGTCTAGTGCAGGGTGAGATGGAACTTGTTCCTAGCAAAGAAGTGACATGTGCTGCTGTGGCTGATGTATAATGTCTTGCTGATGCTTCACACATTAAGGTAAGGTTTATTTTAGAGGCTTTTTTTTTCTCTCTGTCTCAGATTTTACAGCTTCCCATAGTAATTCTGCTGTTCCAGTCAGTAAACTTATATTTGTCTGCACCTCCATGCTTCCTCCTCAGTCTTTACCTTGCTTTGCTCCTGTTGGCGGCCCTAAATCTCTTTAACCAGCTAACCTCACACCAGAATCACATTCAAAAGCATATTAAATTAATCCACATTGGAGGAATTGATATTATTTATTTACTTATTAGTACTGCTTAGGTCCAGTTTCACATATTGCAATTGATTTCATTTTTTTTAAATGATTAGGCCAGCAGTAGATGATCCACTGAATAAATAAATAAATTGATTTAGTTGTTTTTTGGGATGTTGCGGCAGAGAGCGAAATTGCATGGGGGGGGGCAAGAAAATCTTTGCCCAGGGTCCAGTCAATATTAAAGACGGCCCTGGCCATACATCAACACTGTCCAGAAACGCCACTGACTTCTCTGGGCTCAGTTTCATCTGAGATTGACAGTAGCACAGTGAAATTGTGTTTTGTGGTCAGGCGAGTCAACATTTCAAATAGTTTTTGGAAAAAACAGCCGTCATGTTCTCCGGGCCAAAGAGGAAAGGACCACCCTAGCTGTTATCAGCATCAGGTCCAAAATCCAGCATCTGTCAAGGTATGGGGGGTGTCAGAGCCCATGGCATTGGTAATTTGCACATCTGTGAGGGCACCATTATTGCAGAAAGATATGTATACATTTTGGTGCAACATGTGCTGCCATTCAGACGTTGTCTTTTCAAGGGAAGTCCCTGCATTTTCCAACGCCAAACCACATTCTGCCCGAATTACAAGCTCATGGTTGTGTAAGCAGAGAGTGCGGTTGCTAGCATGGCCTTCCTGCAGTCCTGACCTGTCTCTAATTGAGAATGTGTGGCACATTATAAAGCGCAAAATAAGGCAAATAAGGCGCCGTACAGTTGCGCATGGATGAATGGGGGAAAATTTTGGTTGCTAAACATCACCAATTGGTGTCTGTAGTGCCCAAACGCTTATTCAGTGTTATAAAAAGAAAAGACTGTCCCAATTCTTTTGGAGTGTTTTGCAGTCATCAGATTTGAAATTAGTGAATATTTTTATAAATACTTTAAATTCACAAAGTAAAACATCAAACAATATGTTAATAATGAGTTTTCAATATAGTACAGGTTGAACTGAATTTTCAAATGACTCCTTTTGTTTGTTTGTTTTTGCATTTTCCATACTGTCCGAACTTTTTTGGAATTTGGGTTAAATATATATCTGACTATATGCATATATATTTATGTGTTTATAATATGTTCTTAACATAGAAATTAATATACTTTTTATGATCCTCAAAGGAATGTTGACTGCGCAAGGCAGCCAAAAGAATGTTGGCTGTGTGCGCAGCCAAAAGAATCCACCTGGACCTGCCATTTTCGGAATCCACCTGGATGCAGCGTTGGCAAACCCGTAGCCTTAAAAAAAACAACATGCAACCGCCTGCACAAAATAATGAAAAAACATGTAACCGCCCGCAAGAAAAAAATAAAAAACACGTAACCGCATAAACGAAATAACAAAAAAACCTAACCGCCCGCACAAAGTATAACAAAAAGCCTTACCTCCCACAAGAAGTATTAACAAACTCCTAAACCGCAAACACCCACATTGCAAAATAATAAAGTAATTAACCCCTAATCCGCAAATAACATAATTAAAATATTAGCCCCTAAACCACCAAACCCCCCGCATTGCAATAAAACTAATTAACCTATTAACCCCTGAACCGCCAAACACCCACATCGCAATAAATTTAATTAACCTATTAACCGCTTTAACTGCCTAACCCCCACATCGCAATAAACCTAATTACAGCGGAACAGAAAAAAACCTAACACCTATGATCGCGGAATGAAAAGCTCCATAACGCAGCCCCATTGATGTTTATGGGGGAAAAAAAGTAACGTTTACACCTAACACCCTAACATAACCCCACGTCTAAACACCCCTAATCTGGCGCCCCCGACATCGCTGCCACCTACATAATATTATTAACCTCTAATCTGCCACTCCAGGTATCGCCACCACCTAAATAAAACTATTAACCCCTAATCTGCCGCTCCCGATATCGCTGCCACTATACTAAAGTTATTAACCTCTATTCTCCTGCACCCCAACATCGCCCACACTATAATAAATCTATTAACCCCATTCTGCCGCTACCTTACATCGCCGCAACTAAATTAAGCTATTAACCCCTAAACCTCTGGCCTCCCACATTACTACCACTAAATAAAGCTATTAACCGCTAAACCACCAGCTAAATTATTCCTATTTAAAACTAAATACTTACCTATAAAATAAACCTTAAGCTAGCTACAATATAACCAATAGTTACATTGTAGCTATTTTAGGATTTATTTTTATTTCGCAGGCAACTTTGTATTTATTTTAACTATTTGGAATAGTTATTAAATAGTTATTAACTATTTAATAGCTACCTAGTTAAAATAAATTCAAATTTACCTGTAAAATAAATCCTAACCTAAGTTACAATTACACCTAACACTACACTATAATTAAATTAATTACCTAAACTAAATACAATTAAATACAATTTTAAAAAATTATCTAAAGTACGAAACTCCCCCCCCACTAAATTACAGAAAATAATAAAATAATTACAAGTTTTTAAAACTAATTACACCTAATCTAATCCCCCTAATAAAATAAAAAGCCCCCCAAAATAATAAAAAGCCCTACCCTATACTAAATTACAAATAGCCCTTAAAAGGACCTTTTGTGGGGCATTGCCCCAAAGTAATCAGCTCTATTACCTGTAAAAAAAAAAAAATACCCACCAACATTAAAACCCACCACCTACACACCCAACCCTACTCTAAAACCCACCCAATACCCCCTTAATAAAACCTAACACTAACCCCTTGAAGATCACCCTACCTTGAGAAGTCTTCACCCAGCCGGGCCGAAATCCTCAATGAAGCCGGCGAAGTGGTCCTCCAGACGGGCAGAAGTCTTCATCCAAGCCGGCCAGAAGTGGTTCTCCAGATGGGCAGAAGTCTTCATCCAAGTCGACCAGAAGAGGTCCTCCAGACGGGCAGAAGTCTTCATCCATGCGGCATCTTCTATCTTCATCCATCCGGCGCTGAGCGGCTCCATCTTCAAGACATCCGACGCGGAGCATCCTCTTCAAACGAAGTCCAACTGAAGAATGAAGGTTCCTTTAAATGACGTCATCCAAGATGGCGTCCTTTGAATTCCGATTGGCTGATAGAATTCTATCAGCCCATCAGAATTAAGGTAGAAAAAATCCTATTGGCTGATGCAATCAGCCAATAGGATTGAGCTTGCATTCTATTGGCTGATCCAATCAGCCAATAGGATTGAGCTGGCATTCTATTGGCTGATTGGATCAGCCAATAGAATGCGAGCTCAATCCTATTGGCTGATTGCATTAGCCAATAGGATTTTTTCTACCTTAATTCTGATTGGCTGATAGAATTCTATCAGCCAATCGGAATTCAAGGGACGCCATCTTGGATGAAGTCATTTAAAGGAACCTTCATTCTTCAGTTGGACTTCGTTTGAAGAGGATGCTCCGCGTCAGATGTCTTGAAAATGGAGCTGCTCCTTGCCGGATGGATGAAGATAGAAGATGCTGCCTGGATGAAGACTTCTGCCGTCTGGAGGACCTCTTCTGGCCGACTTGGATGAAGACTTCTGCCTGTCTGGAGGACCACTTCGCCCGGCTTCGTTGAGGACTTCGGCCCGGCTGGGTGAAGACTTCTCAAGGTAGGGTGATCTTCAAGGGGTTAGTGTTAGGTTTTATTAAGGGGGTATCGGGTGGGTTTTAGAGTAGGGTTGGGTGTGTGGGTGGTGGGTTTTAATGTTGGGGGGGTATTGTACTTTTTTACAGGTAATAGAGCTGATTACTTTGGGGCAATGCCCCGCAAAAGGCCCTTTTAAGGGCTATTTGTAATTTAGTATAGGGTAGGACTTTTTATTATTTTGGGGGGCTTTTTTTATTTTATTAGGGGGATTAGATTAGGTGTACTTACTTTAAAAATCTTGTAATTATTTTATTATTTTCTGTAATTTAGTGGGGGGGTTTTCTTACTTTAGGTATTTTTTTAAAATTGTATTCAATTGTATTTAGTTTAGGTAATTCATTTAATTATACAGGGAGTATAGAATTATTAGGCAAATTAGTATTTTTACCACATCATCCTCTTTATGCATGTTGTCTTACTCCAAGCTGTATAGGCTTGAAAGCCTACTACCAATTAAGCATATTAGGTGATCTGCATCTCTGTAATGAGAAGGGGTGTGGTCTAATGACATCAACACCCTATATCAGGTGTGCATAATTATTAGGCAACTTCCTTTCCTTTGGCAAAATGGGTCAAAAGAAGGACTTGACAGGCTCAGAAAAGTCAAAAATAGTGAGATATCTTGCAGAGGGATGCAGCACTCTTAAAATTGCAAAGCTTCTGAAGCGTGATCATCGAACAATCAAGCGTTTCATTCAAAATAGTCAACAGGGTCGCAAGAAGCGTGTGGAAAAACCAAGGCGCAAAATAACTGCCCATGAACTGAGAAAAGTCAAGCGTGCAGCTGCCAAGATGCCACTTGCCACCAGTTTGGCCATATTTCAGAGCTGCAACATCACTGAAGTGCCCAAAAGCACAAGGTGTGCAATACTCAGAGACATGGCCAAGGTAAGAAAGGCTGAAAGACGACCACCACTGAACAAGACACACAAGCTGAAACGTCAAGACTGGGCCAAGAAATATCTCAAGACTGATTTTTCTAAGGTTTTATGGACTGATGAAATGAGAGTGAGTCTTGATGGGCCAGATGGATGGGCCCGTGGCTGGATTGGTAAAGGGCAGAGAGCTCCAGTCCGACTCAGACGCCAGCAAGGTGGAGGTAGAGTACTGGTTTGGGCTGGTATCATCAAAGATGAGCTTGTGGGGCCTTTTCGGGTTGAGGATGGAGTCAAGCTCAACTCCCAGTCCTACTGCCAGTTTCTGGAAGACACCTTCTTCAAGCAGTGGTACAGGAAGAAGTCTGCATCCTTCAAGAAAAACATGATTTTCATGCAGGACAATGCTCCATCACACGCGTCCAAGTACTCCACAGCGTGGCTGGCAAGAAAGGTTATAAAAGAAGAAAATCTAATGACATGGCCTCCTTGTTCACCTGATCTGAACCCCATTGAGAACCTGTGGTCCATCATCAAATGTGAGATTTACAAGGAGGGAAAACAGTACACCTCTCTGAACAGTGTCTTGGAGGCTGTAGTTGCTGCTGCACGCAATGTTGATGGTGAACAGATCAAAACACTGACAGAATCCATGGATGGCAGGCTTTTGAGTGTCCTTGCAAAGAAAGGTGGCTATATTGGTCACTGATTTGTTTTTGTTTTGTTTTTGAATGTCAGAAATGTATATTTGTGAATGTTGAGATGTTATATTGGTTTCACTGGTAAAAATAAATAATTGAAATGGGTATATATTTGTTTTTTGTTAAGTTGCCTAATAATTATGCACAGTAATAGTCACCTGCACACACAGATATCCCCCTAACATAGCTAAAACTAAAAACAAACTAAAAACTACTTCCAAAAATATTCAGCTTTGATATTAATGAGTGTTTTGGGTTCATTGAGAACATGGTTGTTGTTCAATAATAAAATTAATCCTCAAAAATACAACTTGCCTAATAATTCTGCACTCCCTGTAGTGTAGTGTTAGGTGTAATTGTATCTTAGGTTAGGATTTATTTTACAGGTAAATTTGAATTTATTTTAACTAGGTAGCTATTAAATAGTTAATAACTATTTAATAACTATTCTACATAGTTAAAATAAATACAAAGTTGCCTGTAAAATAAAAATAAATCCTAAGCTAGCTACAATGTAACTATTAGTTATATTGTAGCTAGCTTATGGTTTATTTTATAGGTAAGTATTTAGTTTTAAATAGGAATAATTTAGTTAATGATAGTTATTTTATTTAGATTTATTTAAATTATATTTAAGTTAGGGGGGTGTTAGGGTTAGGGTTAGACTTAGATTTAGTGGTTAATACATTCAATATAGTTGCGGCAACGTTGGGGGCGGCAGATTAGGGGTTAATAAATGTAGGTAGGTGTCGGCGATGTTAGGGACAGCAGATTAGGGGTTAATAAACTTTAACTAGTGTTTGCGATGCGGGAGTGCGGCGGTTTAGGGGTTAATATATATTTTATAGTGGCGGTGATGTCTGGTTTGGCAGATTAGGGGTTAAAAATATTTGTTTAGTGTTTGCGATGTGGGGGGGGCCTCGGTTTAGGGGTTAATAGGTAGTTTATGGATGTTAGTGTACTTTTTAGCACTTTAGTTAAGAGTATTATACTACGGCGTTAGCCCATAAAACTCTTAACTACTGACTTTTAAATGCGTTATCAGTCTTGACAGGAGACGCTGTACCCCTCACTTTTTGGAAGACTCGTAATAACGGCGTTGTGCAAGTCCCATTGAAAATATAGGATACGCAATTGACGTAAGTGGATTTGCGGTATTTTCGAGTCTGACCAAAAAAGTGAGCGGTGAGCCTGTCATTTCAAGACTCGTTATACCAGCGGGCGTTAAAAAGCAGCGTTGGGACCTCTCAACGCTGCTTTTTAAGGCTAAGCAAAGACTTGTAATCTAGGTGCTAGTTTTTTAATTTGAAAGGTAAGTTTTAATTTAATTTAAGAAAGGGAAATTGTAATTTTAATATAAAGTTAGGGAGGCGTTAGGTTTATGGGTTACTAGTTTAAATTAGTTTATTGCGATGTGAAGGCTTTTGATTTAGGGGTTATTAGTGTAATTTAGTATATTTCATTGTGGGGGGCTTGCGGTTTAGGGGTTAATAGGTTTATTATAGTGGCGGCGGTGTAGGGCTTAATAACTTTAGTATAGTGGGGGCGATGTGGGCTGGCGGCAGATTAGGGGTTAATTATATTTAAATAGTGTTTGCGATGTGGGAGGGTGGCGCTTTAGGGGTTAATAACTTTATTATAGTGGTGACAATGTTGGGGAGCGGCGGAATAGAGGTTAATCAATTTTATTAGTGGCGGCGATGTCGGGAGCAGCAGATTAGAGGTTAATAAGTTTATCCCCTTAACGATCAAGGACGTACCAGGTACGTCCTGCAAAAACTGTCAGTTAGTGACAATGGATGTACCTGGTATGTCCTTGGTCTAATTGAGTGCTGGAAGCGATTGCAATTGCTTACAGCAGCTCTCAGGGTATTGCAGTGATGCCTCGATATAGAGGCATCCTGCAATACCCTTTTTCAAGCATCCGATGCAGAGAGAGCCACTCTGTGGCCCTCAATGCACCGGTAGCAATGGTGCCTATCGTTGGTGGGTGGGAGCTTAGCATGGAGGAGGGTGGGTGACCCACCACTACCCGGCATCCGGTTCCTGTATGTGCAATGTGCACGCTGGGTGCTGGGAGTGTGCTCAAGGGTCCTGCGGGTGCAGTAACCACTGCCTCCAATGATCCCTGAATTGCAGAGGGAGGGGGGAAAAAAATATCAAAGGATCTGGCAGGGGAGGGGGTATTGAGGGGGGCAGCTAAACTACAAAAAAATCTATCATTTATAAAAAAAAAAAATACTTTGTTTTTGGGGGCAAACATGGTACTGACAGACAGCTGCCAGTACCCAAGATGGCGACAAATAGGTAGCGGGGGGAGGGTTAGAGAGCTGTTTGGGGGGGATCAGGGGATGGGATGTGTCAGGTGGGAGGCTGATCTCTAAACGAAAGCTAAAATTAACCCTGCAAGCTCCCTACAAGCTACCTAATTAACCCCTTCACTGCTGGGCATAATACAAGTGTGGTGCACAGCAGCATTTAGCAGCCTACTAATTGCCAAAAAGCAACGCCAAAGCCATATATTTCTGCTATATCTGAATAAAGGGGATCTCAGAGAAGCATTTACAACCATTTGTGCCATAATTGCCCAAGCTGTTTGTAAATAATTTCAGTGAGAAACCTAAAGTTTGTGAAAAAATAAGTAAACACATTTTTTTTATTTGATTGCTTTTGGCGGTGAAATGGAGGCATAAAATATACCAAAATGGGCCTAGATCAATACTTTGGGTTGTTTACTACACTACACTAAAGCTAAAATTAACCCTACAAGCTCCCTAATTAACCCCTTCACTGCTGGACATAATACATGTGTGGTGCGCAGCGGCATTTAGCGGGCTTCTAATTACCAAAAAGCAACGCCAAAGCCATATATGTCTGCTATTTCTAAACAAAAGGGATCCCAGAGAAGAATTTACAACCATTTGTGCCATAATTGCACAAGCTGTTTGTAAATAATTTCAGTGAGAAATCTAAAATTGTGAAAAATTTAACTTTTTTTTAATTTGATCGCATTTTGCGGTGAAATTGTGGCATGGAATATACCAAAATGGGCCTAGATCAATACTTGGAGTTGTCTAATACAATACACTAAAGCTACAATTAACCCTTCAAGCTCCATAATTAACCCCTTCACTGCTGGGTATAATACACGTGTGGTGCACAGCAGCATTTAGCGGCCTTCTAATTACCAAAAAGCAACTCCAAAGCCATATAAGTCTGCTATTTCTAAACAAAGGGGATCCCAGAGAAGCATTTACAACCATTTGTGCCATGATTGCACAAGCTGTTGGTAAATAATTTCAGTGAGAAACCTATAGTTTGTGACAAAATTTGTGAAAAAGTGAACGATTTTTTTTATTTGATCGCATTTGGCGGTAAAATGGTGGCATGAAATATATCAAAATGGGCCTAGATCAATACTTTGGGTTGTCTTCAAAAAAATATATACATGTCAAGGGATATTCAGGGATTCCTGACAGATATCAGTGTTCCAATGTAACTATTGCTAATTTTGAAAAAAAGTGGTTTGGAAATAGCAAAGTGCTATTTGTATTTATTGCTCTATAAAAGCAAAGAACATAAAAAACATTGGGTGTTTCTAAACTCAGGACAAAATTTAGAAACTATTTAGCATGGGTGTTTTTTGGTGGTTGTAGATGTGTAACAGATTTTGGGGGTCAAAGTTAGAAAAAGTGTGCTTTTTTCCATTTTTTCCTCATATTTTAATTTTTTTTAAAGTAAATTATTATATATGCTGAAAATAATGGTATCTTTAGAGAGTCCATTTACTGGCGAGAGAAAAACGGTATATAATATGTGTGGGTACAGTAAATGAGTAAGAGGTAAATTACAGCTAAACACAAACACAGCAGAAATGTAAAAATAGCCTTGGTACTAAATGGTCAGAAAATGGAAAAGTGTTGTAGTCCTTAAGGAGTTAATTTAGTATTTGCGATGTGGGAGGGCCTCGGTTTAGGGGTTAATAGGCAGTTTATGGGTGCTAGTGTACTTTTTAACACTTTAGTTATGAGTTTTGTGTAACAGTTTTGTTGCGTAAAACTCATAACTGCTGCTTTCAGATGGCATTACGGATCTTGTCGTTATAGGGTGTAACGCAAGCTTTTTAGCCTCAACGCAAAAATCGTAATGGCTGCGCTATGGAAGTCCCAGGAAAAAACATCATTAATTTGAACAGCCAATAGGATTTCAGTAGCTCTAATCCTATTGGCTGATTTAAAAAATTCAGCCAATAGGAATGCAAGGTACTCCAAATTGTACCTTGCATTCAATCTTCAGTGTACGGATCGGATGAAGAGAAGCCTCCACTCCACCGAGAAACACAGCCGCCATTAAGATCCGCCGCCATTGAGGACCGCCGCTGAGGATCCACGCATCAGAGAAGACAGCTCCGCACCTCCGCTCCTTACCGCCTTCATTCCAGATGAAGATAGAAGATGATGGAGCTGCCTGGAAGAAGACCTTCTTCGTCGGACTTCAGGAACGTTGAGTACCTTTTTTTTATTTTTTGGGGTGGCTTTTTTTTTTAGATTAGGGTTTTTATGCTGGAAAAGATCTGATTGCCCTTTTAAGGGCAGTAAAATGTTGAGCGCCCTTTTAAGGTTAATGCCCATAAAAATGGGTAGTTTAGTTTTTTTTAGTGTTAGTTTTTTTTATTTTGGGGGGTTTGGTGGGTGGTTTTCTTTACTGTTAGGGGGTAATTGGTAATTTGTTTAGGTAAAAGAGCTGTTTAACTTAGGGCAATTCCCTGCAAAATTTATTTTAAGGGCTATTTGTAGTTTAGTATTAGATTAGGGGTGTTTTTATTTTTGGGGGGATTTTTTATAGGGGTATTTGTTTTGGTTTACATTTTTTATTTTAGGTAGGTTTGTTTATTTTTTTCTTTAATTTAACATTTTTTATTTTGTGTAATTTTAGCTTTGGGGTTTGTAGTTTTTTGTTAATTAGACTGCCCTCTGGGCAGGCTTATCGCCTAGTATATACATGTATGTATATAATATGGTTCATGTAAAATACATATAAATATACAGATATAGGTATATACACATGAATCGATGTAGAAATATGTATTTACAATAAAAAGTACATTATCCAGTAAGTGGAGAACATTTTGAATGATAAATATGTACATCAAATATACAGTAAAACACATAAATACATATATACAAACATATATATATATATATATATATATATATACATATTTAGACATTTTTATCAGTGTTATTATGAGTGTAACTGTACTTTAAAATGTATTTTTATGTATTTTGTGCAACTTTTTGTCTCATTTAACAGTTAGCCAGAGCTCTAATGTCGCTCTAACCTGATGCACGTTTAATTCGATTGCACTCAAGCGAATGAGTTTACTTTCAACTTCTTACTTCTGACGTGAGCAAAAAGACCCTTATTACTTTTGTGCAGCAGCGCTTCACTTGCAATCTAGCGTCACTCGTAATCTAGCCCTAATTGTTTTGAGTGACAATAACAACATATTACCAAGTATGAACCTCAAATTTTATATATTAAGTATTTAGGAATCCCTAAAAGTATTTTAGAAAAAATGATGAATGGAGACATAACCCAAATATAAATTGCTTGCCACTCTTGGGCCACTTCGCTAGAGTTGCACAAAAAAATGGGGTTAATTGAGGAATATAGCTATAGGGAACCAGTCTAATAATAGGCACTTGGACGTAGTAAAATAGAGAGACAAACATTATAAATTGAGGACCAAGTAGGTTTCAATCTATGTGTAGGAAGGATGGAAAACCATGCATAAATTATGGGGTTAGATGATGTTAACTTTCTATACAGACTTTTTTTATATAGTTTGACAGGAACCGTATGTTCATATAAGGTACTGCTATATGTAAAAGAAAAGAACTGTTTTATTATGTTTAGGCTACCTACTATATAAAAAGAAATTAAAGTAAACGACAGTCCAGCTATAGGGGTCCATTTATCATTGTGCGGACGGACATGATCCGCTATAGCGAACCATGTCCGCCGCACATCGATAAATGCAGACAGCATACACTGTCGTCATTTATCATTGCACCAGCAGTTCTTGTTACGAGCTTGATAAATAGACCCCATAGTGTGCATAAGGCTAGTAATCATATTATTGACACATGTTTAACTTAAAGGTATTCCCAAATGGAAGGCCTCGTACCCAGATAAGAACCGCACTTTTTTGGTGACTAAAAATTTTAGGCAAGAGGTTGCAGTCATATAAACAAGGTATAAAACAGAGATCTTCTGTTTGATTTAAACATATATACTGTTTAGAGGAATTGCAGTTAACCAGCAATCACACTAGTCTCAAATCTTATTTCCCAGCAGAGACACTTAGCAAACTTCATAAAACTCCCTGCGGCAGCACAACAAAGTGGGACAAAGAGGAAGGCCTCAGTAATATAGGAGATATATTGGTTCTGTCTGTACTTTTATGAATCAAGTTTTTTATAGTTATAGAACTCTAGAAAATCAGTACCTGCCACCAAACTTTCAAATAAACTACAAAGGTAAGTGTAATAGAGATGTGCATTAGTTTTCGGATGAATGCACATTCGTACTGAAAGTCGGATTTCCGAATGAATGCACCAGTAAAAGTTAAAGAAAATAAAAAAAATACCGACATTATTCGTCAGTATTTATTAGTTTCCTTTAAATTATTATTAAAGGCTTATAACTTACCTTAATTCACTCTTTCTTACACTAACTGTAATGTAGGTCATGGGAGCCAAACAGCTAAGCCTGTTGTTAGCGCGGCTAGGGCTCTGGCAAGAAGAGGATCAAGTTAGCGCACTCTCCAGAGTGTATTTAGGTAAGTATTGTGGCTACAGTTGGCAAGAAAAAACATGGACATGACTAAGGCAGAGGACTGCCGAAACGCGTAGGATGTTTTCTTTCTCTTTCTATGCTGTGAGCATATTACCTGTTTTTATACTGGATTTTATTTTCTCCTAATAAAAAGTTTTCTACATATACACCTTGAGATCCGCCGGCCCAAAACATGAGTCTATCTTTTCCTGAGCCGCATTCTGTGACAACTGCTGCCAGAGAGTTCTCAGCACACTTAGCAGGCATGTGTTCGCACTCACCAGAGATCTCCAACACTCAGTCTGCTTCAATTTCAGCAGTCGATGTTTGGCTTCAATATCTATCGTCCTGGGTGTACAGATCTACCATTAAATCTAACAGATGCTGTAGAAAGAGTATTGCTCACAATCACTGAATTATTTCTCTGTAATGGAACAGTATCTACCTCTGTCTCCTCATACATATTACCCTGGTCAATAGGCTCAACACTAGGGGACTCTACAGAGGCAGCTCCGCAGATGGAGAACAGGGGGTACAGCCCTTTCCTGCCCATACAATTTGGAAGCTTTGCCAAAACATCCATCAATTATTTGATGAAGTTTCTGAAAGTGTTCTTTAAATGATATTAACAATCGGCTAGATTACGAGTTGTGCGTTACGGTTTTAAAAATGGCAATTTCTGCGTAAAAACACTAACGCAGCCATTACGAGTTGTGTCGGTATAGCTATACTGCAAGCATTGTAGCCTGTAATGCAACGTCAATCCCGCACTCAAAAATGACGTTTTTGCGTGGGATTTCCAAAGCGCTGGTATTATAGGTTGTGCGGTGAGGCTAAAATGCTTGCGTTATAGCCTATACCAACATGATCCATTCCGCCATCTGAGACCAGTAGTTATAGATTTTCTGTAACAAAAATGTTTCACAAAACACCCATAAACTACCTATTAACCCTTAAACCGAGGCCCTCCCACATTGCAAACACTTTTTAAAACGTATTAACTCCTAATCTGCTGCCCGCCCACATCCCCGCCACTATAATAAAGTTAATAACCCCTATTTCGCTGCTCAACGACACTGCCTCAACTAACTAAACCTATTAACCCCATAAACCGCCAGCCCGCCCACATTGCCACTAATAAATAAAACTATTAACCCCTAAATCTATCACCCCTAACTTTATATTAAAATTACAATATCCCTATCTTAAAATAAATAAAAACTTACCTGTAAAATTAAAAAAAACCTTAGTTTAAACTAACAATTAACCTAACATAACTATTATACTAAACTATTATACTAAAATTAAAATAACTACCAATTAAAAAAAGTAAATTACACATTAAAAAACTAACACTACTAAAATATTTAAGTCTAAAATTACAAAAAAAATAATTCTAAATTACAAAAAATAACAAACACTAAATTTTGAAAAATAACACACGAAATTATCAAAAATAAAAACAATTACACCTAATCTAATCGCCCTATAAAAATACCCCCCCCCAAAAAAAACTAACCTACAATAAACTACAAATAACCCTTAAAAGGGCCTTTTGTAGGGCATTGCCCTAAATAAATCAGCTCTTTTACCTTAAAAAAAACAAAGACCCCCAACAGTAAAACCCACCACCCAACCAACCCCCCAAAATAAAAAACCTAACTCTAACAAAAACCTAAGCTACCCATTGCACTTAAAAGGGCATTTGTATGGGCATTGCCCTTAAAAGGGCATTCAGCTCTTTTACATTGCCCTGAAAAGGGCATTCAGCTCTTTTAAAAAAAAGCCCAATCCCTAATCTAAAAAAAAAAAAACGACCCAATTTTTTTAAAAAAAAATCTAACACTAACCCCCGAAGATCCACTCACAGTTTCTGAAGTCCAGACATCTAGGCGGCGAGAAATCTTCATCTGGGCGGCATCTTCTATCTTCATCCTGGCGGCATCTTCTATCTTCATCCCGGCGGCGTCTTCTATCATCCTGGCGGCGCGGAGTGGATCCATCCTTGAAGACATCCGGTGCGGAGTGTCCTCTTCATATGGTCGCCGCCGTACACTGACTCTTCAATACAAGGGAGTCGTTTCAAAATGGCGCCCCTTGCTTTCCTATTGGCTGATTTAATTCTTGAAATTGAAATCAGCCAATAGGATGAGAGCTACTGAAATCCTATTGGCTGTTCATATACATTAAATACATTTATTTATTTGTGGTGGGCTCCGGGAGCGGAGGGATAGGGGTTAATACATTTAGTTAGTTGCGGCGGTGTGGGGGAGCGTCGGAATAGGGGTTAATAATTTTATTAGAGTTGCGGTGGGCTCCGGAAACAGAGGGATAGGGGTTAATACATTTAGTTAGTTGCGGCGTTGTTGGGGAGCGGCTGCATAGGGGTTAATAAGTTTATTAGAGTTGCGGTGGGCTCTGGGAGCGGCGGGATAGGGGTTAATACGTTTAATAGAGTTGCAGTGGACTCCGGGAGCAGGGGGATAGGGGTTAATAACTTTATTTAGCTGCAGCGGGGTCGGGGAGCGGCAGGATTGGGGTTAAACAGTTTAGTATAGTGGCGGTGTTTAGTGACAGTATATAAATAAAGCTGGGAAAAAGCCGAATAGCAGCGAGATCGATGACAGTTAGTTAACAACAGTCCGCTGCTCATCACCCCATACTTGGTGCGCGGCTTTTTGACAGCTTTTTATATAAATATGGAGAGCGTATTCAGGTCCGCGGCCGCGATGTTAGGCGATGTCAGGCGAGCGTATCGGTGCCGTCGAATGCAGCACAGTTGACGGCTTGATAAGTAGGCCTTTCTGTCTGGAAGTAGATATTCCTCTAACTGCTACTTATTAACTGAAAGTTTTATTATTGATACGTTTAAATGATAGAGCACTTGTAAAAGAGATAACGTTCTTGCCTGAAAGGATAATATGTACAGAGCATGGTGTACATTTTATGTGGGAATGAGTTTCTATGGCCTAGATTTAGAGTTCGGCGGTAGCCGTCAAAACCAGCGTTAGAGGCTCCTAACGCTGGTTTTGGGCGCCCGCTGGTATTTGGAGTCAGTGATTAAAGGGTCTAACGCTCACTTTTCAGCCGCGACTTTTCCATACCGCAGATCCCCCTACGCCATTTGCGTAGCCTATCTTTTCAATGGGATCTTTCTAACGCCGGTATTTAGAGTCGTTTCTGCAGTGAGCGTTAGAGCTCTAACGACAAGATTCCAGCCGCCTGAAAATAGCAGGAGTTAAGAGCTTTCTGGCTAACGCCGGTTTATAAAGCTCTTAACTACTGTACCCTAAAGTACACTAACACCCATAAACTACCTATGTACCCCTAAACCGAGGTCCCCCCACACCGCCGCCACTCGATTAAAATTTTTAACCCCTAATCTGCCGACCGCCACCTACGTTATATTTATGTACCCCTAATCTGCTGCCCCTAACCCCGCCGACCCCTGTATTATATTTATTCACCCCTAACCTGCCCCCCACAACGTCGCCGCCAGCTACTTACAATAATTAACCCCTAATCTTCCGACCGCAAATCGCCGCCACCTACGTTATCCCTATGTACCCCTAATCTGCTGCCCCTAACACCGCCGACCCCTATATTATATTTATTAACCCCTAATCTGCCCCCCTCAACGTCGCCGACACCTGCCTACACTTATTAACCCCTAATCTGCCGAGCGGACCTGAGCGCTACTATAATAAAGTTATTAACCCCTAATCCGCCTCACTAACCCTATCATAAATAGTATTAACCCCTAATCTGCCCTCCCTAACATCGCCGACACCTAGCTTCAATTATTAACCCCTAAACTTCCGATCGGAGCTCACCGCTATTCTAATAAATGGATTAACCCCTAAAGCTAAGTCTAACCCTAACACTAACACCCCCCTAAGTTAAATATAATTTTTATCTAACGAAATAAATTAACTCTTATTAAATAACTTATTCCTATTTAAAGCTAAATACTTACCTGTAAAATAAATCCTAATATAGCTACAATATAAATTATAATTATATTATAGCTATTTTAGGATTAATATTTATTTTACAGGCAACTTTGTAATTATTTTAACCAGGTACAATAGCTATTAAATAGTTAAGAACTATTTAATAGTTACCTAGTTAAAATAATAACAAATTTACCTGTAAAATAAATCCTAACCTAAGTTATAATTAAACCTAACACTACCCTATCAATAAAATAATTAAATAAACTACCTACAATTACCTACAATTAACCTAACACTACACTATCAATAAATAAATTAAATACAAATGCTACAAATAACTACAATTAAATAAACTAGCTAAAGTACAAAAAATAAAAAAGAACTAAGTTACAGAAAATAAAAAAATATTTACAAACATAAGAAAAATATTACAACAATTTTAAACTAATTACACCTACTCCAAGCCCCCTAATAAAATAACAAAGCCCCCCAAAATAAAAAATTCCCTACCCTATTCTAAATTAAAAAGGTTACAAGCTCTTTTACCTTACCAGCCCTGAACAGGGCCCTTTGCGGGGCATGCCCCAAGAATTTCAGCTCTTTTGCCTGTAAAAGAATAAATACAATACCCCCCCCCCCCAACATTACAACCCACCACCCACATACCCCTAATCTAACCCAAACCCCCCTTAAATAAACCTAACACTAAGCCCCTGAAGATCTTCCTACCTTGTCTTCACCATCCAGGTATCACCGATCCGTCCTGGCTCCAAGATCTTCATCCAACCCAAGCGGGGGTTGGCGATCCATAATCCGGTGCTCCAAAGTCTTCCTCCTATCCGGCAAGAAGAGGACATCCGGACCGGCAAACATCTTCTCCAAGCGGCATCTTCGATCTTCTTCCATCCGGTGCGGAGCGGGTCCATCTTGAAGCAGGCGACGCGGATCCATCCTCTTCTTCCGATGTCTCCCGACTAATGACGGTTCCTTTAAGGGACGTCATCCAAGATGGCGTCCCTCAAATTCCGATTGGCTGATAGGATTCTATCAGCCAATCGGAATTAAGGTAGGAATTTTCTGATTGGCTGATGGAATCAGCCAATCAGAATCAAGTTCAATCCGATTGGCTGATCCAATCAGCCAATCAGATTGAGCTCGCATTCTATTGGCTGTTCCGATCAGCCAATAGAATGCGAGCTCAATCTGATTGGCTGATGGGATCGGCCAATCGGATTGAACTTGATTCTGATTGGCTGATACCATCAGCCAATCAGAAAATTCCTACCTTAATTCCGATTGGCTGATAGAATCCTATCAGCCAATCGGAATTCGAGGGACGCCATCTTGGATGACGTCCCTTAAAGGAACCGTCATTAGTCGGGAGACATCGGAAGAAGAGGATGGATCCGCGTCGCCTGCTTCAAGATGGACCCGCTCCGCACCGGATGGAAGAAGATCGAAGATGCCGCTTGGAGAAGATGTTTGCCGGTCCGGATGTCCTCTTCTTGCCGGATAGGAGGAAGACTTTGGAGCACCGGATTATGGATCGCCAACCCCCGCTTGGGTTGGATGAAGATCTTGGAGCCAGGACGGATCGGTGATACCTGGATGGTGAAGACAAGGTAGGAAGATCTTCAGGGGCTTAGTGTTAGGTTTATTTAAGGGGGGTTTGGGTTAGATTAGGGGTATGTGGGTGGTGGGTTGTAATGTTGGGGGGGGGGGGGTATTGTATTTATTCTTTTACAGGCAAAAGAGCTGAAATTCTTGGGGCATGCCCCGCAAAGGGCCCTGTTCAGGGCTGGTAAGGTAAAAGAGCTTGTAACCTTTTTAATTTAGAATAGGGTAGGGAATTTTTTATTTTGGGGGGCTTTGTTATTTTATTAGGGGGCTTAGAGTAGGTGTAATTAGTTTAAAATTGTTGTAATATTTTTCTTATGTTTGTAAATATTTTTTTATTTTCTGTAACTTAGTTCTTTTTTATTTTTTGTACTTTAGCTAGTTTATTTAATTGTAGTTATTTGTAGCATTTGTATTTAATTAATTTATTGATAGTGTAGTGTTAGGTTAATTGTAGGTAATTGTAGGTAGTTTATTTAATTATTTTATTGATAGGGTAGTGTTAGGTTTAATTATAACTTAGGTTAGGATTTATTTTACAGGTAAATTTGTTATTATTTTAACTAGGTAACTATTAAATAGTTCTTAACTATTTAATAGCTATTGTACCTGGTTAAAATAATTACAAAGTTGCCTGTAAAATAAATATTAATCCTAAAATAGCTATAATATAATTATAATTTATATTGTAGCTATATTAGGATTTATTTTACAGGTAAGTATTTAGCTTTAAATAGGAATAAGTTATTTAATAAGAGTTAATTTATTTCGTTAGATAAAAATTATATTTAACTTAGGGGGGTGTTAGTGTTAGGGTTAGACTTAGCTTTAGGGGTTAATCCATTTATTAGAATAGCGGTGAGCTCCGATCGGAAGTTTATGGGTTAATAATTGAAGGTAGGTGTCGGCGATGTTAGGGAGGGCAGATTAGGGGTTAATACTATTTATGATAGGGTTAGTGAGGCGGATTAGGGGTTAATAACTTTATTATAGTAGCGCTCAGGTCCGCTCGGCAGATTAGGGGTTAATAAGTGTAGGTAGGTGTCGGCGACGTTGTGGGGGGCAGATTAGGGGTTAATAAATATAACATAGGGGTCGGCGATGTTAGGGCAGCAGATTAGGGGTACATAGGGATAACGTAGGTGGCGGCGTTTTACGGAGCGGCAGATTAGGGGTTAAAAGTGTAATGAAGGGGTCAGCGATAGCGTGGGCGGCAGATTAGGGGTTAATAAGTGTAAGGCTAGGGGTGTTTAGACTCGGGGTACATGTTAGGGTGTTAGGTGCAGACGTAGGAAGTGTTTCCCCATAGGAAACAATGGGGCTGCGTTAGGAGCTGAACGCTGCTTTTTTGCAGGTGTTAGGTTTTTTTTCAGCTCAAACAGCCCCTTTGTTTCCTATGGGAGAATCGTGCACGAGCACGTTTTTGATGCCGGCCGCGTCCGTAAGCAGCTCTGGTATCGAGAGTTGCATTTGCGGTAAAAATGCTCTACGCTCCTTTTTTGGAGCCTAACGCAGCATTTGTTTGAACTCTCGATACCAGAGTTAAATTTATGGTGCGGCCAGAAAAAAACCCGCGGAGCGTTAACAGCCCTTTTACCGCCGAACTCTAAATCTAGGCCTATGAATGTATGAAGCGTTTATTGCTTATTGCCTTTAGATCTTGTAGATCGTTAAAAGGAAACCCTTAAACAAAACAGAACTTTGCAGTGACAAAGAAGAGTTCTTCAGGAAACTGTTCCTCAAGGAATACTTCTGATATAAGTAGAAACTGGAACCCAATGGCATAATAGAAAAAAAAAAAACATATTGTGACAATCAAAAGTCAAACTTCATACATGTCTTCAGGGTATACTTTGATATGTTGGTCAGAAAATGGGAACTGAAACCCCTGTGGCCAAACACGCTAACAGTCCAACTCACATTTGCCTTCATGATATGTGCAAGTCAATGCTAATGAGAAATTGCAAAAGGTAAAGTGAGAGTGGGATTTGGGAATATGAACTTTTGAACGTAGTTAATTTTTTGCTATGCTAGTATGGGGTGAAACTTAGTTCATGGATGTACTGTAAGTTGATGTATTTCATTGTATGTTCTAACATTTTTTTCACTACACAGGAAAAGTTAATTATGTTGAAATATTGATTATACTATTCCTCCCCAGATGAAGCAATAACCACTTTATACATATGTTACATCATAATTTATACCTATGTTACATCATGTATTTAGTGCACTGTATTTAAATGACTATTGAATACAGTAGAACTGCACAATCAGCTAGTGCATTATAAAAGGACAATGCAATAACACTTTTTCTGAATTTTAAATGATCAGTACAAAATGTTTTGATAAATTTAAAAATGTACTTCAAGATGCTGGCCCCCTGTATCATGTGACAGTCATCAGCCAATCCCAGACTGATATACATAAACACTGTGAACTCTTGCACATGCTTAGTATTAGCTGGTGCCTGATAAAGTGTGCATATAAAGAGCCTGTGCACAATTCCATAATAGAAGTAAATTGCAAAGTCTCTTAAAACAGCATGCTCTATCTGAAACATGAAAGTTTCATTTTGACTTCAGTGACAATTTAACTGTTAAATTCTACATATTCATGAGACCTAAGTCTAAAGCCTTTTCGCACATTAAAGGGACAGTAAAGTTATAATTAGACATTCATTATTTAGACAGAGCATACAATTTTAAACAACGTTTCAATTTACTTCAATTATTTAATTTGCTTCCTTCTCTTGTTATCCTTTGCTGAAAGGTTTATCTAGGTAAGCTCAAGAGCAGCAACGAACCTAGGTTCTAGCAGCTGATTGATGGCTGCATATATATACCAATTATCATTGGCTCACCCATGTGTTCAGTTAAAAACCAGTAGTGCATTGCTGCTCCTTCAACAAATGATACCAAGAGAATGAAGCAAATTTGATAATAGAAGTAAATTATAAAGTTGTTTAAAATTGTATGTTCTACCTAAATCATGAAAAAAAAATTGGGGTTTAATGTGTTATACATTGAAGCAGCTCTAATGGGACACATAAGCAAAATTAAACCTTAAGTTTCACATGGAGCATAAGATTTAAAATCTTTCCAATTGACCACTTTATCTTTGTATTCTTAATTGAAATTTTAGTTCCCTTTTATGAGAGTATACTGAGTTAGGCTCATAAGTGTTTACATATGTACAACATTGCTGAAAACACTACTGCCATAATAATATCTGTATGGATAAACAAATACAATGTACATTTATAGTTCTGACACCCAACAAGTATAGGGCCAGAGTGGATTGCTAACAGTGCTAACAGTTACACACCAGCGATAACGGATTTATCACGGGTGTTTCCCCTCATCTGGATTACCGCTCATATTATAAATTGAAAGTAATCACGATCGATTGAGCACAATCGTGATTTACTCTAGAATGATTATCACGTCCTCAGAGCTCTGGTTAACTGTAATACATTACAAAGTACAGTTACATAATATCACCATATATAAAAATTATTAAAACAAAATATTGCACAATAAAGAGGTCTCAGGTGTTAGAAAAAAAAAGGTAGGCAAAGGGCTTTAACATTGAGATACATACATGTACATATCTAAAGATGTATATGTATGTGTATATATATATTTATTTACAGACATATATAGACATATATATATATATTCCCCCCTAAAATAATTACCATTTAATGATTGTAAACATCGTGCTGTTCTTCCGCCCGCAACTCATACTTTTTTTCTTCAATGGCGAATTCAGCTTCATCCAATAGTTGTGTGCCCTCTTTGGCGTCCAGCTCATGGGCACGCAACATATAATATATTCAATATTTAACATTCATATTTTCATGTCGGGTTAGTGCACATGAGAATATGCGATCAGGTTTGTGCACGAATATGATTCCGCCCCCCCCTCTGCCCCCCCCCCCCCAGTTTTTTACTCCATTGTTTTCTATGGGGGAATATGTGAATGTGCATGCAATATTGTAAGTTTGGCTTTTTGCGCTTATAGGGTTAGCACGAGAGCAAAAACAGTTCACTGCGCTTCCCGAAAAGAGCAAAAAGCTTACTTCTAGCACAGTTAACACTGGAGCTGGAGCATTAACTAACACTCCACTTGTAATCTAGCCCATAGTGAGATATGTAATTTCCATTTTTACTAGATTGTTCATGGGAAAAAATTAAATTTCATTCAAAAGATTTGTTTCAGATTTTTTCAAACATTCCGTTTGGCCTAATTTGATCCATGCAGGGCATTTGGTTCAGATGACTTTTGGATTCAGATTTGTGACAGTTAATTCCTATGGGAACAGCTAATATAGACAAGTGATAGTAACACAAATCTTACATTATATAATTTTAACAATTAAAGGAACCTATTTTTCAATGTTAAAAGAACATATAACTCCTGAATGACTAAAATCCAGCATTTAGTGCCTAACATCAGTCATTAGTAAGTTTATAGTAGGATTGAACAGGAGATGATAGACAAATGAATGGTAAAAACCCCTGTACATCATTACAAACAAATGAGCTTATCAACCAAACAATATAACTTATTCCTCCCATTTCTGCACCTTTTCTGTCTCCAAATGCCATGAACGAATGAACAATTAGATTTTATAAAACAATAATTCATTTTTTCATCCATTTCATCCAATAATGTATTTGGCTGTTTGTATATCAAATGACTCGACAAATCAGCAAAATTCAGACAAATTTGCATTCATCGAAAACTGAATGTACATCTCTAATTTTTACATTAACCAAATAATACCTAGAGGGTCATATGACTAATCATTTCTGTTATAATGTGAGTACTCAATTGAGTCATGGATTATTTTTGTAGAGAAGGTGGTGCAAGATTTTTGACAAATTCAATTAGTTAACTGAATATTGGGGTTGATTCTAATATTTTGCTTGTTTTCAGCAAATTTCTAGATGTCTGACTATATTGTTAGTGTGTTTTTTCAGTGATCACAATCACAAAATGCTTCTGCTTATAACTCCTCAAGCACCAAATGTTTATGTCCAAAAACAAAACAAAATCATTATTTGCCTTGTTAATCTAACAATATCTTAAAGGGACATTTAAGTCAAAATTAAACTTTTATGATTCAGATAGAACACACAATTTTAAACAACTTTTCAATTTATTTCCATTTACAAAATGTGCACAGTCTTTTTATACTTACACTTTTTCAGTCACCTTTTCCTACTGAGCATGTGCAAGAATTCACAGAATATATATATATATATATATATATATATATATATATATATATATATATATATATATATATATATATATAAAGCAAAATAATGCACTCTCAGGACTTTTCCACAAAAAACCAATTTAATGGAACGTTTTCGGGGTTCACAACCCCTTCATCAGCATGCAAAACAAACAAAATTCAACTCATTTATAGTGTTACATATCAATTACAACATATCAACCTAAGTGTCTCTCCAAAGGAAAAGTGCGCCAATTTTTCGAGTTTGGAACGCATATTGCGTTCCACAGTGCTATCCGAAACCGGAAGTTGTATTACCTCACTTCCGGTTTACGGATTCAACAGACAAAACGTGAAATAAAAGATAAAGTAGTGTACTCTACAATTTCAAACGTATTAATGTGACATACTAATTTGGGGGACTTATTATAACAACAGTGTGCCACATTCTAATAAGTCCCAAGAAAATTGTGATGGATATACATTGTCGAACGTTGCTACATCCGGTCGGCATAGAAACAGTAACCATGGTAATCATAAACAATTCTGATTGCCAAAAGGTGCCATAATTTACAATGGTATGCCAGCTGAATGAAACAACAATTTTCATAGTGCCAAAAGTAGCGTGTACTGAATTATATACAATCATATTGTATATATAAAAAGAATACTAATTTAAAAATTGAATAGTTAAAAAATAAAAAATAAAACATAAAAATTGGACCATATGACAGTACAATTGATTGGAGTGGCAAGTTACAAACGTAATGTTGCAAATGTGAGTGCTGTGACTCATAATGTATCGCCAGTATATTACAGCAAAGTGGCGTTAAACATATATAATGCTACACTAAATTCGCAAGCAAATGAAGATCAGATTAGAGCAGTAGATATATATAACAGTATTATAGGGCTGTGCTATTGGGCTGCTTTTTCGTTAGGGCACAATTTTCAATTAGATTAAATTTTGACCATTAGGGGGTAATGGCTTACGGCGGCCAAAATGTGCCAACAATCAAGTGAGGGGGGTAACCTTATTTCAGAATTCTAGCCTCCAGTATAATTGCAAGGCAGGGATATATGAGAAGAGGTAATACAGATAAGGATCATGGACATATAAAGCTCATATCGATACTATCCACCTCTGGAATTTATCCAAGTGGATGTGACTTTTTAGTGTCCGTTTTTAAGACTGGTGGTGCATGTTAAAGCAATGGGTAATGGCTCACGGCGGACCAGGCTTCCACAGAGAAGGTGGAGACAGATGTCCCACCTAAACTGTGCCGTTAGGCGCACAACACTTCCCCCTACACCTAGGGGAAACCGCGGGCCAGTTAAGGAGCAGCGGTCTTAAGACTGCTGCTTCTTAACTGCTGTTTCCGGCGAGCCTGAAGGCTCGCATGGAAACAGGGGCATCAGGGGCCATTCGGGCCTTGATAAATCGGCCCCTTTAGTCCTTTTGCATTATCTTTTTAATCATACATTTGTTGATTATGCAAATATACTTTATTTACTGGTCCTTTAAGCAATTCTTCCAATGTATTTAATTACATTTTGTAAGTATGTTTTGTAATGGAAGTGATATAGCCTAGTACCTGTTTATTTGGAGAAACTCTATTTATTTGATTGACTTTTTTAGGTTAAGGCTATAAAATTGTGCTGTTAGCTTCCCCTGAGGTGTGTGGAGAAGGGCATGAATGAATTATTATTAGAATATGTAACAAATACAGTTTGTTTATCTTATAAATGTTCCATGACAAGATCACTCTAGGTTGCTCCTTATTATTCTTATCTGAGTTACAGGGTGGCAGAAGTTACCGTGTAATTTTTGCCATCTCATTACGGCTTAGAGTATTAAGGACTGAACCGTCTCCAATGCGTTTCTTGATCCATAGTTCATATCCAATGCGTGTGTAAAGTAGCAGCATGACAGCAAGTGGTACAAGGAACAGAGCCACCAGGATGAAGATTGCATATGCCCTACGCAATCCAGCGTTACTCCAGGACTCCAGGCAGCACACGTGGTATAGATTGTACAGCAAGTCATATTTCACCTAGGATAAATAACACAAGTTATGGGAACTGGTCAGTAAGACAGCAGTGATTGTACAAGTCATATCAGAAGTAATTTGAATTGATCATTTACAGAATTTGGACTAGTTTCAATAAAAATAGTTAAAGTGTAATGCAGTTGTATAATAACTGTTTAGTGACTAAATCATACGTCATTAGTAAAAGAGCGTTATGTGCAAGCCACTAAATAAAATGTTAAAAAAAAGCATGACTGGTAGCCAATATCGCCCAATTTTCAAAGGTCTCTGGGCTGGTGAGATTGTTTAAGGATGGTTGCCAGTACTTCTATTTCCCTGAAGGAATTCTATATAGCTACTTTTTATCCTGAAAAAAGGGTGTCTCGCTAAGGGGCAGATGCTGCATTTTCGTATAGGAAGGAGATGCATGCATTACAAAAGCACACAATGAAAATCGTAAATTAAAAATCATACAAAATTAATAATTGAACCATTCATACACTAATACTCAGGAAAAAAAATGTATTGTAAATGTGCATAAAAAATCATAACAAAATTGTTCACCAAAATTTTTTAATGTAAATTAAACAGGAATAAATTGTATTACCTATGCAGAGCATAAATCATAATTTAAGTACACTGGATGTGCAAAAGATATAGAAATTTGTACTTATAAGAACAAAAGACATTCGGGCATATTTATCAAGCTCTGTATTGAGCTTGAGGCCCTGTGTTTCTGGCGAGCCTTCAGGCTCGCCTTAAACACAAGTTATCAGGCAGCTCTGAGGCGGCGGACAGATATTGCCAGAAATCAACTGGATCCAATACGATTGGGTTGATTGACACCCCTGCTGGCGGCCTAAATCTGCAGGGAGCGGTATTGCATCAGCAGTTCACCAGAACTGTTGGTGCAGTGATAAATGCCGAGAGCGTATGCTCTCGGCATGTATCACAATGTTAAATCGGCCCCAAAGCATCAGTGTTGTTTTTTGTAAAATGGGCAGAACATGGGCGTTGCATGGGTGTATATGAAATTGTCTCTCAAATACCAGAGTAATTCTCTAAACATTTTTGCCTTACAGATCTCACTGTTTTTCTTGCAAATTAAAAGGTGGCAAGTTTTTATGAAAATACTCAAAACTCTAATTACAATTAAAGGAAAACCTATTCATATGAAAATAACAGCAATTTTTAGGTACAGTGCAATAAAAATAGCGTAGTTTGATTTGTATTAGGTGTAATATTAAAGTTTAAACGTATGCTGGGTTCTCTCTCCATTGTGAAGTTTTACATAGCAGAAAGCTCTCATTATTTCTATGGGAGACAGCTGACCACTCGCAGGGACAGCCTATAGCCTCTATTTATGAAAGGTCTTGCGGACCTGATCCAACAGTGCGGATCAGGTCCGCAAGACCTCGCTGAATGCGGAGAGCAATACGCTCTCCATATTCAGCATTGCACCAGCAGCTCACAAGAGCTGCTGGTGCACCGCCGCCCCCTTCTGACTCGCGGCCAATCGGCCGCCAGCAGGGAGGTGTCAATCAACCCGATCGTACTCGATCGGGTTGAATTCCAGCGATTCCTGTCCGTCTGCTCAGAGACAGGGTTATGGAGCAGAGGTCTTTGTGACCGCTGCTTAATAACTGCTGTTTCTGGCGAGCCTGCAGGCTCGCTTGAAACACGGGGCCTCAAGCTCCATTCGGAGCTTGATAGATAGGCCCCTATTTATTAAATAGAATTCTATGAGGGCTGCCCCTGCGAGTTTCTATGTGAAAAACCACGTCTACACTGGTGAATGTTTTAGAAGTATCTGTCCAGTCACTCTATCATAGGTGGTTTTATGGCCAAAACTCCAACCCCCAACCATTCACTGTACATTAACCCTAAATTTAACCTCCACCACACTTAAACCATAACCAATCTTGCACCCAATGCAAATAAAGAATGCAACAGAGGTTAGGGTTAATCTGCACCTTTGCGTTAACTAAAATGTGATAATCATTTTTTTTGATCTGTATAAAAAACATAATTTATGCTTACCTGATAAATTTATTTCTCTTGTTGTGTATCCAGTCCACGGATCATCCATTACTTGTGGGATATTCTCATTCCCAACAGGAAGTTGCAAGAGGACACCCACAGCAGAGCTGTCTATATAGCTCCTCCCCTCACTGCCATATCCAGTCATTCGACCGAAAACAAACAGAGAAAGGAGAAACCATAGGGTGCAGTGGTGACTGTAGTTTAAAATTAAAAAATACCTGCCTTAAAATGACAGGGCGGGCC
The DNA here is from genome assembly GCF_027579735.1 of Bombina bombina. Taxonomy (NCBI): domain Eukaryota; kingdom Metazoa; phylum Chordata; class Amphibia; order Anura; family Bombinatoridae; genus Bombina; species Bombina bombina. The sequence goes on along the minus strand of NC_069504.1, from coordinate 838,054,089 downwards.
GTGGACTGGATACACCACAAGATAAATACATTTATCAGGTAAGCATAAATTATGTTTTCTCTTGTAAGGTGTATCCAGTCCACGGATCATCCATTACTTGTGGGATACCAATACCAAAGCTAAAGTACACGGATGAAGGGAGGGACAAGGCAGGTACTTAAACAGAAGGTAGCACTGCCTGTAAAACCTTTCATCCAAAAATAGCCTCCGAAGAAGCAAAAGTATCAAATTTGTAGAATTTTGAAAAGGTATGAAGCGAAGACCAAGTCGCCGCCTTGCAAATCTGTTCAACAGAAGCCTCATTTTTAAAGGCACATGTGGAAGCCACAGCTCTAGTAGAATGAGCTGTAATCCTTTCTGGAGGCTGCTGGCCAGCAGTCTCATAGGCTAAGCGGAATATGCTTTTTAGCCAAAAAGAAAGAGAGGTTGCCAAAGCCTTTTGACCTCTCCTCTGTCCAGAGTAGACAACAAACCAAGCAGATGTTTGCCGAAAATCTGTAGTAGCTTGTAAGTAAAACTTTAAAGCACGAACCACGTCCAGATTGTGTAATAGACGTTCCTTCCTTGAAGAAGGATTAGGACACAAAGACGGAACAACAATCTCTTGATTGATATTCTTATTAGATACCACCTTAGTTAAAAACCCAGGTTTGGTACGCAGAACTACCTTATCTGCATGGAAGATCAGATAAGGAGAATCACATAAGGCAGATAACTCGGAAACTCTACGAGCCGAGGAAATAGCTACCAAAAAAAGAACTTTCCAAAATAAAAGTTTGATATCTATGGAATGAAGAGGTTCAAACGGAACCCCCTGAAGAACTTTAAGAACCAAATTTAAACTCCATGGTGGAGCAACAGGTTTAAACACAGGCTTGATTCTAACTAAAGCCTGACAAAATGCCTGAACATCTGGGACATCCGCCAGACGCTTGTGCAAAAGAATAGATGGTGCAGAAATCTGTCCCTTTAAAGAACTAGCTGACAATCCTTTCTCCAATCCTTCTTGGAGAAAAGATAATATCCTGGGAATCCTGACCTTACTCCATGAGTAGCCCTTGGAATCACACCAATAAAGATATTTCTGCCATATCTTATGATAGATTTTCCTGGTGACAGGCTTTCGTGCCTGAATTAAGGTATCAATGACTGACTCGGAGAAACCACACTTTGATAAAATCAAGCGTTCAATCTCCAGGCAGTCAGCCTCAGAGAAATTAGATTTGGATGGTTGAAAGGACTTTGAAGTAGAAGGTCCTGTCTCAGCGGCAGAGTCCATGGTGGAAAGGATGACATGTCCACCAGATCTGCATACCAAGTCCTGCGTGGCCACGCAGGCGCTATCAAGATCACTGATGCTCTCTCCTGCTTGATCTTGGCAATCAGACGAGGGAGCAGAGGAAACGGTGGAAACACATAAGCCGACTGAAATCTGATGAACCTCATTGTCGCTAGATGAGGCCAAGCCAGAAGAGCATTGAATATCGCTCTTAGTTCCAGAATGTTTATTGGAAGGAGTGACTCCTCCTGAGTCCACGATCCCTGAGCCTTCAGGGAGTTCCAGACTGCACCCCAACCTAGAAGGCTGGCATCTGTCGTCACAATTGTCCAATCTGGCCTGCGAAAGGTCATACCTTTGGACAGATGGACCTGAGATAGCTACCAGATAAAGAATCCCTGGTCTCTTGATCCAGATTTAGTAGAGGGGACAAATCTGTGTAATCCCCATTCCACTGACTGAGCATGCAGAGTTGCAGCGGTCTGAGATGTAGGCGTGCAAACGGCACTATGTCCATTGCCGCTACCATTAAGCCGATTACTTCCATGCACTGAGCCACCGAAGGGCGAGGAATGGAATAAAGAACACGGCAGGAATTTAGAAGTTTTGATAACCTGGACTCCGTCAGGTAAATTTTCATTTCTACAGAATCTATCAGAGTCCGTAGGAAGGAAACTCTTGTAAGGGGGGATAGAGAACTCTTTTCCTCATTCACCTTCCACCCATGCGACCTCAGAAATGCCAACACTATGTCCGTATGAGACTTGGCAATTTGGAAGTTTGACGCCTGAATTAGGATGTCGTCTAAATAAGGGGCCACTGCTATGCCCCGCGGCCTTAGGACTGCCAGAAGCAACCCCAGAACCTTCGTAAAAATTATTGGGGCTGTAGCTAGCCCAAAGGGAAGAGCTACAAACTGGTAATGCCTGTCTAGGAAGGCAAACCTGAGAAACCGATGATGATCTTTGTGTATCGGAATGTGAAGATAAGCATCCTTTAAATCCACTGTAGTCATGTATTGACCCTCCTCATAGGTAGGATGGTACGAATAGTCTCCATCTTGAATGATGGAACTCTGAGGAATTTGTTTAAGATCTTTAGATCCAAGATTGGTCTGAAGGTTCCCTCTTTTTTGGGAACTACAAACAGATTTGAGTAAAAACCCTGTCCCTGTTCCTCCTTTTGAACTGGATGGATCACTCCCATAACTAGGAGGTATTGTACACAGTGTAAGAATGCCTCTCTCTTTATCTGGTTTGCAGATAATTGTGAAAGGTAAAATCTCCCTTTTGGGGGGGAAACCTTGAAGTCCAGAAGATATCCCTGGGATATAATTTCCAACGCCCAGGGATCCTGAACATCTCTTGCCCACGCCTGGGCGAAGAGTGAAAGTCTGCCCCCTACTAGATCCGTTATCGGATAGGGGGCCATTCCTTCATGCTGTCTTAGAGGCAGCAGCAGGCTTTTTGGCCTGCTTACCCTTGTTCCAGGTCTGGTTAGGTCTCCAAACCGTCTTGGACTGAGCAAAAGTTCCCTCTTGTTTTGCATTAGAGGAAGTTGATGCCGCACTTGCCTTGAAGTTTCGAAAGGCACGAAAATTAGACTGTTTGGCCCTTGATTTGGACCTATCCTGAGGAAGGGCATGATCTTTTCCTCCAGTGATATCAGCAATAATCTCCTTCAAACCAGGCCCGAATAGTGTCTGCCCCTTGAAGGGAATGTTAAGCAGCTTAGACTTTTAAGTAACGTCAGCTGACCATGATTTAAACCATAGCGCTCTGCGCGCCTGGATAGCAAAACCAGAATTCTTAGCCGTTAGTTTAGTCAAATGAACAATGGCATCAGAAACAAAATAATTGGCTAGCTTAAGTGCTCTAAGCTTGTCAAGTATGTCATCCAATGGAGTCGCTACCTGTAAAGCCTCTTCCAGAGACTCAAACCAGAACGCCGCAGCAGCAGTGACAGGGGCAATGCATGCAAAGGGCTGTAGGATAAAACCTTGTTGAATAAACATTTTCTGAAGGTAACCCTCTAACTTTTTATCAATTGGATCTAAGAAAGCACAACTGTCCTCGACAGGGATAGTAGTACGCTTTGCTAGAGTAGAAATTGCTCCCTCCACCTTAGGAACTGTCTGCCATAAGTCTCGTGTGGTGGCGTCTATTGGAAACATTTTTCTAAAAATAGGAGGGGGAGAGAACGGCACACCTGGTCTATCCCATTCCTTAGTAATAATTTCTGTAAACCTTTTAGGTATTGGAAAAACATCAGTACACATCGGCACTGCATAGTATTTATCCAGTCTACACAATTTCTCTGGCACTGCAATTGTATCACAGTCATTCAGAGCAGCTAAAACCTCCCTGAGTAACACGCGGAGGTGTTCAAGCTTAAATTTAAATGTAGAAATATCAGAATCAGGTTGCATCATCTTCCCTGGGTCAGAAATATCACCCACAGAAAGAAGCTCTCCTTCTTCAGCTTCTGCATATTGTGAGGCATTATCAGACATAGCTCTTAAAGCGTCAGTATGCTCTGTATTTCGTCTAGCTCCAGAGCTATCTCACTTTCCTCTAAATTCAGGTAGTCTGGCTAATACCGCTGACAGTGTATTATCCATGACTGCCGCCATGTCTTGTAAAGTAAACGCTATGGGCGCTCTAGATGTACTTGGCGCCATTTGAGCGTGAGTCCCTTGAGCGGGAGTCAAAGGATCTGACACGTGGGGAGAGTTAGTCGGCATAACTTCCCCCTCGTCAGATTCCTCTGGTGATACATTTTTTAAAGACAGAATATGATCTTTATTGCTTAAAGTGAAATCAGTACATTTGGTACACATTCTAAGAGGGGGCTCCACAATGGCTTTTAAACATAATGAACAAGGAGTTTCCTCTATGTCAGACATGTTTATACAGACTAGCAATGAGACTAGCAAGCTTGGAAAACACTTTAAATCAGGTTAACAAGCAATTATAATAAACGGTACTGTGCCTTTAAGAGAAACAAATTTTGTCAGAATTTGAAAAACAGTGAAAAAAGGCAGTAAATCAAACGAAATTTTTACAGTGTGTATAATAAGCTAACAGAGCATTGCACCCACTTGCAAATGGATGATTAACCCCTTAGTTCAAAAACCGGATAAAAAAAACGATATAGACGTTTTTTAACAGTCACACCAAACTGCCACAGCCTTGCTGTGGGCCTACCTTCCCCAACAAACGATTTTGGAAAGCCTAAGAGCCCTTTAGAGATGTCCTATAGCATTCAGAAGACCCTTGGAGGAAGCTGGATGTCTCAGTCTGTAAAAGTTACTGTGCAAAAAAAGCGCTAAATTAGGCCCCTCCCACTCATAGTAACACAGTGGAAAGCCTCAGGAAACTGTTTCTAGGCAAATTTAAGCCAGCCATGTGGAAAAAACTAGGCCCCAATAAAGTCTTATCACCAAAGTATATATAAAAACGTTTAAACATGCCAGCAAACGTTTTATATTATAAGTATAAAAGAGTATTACCTCAGAAAGTAAGCATGATACCAGTCGCTATTAAATCACTGTATTCAGGCTAACCTTACATAAATTTGGTATCAGCAGAATTTTCTAGCATTCACATCTTCTAGAAAAAATCTTAACTGCACATACCTCATAGCAGGATAACCTGCACGCCATTCCCCCGCTGAAGTTATCTCTCTCTTCAGTCATGTGTGAGAACAGCAATGGATCTTAGTTACAACCTGCTAAGATCATAGAAATCCCAGGCAGATTCTTCTGTTTTTCTGCCTGGAATAAAATAGTACAACTCCGGTACCATTTAAAAATAATAAACTTTTGATTGAAGTAAAATAACAGCTACATTTCACCACTTCTCTCTTACTACCTCCATGTTTGTTGAGAGTTGCAAGAGAATGACTGGATATGGCAGTGAGGGGAAGAGCTATATAGACAGCTCTGCTGTGGGTGTCCTCTTGCAACTTCCTGTTAGGAATGAGAATATCCCACAAGTAATGGATGATCCGTGGACTGGATACACCTTACAAGAGAAACAAGAACAAAATAAATTGCGCCAATGGTCTAGAATTCCTGTAAATAGACAATGTATTTGTTATATACACTCACAAATCAGAATATATTCCACTCATCAAAACAGCCTTTGTGGGAGGATGCAACAGGCCCAGGAAGAGAGAACTGTATTATATTATTATCAATCTGGAAAACAGATATATTTGTTTGTTCCTTCTGATCTTCTGCATTGACTTGTATGTACCTAAAATCAGTTGTATGGCAGCGAAAGCATCTGTACCATTGCCTTTAAGACTTGCGAGGGTAAAATGGTCAGGATGAACATTATTGGATGCAGAGCCTAACAGCCTCATAGGTTACTATCACTAATTTGTCATTATGTCATATTGGCTCCATTAGAAAACAATAGCCATCACTATTACTTGAGATCTGCTGAACTGCAGATCCAACACTGTCATATTAACCTGAGGTGACATAACATTTTGCCCTTAGATTGTTGAAAATGAATTCAGGTGTCCTGAATTTAAACTAAGATTATAATAAATTGCCAAGGATCTGAGATTAAAATACACATAGAAAAAAGTAGTCAAATGTATTCTTTTTGCAGTATGTCTTTATTCTTCCTATAACAATATGTTAACTTTTCCCTAATGTATAAACTTAATGGGACAGTCTAGTCAAAATAAAACTTTTATGATTAAGATAGGGCATGCAATTTTAAACAACTTTCCAATTTACTTTTATCATCAAATTTGCTTAGCTCTCTTTGTATTCTTTGTGGAAAGCTTAACCTAGGTAGGCTCAGATGCTAATTTGAACTGCCTCTTATCTCAGTACATTTACAGTTTTTTGAAGGTTGGGCACTGCTAGTTCATGTGTGTCATAAAGATAACATTGTGCTCACTCCCGTGGAGTTATTTAAGAGTCAGCACTGATTGGTTAAAATGGATGTCTGTGAGAAGAACTGAGATAAGGGGGCAGTCTGCAGAGGCTTAGATACAAGGCAATCACAGAGGTAAAAAGTATATTAATATAACGGTTATGCAAAACTGGGGAATGGGTAATAAATAGATTATCTATCTTTATAAACAATAAAAATTCTGGAGTACACTGTCCCTTTAAGGGACATCATAAACTGAAAAGAAGTTTGTCTTATTTAAAATATCAATAAAAACTGATCTACTTTGAACTAAACCTTCCCTCCTCCCTAATCAGTATTCTTAAATTATGTGCTTTATGTAAGACCCTGGGCTTACAAGTATTGTATAGAGGGAAAAGCACATATTTCTTGAATGTTGTAATTTACAAAACAAGTGCTGTTCTGTGGAGCAGTGTGATCAATTATTATAAGGGTTGATGACCCTTACTGAATGATAACACAGTAAAAGAATGACACTAGCTAACAAATTAGTACACAAAGCAAATCATAAATTGCCATTAATTACTTATTATTATATCAGTGCTCTCTGCCTTTGTCACTGTCTTAAACCCTCATTAATTGGCTAGATTTTAACTTCCCATGGGAACAAGCCTTATTTAATCCTGGCATTGCACTGTGAAATGTGTTGATTATTTATAAAAAATGCTTCACAATAACACTAATAATAATAAGGAATAATAATGCTAATAATAATTATCATAATAACAATCATATAATCATCAACAGTGAGATAAAAACTCAGCATAGAAAACAATTGTTAATTTGTCCTTAATATGTGTATCATATAGTAATGCTCTTCAAAATTAACTCAACTTATATTTTATAGTGTCCCTTTATTGCAATGTGAGATATGACACTAAGGGCCAGATCACGAGTGGAGCGCTAACAGTTACGTGTGAGCAATAAGAGGTTTATCTCGGGTGTTTGCGTGCGTCTGATGTTTTGCTCATATTACAAGTTGAAAGTAAATGCGATTGCTTGAGCACAAGTGAAGTTAATGTGTGTTGGTTAGTGAGCCCTCAAAGTTCTGGTTAACTGTTTTGCAAAACAAAAAAGTGTCTCAAACCACTTCAAAATACATTACAAAGTACAGTTACACTCCTAATTAAACACCATCTAATAAAAAATTATTAAAAAAAAAAAAGTTATAAGGGCTCAAAGATATGAGGTCTCAGGTGTTAGAAAAAAAAGGCAGCCAAAGGACTTTTTAAACCCTTTCTGGTCCTATAAATTTTAGCTTTATTGAGCCAGCAGGTCTTATTTAATTTTGCTAATTATATGCGTTCATGCAGGTGAATCACAGGCATCCCCGTATAGCTAGTAATAGAATCACTCTGCACCGAAGTGCAGAGCAGAGGGAAAGACAAATCCGTGCACCCACCAGCACGTACAGCCCATAGCAGCCAGGTCTGGACGGGCAAATACATGACAGCTATAGTGTCCTAGTTTGATTAACCCCTTGCCATCTAGAGCTTTCCTAGGCAACCTCATGACCATGTGACGGATTGGCTTCTATTCAGTACAGCACTGAGTCCCTTGCTGCTGTGAGAAGACCTGTCTGATTCACAATGACATCCGTGTCTCATATCCGGATCCGGAAGCGTCCCTGTATGGGCTATAGAGCTCTTGTGGGTGTGTACACACCTTTCAATCAGAATGCCAGATATCCCCGGTGTAAAAGTCATGTTGGAATATATCTGACATTAGGCTGTAAGAGGTAAAACCCTTTGTCGGATATATTCCGACATAGGATCTAAAAGGGTTAACAAAGGACTTTAACACATGTCTAAATATATATATGTAGGTATATTTCTATATTTCTATGTGTGTACATGTAGACACATAAATACATACAGTATGTACACATATATAGACATATATATAAGTGCATTGCAGTTAAAGGGAAGGTAAACTTGAGGGTACTCACTCAAGTCATAGGATATAATTTAAAAAAATTAGCTAGATTTAATTCATGAAATCTGTATAAAACGGCCCCAGGGGAAAATACGATTAGTTGATTGCAGATGAGTCATCTGTCAATCAACTGAAGACTATGGCAGGCGGAGGAACGGTGGTTATCGTTCCTGCATTAAAATGTAAATATCTAAGAAGATCTGTATAAATTACAGATTTCATGAATTAAAGTGTAGCTCATTTTTAAATTATATCCTATGACTTGAGCGAGTACGCTCGACAATAGAAATTCAGTAGCTCTCATCCTATTGACTGATTTGAATTTGAAGAATCAAATCAGCCAATACGAATGCAAGGTACGCCAAATTCAAACACGTAACTTGCATTTAATATTCAGTGTACGGCAGTGATCGTACAAAGAGGTCACCGGTCTTCAGTTCCTCGGTCACCGGTCTTCAGTTCCGCGGTCCTGGATGAAGGTAGAAGAGGTCGCCATTTGGAAGAAGACTTCACCACCTGACTTCAGGAACCGTGAGTACCTATCTGGGGGTTAGACTTAGTTGTTTTTTTTAATTTTAATTTTTTTTTATTTTTTAGATTAGGGATTTTGGGAAATTGTAAAAGAGCTGAATGCCCTTTGAAGGGCAATGCCCATAAAAATTCCCCTTTAGGGGCGGTGGGTAGTTTAGGATTTTTTAGTGTTAGGTTTTTTTTTTATTTTGGGGGGTTTGGTGGGTGGGTTACTTGTGGGAAAAAGAGGGGAAAACTTTTTTTTAAAGGTAAAAGAGCTGTTTAACTTAGGGCAATGCCCTACAAAAAGGCTATTGGTAGTTTAGTATTAGATTAGGGGGTGCTTTTATTTTTTTATTTTTTTTTATTTTCTAACACCTAGATTACAAGTTTTGCGTTTGGGGTTTTAACGCTGAAAAAATGGTAATTTCAGCGTTAAAACAGCACCGCAGCCATTGCAAGTCTTGTCGGTATAGCTGTACTGCAAGCCTTTTAGCCTGTAACGCAACGTCAGTCCCGCACTTGTACAAATTACGTTTTTTCATGGGACTTCCATAGCGCAGCCATTACAAGTTTTGCGGTGAGGCTAAAATCTGTGAGCAGTAGTTATGAGTTTTACACTACAAATCTGTTACATAAAACTCATAACTAAAGTGTTACAAAGTACACTAACACCCATAAACTACCTATTAATCCCTAAACCGAGGCCCTCCCGCATCGCAAACACTATATTAAACTTATTAACCCCTAATCTGCCGCTCCCGACATCACTGCCACTAATACAATTTATTAACCCCTATTCCGTCGCTCCCTGGCATCGCCGCCACTTTACTAAAGTTATTAATCCCTATTCCCCCGCATCCCAACATCGCCCACACTATAATAAAGATATTAATCCCTATTGCGCCGCTCCCACACCACCACTATAATAAACCTATTAACCCCTGAACCGCAAGCCCCCCACAATGAAATATACTAAATTAAACTAATAACCCCTAAACCGAAAGCTCCCCACATCGCAATAATTTAATTTAAACTAGTAACGCTTAAACCTAATGCCCCCCTAACTTTATATTAAAATTACAATTTCCCTATCTTAAATTAAAACGTACCTGTCAAATTAAAAAACTAAGTTTAAACTAACAATTAAACTAATATAACTATTAATATAAAATTAAACTAACTACCAATTAAAGAAAACTAAAATACACATTAAAAAAATCTTACTACTATAAAAATTACAAAATATCTAATTACAAAAAATTAAAAATACTAAATTACATAAAATAACAAACACTAAATTATGAAAAATGACAAACAACATTATCAAAAATAAAAATGATTTAAACCTAATCTAGTGTTTAAAAAGAGTATGCAATAGAGCATACAATAGGGTGCGCTGGTGATAGTGTTAAAAACCAATGAGTGTTTGGTAGAACAAAAAAGCGTATATGGTTAAACCTGAAAATATATATAGTGCTAAAAATATACAAAAAACGTAGATGGTTAAACCTGACAATACGTATAGTGCTATAAATATGCAATAATGAGAAATAAATTACAAAGCAGTGCTGTGAAAAAAATGTGCAAACAATACTAAATCAAATCAAGTAATCGGTGTACAAGCATAAAAAATATTCTCTCGATTTTCATTAGGGTCTAATAATATAGTAATCCCAAAGTGTAGGCATAGAAAATAAAATAAAAAAATAATCAAAAAAGAATTAGTCCGGTGGAAAAAATGAAAGTCTGAAGTGTAAGCAAGAAATTGCAAGAACACAAAATGTTCAGTTAAAAAACAACCAAATTAAAAAATACTGGTGAGAGTGTTAGAAAATGGTGAAGTCACCAAACCATTCCAAAGGGTGAAGGCGGCTCCTCTCCGGGACCGGTGGTGAGTCGGATGATCTAAGATATGGAGACAGGAAAGAGAGAGCGCCTAATGGTGTGATATCACACTGACAAGTGAAAGACCAAGGAGGAATAGCAACAGTAGAAAGGTACTCACAAACGAGCTGGCACTAACGATTAGTGCATACGAGCAGGCTGACCTTTTACAGCAGTCAGTACGCTGGGGGATAGATCCTGTGTGTTGTCCACCAAAAGCGGGTAATCAGCCGTTCATGGTAGCTGCAATGAAGGAAATTCCTCTGCACACAGCGTGTGTGAGTTGATTCAGCGTCTGTGACACAGGTGATCAGCTTAGCAATGGAGGAAATCCCTCTGCACACAGCGTGTGCGGGTCGATTCAGCGTCTGTAAGGACGGTCCGTAGGGTCTCAATAAGACCGGTGCTAAACCAAGGGGCCAGCAACAGCTGCACAGGAAGTAGTGATTCCCATTTACTTCCTGTGCAGCTGTTGCTGGTCCCTTGGTTTAGCACCGGTCTTATTGAGACCCTACGGATCGTCCTTACAGATGCTGAATCGACCCGCACACGCTGTGTGCAGAAGGATTTCCTCCATTGCTAAGCTGATCACCTGTGTCACAGACGCTGAATCAACTCACACACACTGTGTTCAGAGGGATTTCCTTCATTGCAGCTACCACAAACGGCTGATTACCCGCTTTTGGTGGACAACACACAGGATCTATCCCCCAGCGTACTGATTGCTGTAAAAGGTCAGCCTGCTCGTATGCACTAATCGTTAGTGCCAACTCGTTTGTGAGTACCTCTCTACTGTTGCTATTCCTCCTTGGTCTTTCACTTGTCAGTGCGATATCACACCATTAGGCGCTCTCTCTTTCCTGTCTCTACACCTAATCTAATAGCCCTATAAAAATAAAAATATCCACCCAAAAAAAATAAAAAATAGCCTACAATAAACTACCAATAGCCCTTAAAAGGGCCTTTTGTAGGGCATTGCCCTAAGTTAAACAGCTCTTTTACCTGTAAAAAAAACACAACAGTAAAACCCACCACCCAACCAACCCCCCAAAATAAGAAACCTAACTCTAACAAAAACCTAAGCTACCCAATTGTTCTGAAAAGGGCATTTGTATGGACATTGCCCTTAAAAGGGCTTTTAGCTCTTTTGCAATGCCCTGAAAAGGGCATTAAGCTCTTTTAAGAAAAGCTCAGACCCTAAACTAAAAAAAACCCCCACCCAAAATAGTTTAAAAAATCCTAACACTAACCCCCGAAGATCCACTTACAGTTCCTGAAGTCCGGACATCCAGGTGGCGAGAGGTCTTCATCCAGGCGGCTCCATCTTCATCCATCGCAGGACTGGCATCTTCTTCATCCCTGCAGACGCGGATCAGTCGATGCGCAGAGGCGGAGGTCCAGGCGAAGGTCCAAGGCAGAGGTCCAGGTGGAGGTCCAAGGCGGAGGTCCAGACGGAGGTCCATCGATCCGACGTGGAGGTCCTCTTCATGCGATCGTCCGCCGCACACTGAGTATTGAAAGCGTGCACGAGCACATCAAAACAGCGCTTCTATTTTGAGTGGTATGGAGCGCAAAGCAACCGTATTGCATGCACAAGCCAGCTTTTTTCGAAACTTGTAATGGCTGCGCTATAGAGGTTGAAATAACGCAACTTTTGTTGCATTTGTTAAATTCCCTAACTTGTGTTGTGGGGCATGGTGGATTAGGGCTTAATAGTTTAAATGACTAGATTGCGTTGTGTGGCATGTCGGATTAGGGGTTAATAGTTTAAATAGATACTTTGTGATATGGGGGTTGATGGTTTAAATAGATACTTTACGATATGGGGGCATGGCGGATTAGGGGTTAATTGTTTTAATAGATACTTTGCGATATAGGGCATGGCGGAATAGGTGTTTATAGTTTTAATAGCTAGTTTGCGTTGTGGGGCATGGCTGTTTAGAGTTTAATACATTTATTATAAGTTGCGATGTGGGGGATGGCGGATAGAGGGGTTTTGACATGTAGGTTTAGATTTCAATGGGATAAAGGTCTTAAAAAGCACCTTTTTCCTGTTTTACACCTAGTTGTGCTGGGCGTAATTTTTGTTACTGTATCGGCAGCCTCCGACAGTGTATTAACGGTTTGGGCTGGCATTGGAAACCGGGTATTATTTAAAGATTAGCGGCTTCTGATACTTTGTATGGGACACTATAATATTTTCGGCAGCCGGAGACCGGTTGCGGAAATTGAGTTATAACTCACCATTGGAAGCAGTAAATAAACGTTATTGCTTCCGACAGCTTATTTAACGGTTTGCGAGTGTACGCAAACCGAATTACAGCTCAGTGGAAACGAGCTCTATGTTGGTTCCTTCTTGTTTTTATATCTGAGGTAATACCGACTGCTTCATATATTGTGCGACCTCCTAAGGATTCAATAGTGAAGACACACAGACAGCTGGATTGAAATATCGCTGTGGAGACCACACTCCTCTCCCCTAATACTGCAATCTACTTTCCTCATAGGATCGAGGGCACTTCTCGTGAGTATATTGAAGAAACGTTGTTTTCAGTCTGATATCTTCAAGCAACATATGAACTTTTGTTGGATACAATGTTTCTGAATTGTTTGTTGAAATATGCTTTTAGCTACTTTTTAAATATTAAGGATAGTTGTACATAGAATTACCAGTCTGCTTTTTGAAAGCTAGTATTTGTATTGACTGACAGTGCGGGTTATATACTTTTTTTATTGAACTTTTTATTTTTCACTAAGGAGTACATTGAGGGTGTATTTCTTTATTGTAAATTGGTTAAACCTGCTGCTTCAGATTGTCCATCCCTATAGCGCCTCCTAAGGAGATCTTTGAGCCAGTTTTCTGACTCTCAGTAACCCTTTACCTCTTGTCTTTAGCTATTTATAATAATGTATATATAAATAGGTATAAATATATATTGTACCAAAACACCAAATAGAACATATTCTGCTATGTATCGGAATGTGAAATATTCATATATTCATGTTGGGTTAGCGCATTTGAGAATATGCGATCGGATTTGCGCGCGAGTAGGGTGTTAGTATATTTCCCCCACTTTTTTTACTTCTTTGACTTCTATGGGGGAATAGATTATTGTGTGATATTCTAAGTTTGGCTTTTTACGCACGTTGGGTTAGCGTGCGAGTGATAACAATTCAAGTTAATGCGTGTCCTCAGAGCTCTAGTTAACTGTTTTGTGAAACAAAAAAGTGTCACAAAACACATTAAAAATACATTACAAAGTACAGTAACCCTCATAATGACACCTTCCAATAAAAATGATTAAAAAAAATATTGTACAAAAAAGTTATTAGGGCTCAAAGATATGAGATCTCAGGTGTTAGAAAAAAAGGTCTGGCAAAGGACTTTAACATAGAGATAAATACATATACATGTCTAAATATGGATATGTATGTATATGTATATGTCTATCTATCTATCTATCTATCTATCTATCTATCTATATATACATATATATATATATATATATATATATATATATATACACACACACTATGGCCTCTATTTAACAAAGTCTGGCGGACCTGATCAGACAGTGCGGATCAGGTCCGCCAGACCTCGCTGAATGCGGAGAGCAATATGCTCTCCGTATTCAGCATTGCACCAGCAGCTCACAACGCCGCCCCCTGCAGACTCGCGGGCCGCCTGCAGATTCGCGGGCCGCCAGCAGGGAGGTGTCAATCAACCCAATCGTACTCGATCAGGTTGATTTCTGGCGATGTCTGTCCGCCTGCTCAGAGCAGGCGGTCAGGTTATGGAGCAGCGGTCTTTGTGACCGCTGCTTCATATCTGCTGTTTCTGTCTGAAGACTCGCCAGAAACACGGGTCGTCAAGCTCCTTTCGGAGCTTGATATATAGCCCCCTATATATATATATATATATATATATATATATATATATATATATATATATATATATATATATGTTTATAGACATATATACACATATAAACACATACATACATATATGTATACAAATACATATATAGACATATATACACATATAAACACATACATACATATATGTATACAAATACATATATAGACATATATACACATATAAACACATACATACATATATGTATACAAATACATATATAGACATATATACACATATAAACACATACATACATATGTATACAAATATATATATAGACATATATACACATATAAACACATACATACATATGTATACAAATACATATATAGACATATATACACATATAAACACATACATACATATGTATACAAATACATATATAGACATATATACACATATAAACACATACATACATATGTATACAAATACATATATAGACATATATACACATATAAACACATACATACATATGTATACAAATACATATATAGACATATATACACATATAAACACATACATACATATGTATACAAATACATATATAGACATATATACACATATAAACACATACATACATATGTATACAAATACATATATAGACATATATACACATATAAACACATACATACATATGTATACAAATACATATATAGACATATATACACATATAAACACATACATACATATGTATACAAATACATATATAGACATATATACACATATAAACACATACATACATATGTATACAAATACATATATAGACATATATATAAGTGCATTGGAGTCCTTTGCAGTCGAGTAGATGAAAACATGTATAATCATATTTATGCAAAAGAATTATTTTAACAATGTTATACATTTGCAAGAGCACTAAATAGTAGCAATGTTTGTTGCCATACAGTGCTCCATACATACCAAGTTGTTCTTTTCAACCAACAATACCATGAGAGCAAAGCAAATTTGATGATGCAAGTAAATTGAAAACTTTAAAAAAAAAATTGTCTCTAAGTTTGAAAGGTTACAAAAACATCTCTTTAACATCTTCATTGTGAAGGACGACAGGTTGGAGCCAGTGCTCCAAATTAGAAAATGGTAAAATTTGACATAAATATTTAAAGGGACTTGAAAATCAAAGTTACATTTTCAGATAGAAAATTTAATTTTAAGAAACTTTTCAATTTCCTAGTATTATTAAATTGACTTTATTCTCTTGATACTCTTTGTTGAAAATCATACCTAGGTAGTCTCAGAAGCAACAATACATTACTGGAAGTTAGGTGGTGATAGGTGGCTACGCACATATGCCTCTTGTTAGTGGCTTAATATATTTGTTCACTTAGGGACACTAAATACTAAATACATTTTATGGACCTCCCTATAATTGTCGGTGCCACCATTTTGAAACCTAGGCTACATTGCAGGTTTCTGAAAGAGAGTTACTGCACACATGCACACACATAAGCACTGGAATGCGGTGAAAGCTAAATTTCAACATGGTGGTATCCATGACTAAAGGGAGGCAGGGATTAACCTCAATACTATGTGTATAACATTTATTTAGGGCTAGATTATAAGTGGAGTGCTATTTATCGCTCCTGCTCAAATGCTAACTCCATTTGACTTTGACTCTTTGCCCGTGTCGGGTAGTGCGCGTATTACAAGTTTAAAGTAAGGTTTTTTTTTTGCCCACAGCTAACCCGACCCTTGCAAAGAGCCAAAGTTAGAATATAACGACCACTTTAACATACTTCCCCATAGACTCCAATAGAGCGAGAAAAGCAGTAAAAACCTAAAACCCATACTCACGTGCTAACCCGAATCGCCATAAGCCCCCTACTCTAATAACCCCTAAACTGCCACATTGCCCACCGCAAAGTACCCCACTGCACTATAAACTCCTAAACAGCAAAAAAAAAATAATCACAAAATACCCCACACTATAATATTAACCCCTAAACAGCCACAATCCCTATAGCAAAATACCCCACTACACTATTAATCCCTAAACCTTAACCCCCATCGCAAAATACCCCTCTACACTATTAACCCCTAAGCCCAGTAAACCCTGATTGCAAAATACCCATCTACACTATTAACCCCTAAACGGACACAACGCCCATTGCAAAATACCCACTAACATCTAAACTCCCTAACCTAACAGCCCCTAAATTGCCAACAAAAAAAACTAATATTACATTATAAAAAACCCTAACATTACATGAATGAAAAAAACAACCTAACATTACATGGAAAAAAAGCTACCGTTACAGAAAATAAATAACCGAACATAACAGAATTTTGTTTTTTACCAAAAATAAAAACACCAGTTATGCCTAATCTAAAACTAAAGCACTGATTAAAAAAACCCACCCCAAAATAAAGAACCCTATACTAACTCTAAAGGGACATGAAACCCAAAATTGTCTTTTATGATTCAGATAGAGCATACAATTTTAAACAACTTTCCAATTCACTTCTATTATCTAATTGGCTTTATTCTCTTTGTATTTTTTTGTTGAAAATCATATCTAGAAAGGCTCAGGAGGTTGGAGCTAGCTGTTGATTGGTGCTGATCTTGTATGCCCGTTTTCAATGGGTTACTAATGTGTTCAACTAGCTCCCAGGAGTGCATTGCATCTCCTTAAAAAAAAAAACATACCAAGAGAATGAAGCAAAGTTAATAACAGTAAAATAGAAAGTTGTTTAAAAATGTACAATCTTAATCATGACAGGAACATTTTGGGTTTCATGTCCCTTAAGCTAAGCTATAGCAATAGCCCTTAGAAGGGCTTTTTGAAGGGCATTTATAAACTGATCTAGCTCTTTTTCACAAAAAAAAGATAGAAGACTGCCACCCGGGATGAAATTGGACTGCCGCTGTCGGGGGGGGGGGGGGATGGTCCCCTGCCGCCGGGGTGAAGATGGACCGCTGCCGCCACATAGGAGCCGGATTCAAGTTTGGTAAGTACAATCTTTAGGGTTTAGGATTTTTAGGCTTATTTTGGGTTGATTTTTTAGAATTTTTTGGGGGGCGGGGGGCAGCAAAAGAGCAGTTTTAGAGTAGGTTTTTCTAGATACCCTTTTTTTGGGGGGGGGATTATTTGTATTGTAGAATGGGCTAGTATTTTTTTGTAACTAAGTGTATAGTTGGTGTGAGGCCCACCATATTTGACAGATAAAAGCAAAATACCCCAAAAATGTCTAAACACAAATCTCAAAAAATGTGAAACACAAATGGAAATTGTAAAATATAGAAAAAATAGGGATGCGCTCCAGATAGAGCTAACTGTCTGTCTTTGGAGTATTGTGTATACAAATTAAATGTATGCAATAGATACAAGTGAAAACAATGTGTCTAGATGATAAAATATATTAAAATAGAGTAAGTTGTATGCCTATGAAGTAGATAAATAAATAAAAATAATATATTAAAAGCAAATAATAGAATATTTATTCCATATCATAACAGGATAATAGTGGTAATCAATTAAGTACATGTGCCAATAAATCAGATGCCTGCATCTAAGAGTAAAAAATAGCACTATGTGCACAATAAAAAATGGCCAAACTTGGAAAAAAGGGGTTATAAAAACGCTAGCGTGATAAACATATAGGTGTCAGATATTGCGTAAACAGCTAGCACACAGTTGTTAAAGTGATTCTACAGAGTATCCAGCTGATTATGAGTCCAGCATTAGTGGCTATGTGAGTGTGTTCCTGCGCTTGATAACGCTGGGTGTCTGACCATGTTATCCGAGTCAGTAAAAGGAAATCTCCTGATTCCTCTGTGAGTGAAGATGCTGGGTGAGATCTGTTATCCACAGTATACAGAAATGTCCCGATCATGTGACTCCTGATCCATTTTGTGATTGGTTGTAATAGATCACACCTAGGCTGCTTCTTTGAAACAATATTTTCGCTTCTTTGTAGCCGTTGTTGAAACCGTCACCAAAAAGTGAAATGTGCGATCCTCTTCCACCTACGCATTTTATACCACTTCAGGGATAAGCAAATTATAAATCCATTTGTTATATACACAAAGTGCTTAATCTACCTGTTCTACTCTGTGATCTCCTTGTAACGATTTTGTAGTGGAAGTTTATCAGTTTGAGCGCCCCAACAGTTTAAAGCAATGAACACTCGTTATGAACACAAAGAGGCCAATTTAACAACGGTCTTGCGGACCTGATCCGACAGTACGGATCAGGTCCGCAAGACCTCGCTGAATGCGGAGAGCAATACGCTCTTCATATTCAGCATTGCACCAGCAGCTCACAAGAGCTGCTGGTGCAACGCCGCCCCCTGCAGACTCGCGGCCAATCAAGGGAGGTGTCAATCAACCCGATCGTACTCGATCGGGTTGAATTGTGGCGATTCCTGTCTCAGAGCAGGCGGACAGGGTTATGGAGCAGCGGTCTTTAGACCGCTGCTTCATAACTGCTGTTTCTGGCGAGTCTGAAGACTCGCCAGAAACACAGACCCACAAGCTCCATACGGAGCTTGATAAATGGGCCTCAAAGTGTTTCTTACCAACATTCTGCTCTTACTGATCTTTAACTTCTCTTAGTGTATATATAGTGAGCAAATCTACGCGTTTCTGCAGTTAACCCTGCCTTTATCAAGATGCTCACTTTACCAAATGTAGAATCTTAAATAGCCAGTCTTAGGGGTAATCTTGTTGTTGATTGGATCTGTGGTTATCCAATTAAGGATTAGTATCCCGGTTCAGTATGTATAGTGTTTTTACATACATTTCCTTTGGGATTGCTTATCAACGAAGTGGTATAAAAAGCCTAGGTGGAAGGGAGGGGTAAGCTGCTAAACAGGCACCTCAGAGCAGATACACCTTGTGTTCTCTTCTTTTTTCTTATATATATTGCCAGTGCCACCCGAAGGAAATGTATATATAAGGACTGACAGGATTTGACCCTGAAACCGATAAAGGAGCAAGAAGCTCTTAAAAAGTACCTGGGGACTTAAATGGGACTCTTACCACTCTGAAAATGTACACATATCTATAACTGTTTAAATAACTGCACAGAGTTAAATCTTACTGCACTATAAGAGTTGATGTTACATAGACGGGTGGAATAGATTAAGGCTTCAAACAGGCAGAAGCTACAAGTCTGTAAAAACCTCCAGGGTTATTCTGGTCACTCTTTTTTGAAAGGGGGGATAGTGTTGAAAGTATATGTCGAATGTTGCACTCTAGTTCATGGCTGCAAATATTAATATCTAGGATCACTACACAGTAGGCTAAACAGCCACAGGTAACCTAGAAACACATGACCTGAAACGATCCCCCTATCTCACTCCTGTACACCATAGTCTAGACTCCCCAGAGTTGTGGCCATACATATAAAAACAAACTCTGGCCAACTGGCTGCACCCATTTCTGAGTTTTCTTTTTCCTCTGATATCCCTGCTCCGAATTATAAGAATGCAGATTTAATGTTTTATGCTGAGCATCTTCTGGGGCTCTTTTTCTTTCACTGCAGCTCTTGTCACACAAGAGCTGCCCAGGTTTCAAGTTTCTGGTGCCACCTATCAGGACCATATGGTCATGTCTGGTAAAATTTTTCAACTGATTTAAAAAACAATCCGAAAATTTACACATATCTATAACTGTTTAAATAACTGCACAGAGTTAAATCTTACTGCACTATAAGAGTTGATGTTATATATACGGGTGGAATAGATTAAGGTTTCAAACAGGCAGAAGCTACAAGCCTGTAAAAACCTCCAGGGTTATTCTGGTCACTTCTTTTTGAAAGGGGGGATAGTGTTGAAAGTATATGTCGAATGCTGCACATTAGTTCATGGCTGCAAATACTAGTATCTAGGATTACTACACAGTAGGCTAAACAGCCACAGGTAACCTAGAAACACATGACCTGAAACGATCCCCCTATCTCATTTCTGTACACCATAGTCTAGACTCCCCAGAGCTGTGGTCATACATATAAAAACAAACTCTGGCCAACTGGCTGCACCTACTTCTGAGATTTCTTTTTCCTTTGATATCTCTGCTCTGAATTTTAAGAATGCAGATTTAATGTTTAATCCTATATGCTGAGCATCTTCTGGGGCTCTCTTTCTTTCACTGCAGCTCTTGTCACACAAGAGCTGCCCAGGTTTCAAGTTTCTGGTGCCACCTATCAGGACCATATGGTCATGTCTGGTAAAATTTTTTAACTGATCTAAAAAACAATCCCTATCTAACAACAATCCGTTCATTATCAAACAAAACTAGATAATATTTAGAGTTTGATATTTTTTAGTAAGGTTTCCCAAGACACAGGGTTGCGGGTACTGTTAATAAAACAAAAACAACAACTAAACACTTAAAAGGAGAAATCTGGCTTAGAATCAGTGGCTCTCCCTTCAATATCCCCTAAATCACATCTTTAAGATTTGGCGAGCGTGTCTCTAATCACCTCCTGGCCCCTGGGAAAACTTTTTCCCGGTGACCTGTAATTGCACCCCCCCTCCCTTTTTTTTTTTTTTTCTTTTTTTTTTTTTCTCTTCTTTCTCTCACTAACCGAAATCGGGTTTAAAGCAGAGCACGCACTTCCCTCACATTTCCCCACAGCTCCCCTCACTCCCTTTCCTCACTTTTCCTTTCCTTATTTTAGCACTCTGACAATTTTTCTAAAACACAATTTTTTCTTTATACTCACTGAAGCATCCTATGGATAAATTTTTTCACTCACATGCTAAGACTCCCTCGCCAGTCATGACTGCAAAACACAAAGACAGGAGAGCAAAGAACACTATAGCAACCTCAGCTGAATCTCAAGAACCACGTCTCACCACATCTTCTGTAACTGATGTATTGGACATGCAAAATTTAGTCACCAAAATAACGGAAGCATTAGCCCCTAACTTTGATGCACTAAAGTCAGAAATCAAACAAGATATCACTCTCCTATCTCAGGAAATTAGACAGTTTGCAGGCAGAATCAATGAAATTGAGCAGAGAGTTTCAGATCTTGAAGAT
Organism: Bombina bombina; assembly: GCF_027579735.1. Classification (NCBI taxonomy): domain Eukaryota; kingdom Metazoa; phylum Chordata; class Amphibia; order Anura; family Bombinatoridae; genus Bombina; species Bombina bombina. The sequence goes on along the minus strand of NC_069504.1, from coordinate 838,032,625 downwards.
CTTACCACATCACATAACACCAAGTTAGACTCAACCAAACACTCCCTAAATGCAATCCAGGCCAAACTTGAAGATATCGAGAACCGTGCCCGCAGAAACAATATACGTCTGATAGGGATACCCGAGGATAAAAGATATGAGGATCTAAACTCCTTTATTTCTGAGCAGTTACCTCAGCTTCTCAAACTCCCACCTAACTACCCACCGATAGTAGTAGAGAGGGCTCATAGGCTTGGTAGACCCTGGATGGATAATAAAGGAAATCATAGACCTAGACCAGTAATCGCAAAACTCTTGAATTTTCAAGATAAGGCTACCCTGATGCAATTCTATCGTAAGAATCAGCCTATCACTATTGGAGAATCGAAAATTCTCCTTTTTCAAGATTTCTCAGCCGAAACATCATCCAAAAGGAGGGTGTTAGCCCCTATGTGCACAAAACTGATCCAACAGGGCTACCAAGCCACCATAATCTATCCTGCAAAACTTAAAATCAAAGAAGCTGAGAACACATTTATTTTCAATACTCTTCAAGAAGTAGAACAACATCTGAAAGACTCCAACACTCTAGGCATATATCCACTAGGTTGAAAGGGGAAGAGAGAGAAAGAAGGGGGAAAGGGTTTTTTTTTTTTTGTTGATTTTTCTATTCTCTTCCTTTTCCTCTCTACTTTTCTTTATCATGAGCAGGATTCCATGTTTTAGGAAAGTAACGATAGATGGGGCCTCAAGCCCTCCTGGTTTTCCCCCCCCCTCCTTTTTTTTTTTCTCTTTCTTTTCCTTTCCTTTCTTTATTTCCTTCCCCCCCCGCCCGCGCCGGTCACACCGGGACTCGGTCACACTACCCAGCTAAAAACCTATGGCCAACTTTAAACTAGTCTCATGGAATGTGGGTGGGATCTCCACTCCAATTAAAAGGAAGGCCATTTTAACGCACCTGAGGAAATTAGGGACTGATATAGCATTTCTGCAGGAAACGCATCTAACAACAGAAGAATCCCAGAAACTTAAATCCACATGGGTAAAAGAAATCTTTTTTTCCCCGGGAGAGCGAAGGAAACGAGGGGTGGCGATTCTGATAGGGAAGAAAATTGACCAAGCAGTTACTTACAGCGACATAGACCCAGATGGGAGATTTGTAATAATTAAACTTAAAATCCATAAAAGATATGAGGATCTAAACTCCTTTATTTCTGAGCAGTTACCTCAGCTTCTCAAACTCCCACCTAACTACCCACCGATAGTAGTAGAGAGGGCTCATAGGCTTGGTAGACCCTGGATGGATAATAAAGGAAATCATAGACCTAGACCAGTAATCGCAAAACTCTTGAATTTTCAAGATAAGGCTACCCTGATGCAATTCTATCGTAAGAATCAGCCTATCACTATTGGAGAATCGAAAATTCTCCTTTTTCAAGATTTCTCAGCCGAAACATCATCCAAAAGGAGGGTGTTAGCCCCTATGTGCACAAAACTGATCCAACAGGGCTACCAAGCCACCATAATCTATCCTGCAAAACTTAAAATCAAAGAAGCTGAGAACACATTTATTTTCAATACTCTTCAAGAAGTAGAACAACATCTGAAAGACTCCAACACTCTAGGCATATATCCACTAGGTTGAAAGGGGAAGAGAGAGAAAGAAGGGGGAAAGGGTTTTTTTTTTTTTGTTGATTTTTCTATTCTCTTCCTTTTCCTCTCTACTTTTCTTTATCATGAGCAGGATTCCCTGTTTTAGGAAAGTAACGATAGATGGGGCCTCAAGCCCTCCTGGTTTCCCCCCCCCCTCCTTTTTTTTTTTCTCTTTCTTTTCCTTTCCTTTCTTTATTTCCTTCCCCCCCCGCCCGCGCCGGTCACACCGGGACTCGGTCACACTACCCAGCTAAAAACCTATGGCCAACTTTAAACTAGTCTCATGGAATGTGGGTGGGATCTCCACTCCAATTAAAAGGAAGGCCATTTTAACGCACCTGAGGAAATTAGGGACTGATATAGCATTTCTGCAGGAAACGCATCTAACAACAGAAGAATCCCAGAAACTTAAATCCACATGGGTAAAAGAAATCTTTTTTTCCCCGGGAGAGCGAAGGAAACGAGGGGTGGCGATTCTGATAGGGAAGAAAATTGACCAAGCAGTTACTTACAGCGACATAGACCCAGATGGGAGATTTGTAATAATTAAACTTAAAATCCATAAAACAATTTATACACTATGCAATGTCTATGCCCCTAACAAATTAGACCCCAGTTTTTGGCACAAGATTCAGGCCAAAATTCTCTCTGTTCAGGAGGGACACCTAATACTAGGAGGTGATTTCAATATGTCTCCACAGTGCCCATTGGACAGACTTAGAACCTCTGGTAAGCTGCCTAAACAAAAACGGGATAATTTAGAAGCTAAATTAATAAAATCAATCATGCACAACCTAGCAATAAGAGATATCTGGAGGCTTCAAAACCCAGATGCCAGAGATTTCACCTGTCTGTCCAAGGCGCACAAAACAATGTCTAGAATCGATCTTTTTCTCATCAGCGACAGAATAAGGCTGACAGATGCAAAGGCAGGCTTGTCTCCTATTTTTCTATCAGATCACGGCCCCATTTTGCTTGAGCTACTAACTAGTTGCTATAATAAGAAACCAACACGCTTTTTATTTCCTTCCTCTCTCGCGAATGATCTGAAGTTTAAGAACTGGCTTAAACTCAAATTTGTGGATTACCTGGATCATAATCAAGACTACATAGACTCGCCCCTGCTTTTCTGGGAGGCTGCTAAGGCAGTCCTCCGGGGCGAAATCATAGCTTATAGCGCAGAAAGACTTAGGAAAATACGACAAAGGGAGAAAGAAATTACTAGCTCAGTGATCAATTCATATAACTCTTATTTACTTGAAAAATCACCTAGATATTGGGCGAAATATATTCGGGCTAAAAATACAAGAGACACATTTACAATCTTCCAGGAAACGCAGAGGGATCTCAGACTCCAAGCCAGAATCTATAGATTTGGTAACAAATCTGGCAAATTACTGGCAAATCTGGTAAAAAGGGAAAAGAAAACATCTCTCATTGAAAAGATTCAAGAGGATGGTATTCTTCTTGACAATCCAGAAGCAATAGCGAAAGCTTTCACGAGCTATTATCAGAATCTCTACCTAAGCAGAGGCTCAGACACTTCTCAGGCATCCCAATTCTGGAGTCGAGTAACCTGCCCAAAAATATCAATGGAATTAATTAATTCCCTAAACACACCAATCACTGAATCAGAGATAAATAAAACAATTGTAGATCTTGCCAATAATAAATCACCCGGACCAGACGGTCTCCCAAACGAGTTCTACAAAATTCTGAACTCTGAGATTACTCCCTACCTCAACAATTTATTTAACAGTATGTATATCAAAGGCAATCAGGTGGCCGCCTCTTTCTCTTCATCTAATACTGTTCTAATTTTGAAGGGAGGGAAAGATCCCTCCCTCAAAGAATCTTATAGGCCTATAGCTCTCCTGAACGGAGACTACAAGATATTCTGCTCTATCCTGGCTGAACGCCTCCAAGCACCACTTGCCACGGTGATACATCCGGACCAGGCAGGGTTTCTGAGGGGGCGAAACTCCTCAGCTAAAATCAGAGAGGCTATACTTACTACGGAGTATTTCAGGAAACTGGAAGTACTTGAGGGAGGGGGGGAGGGGGTGGCACCCGACCTGGCTATTCTTTCGATCGATGCAGAGAAAGCATTCGATTCGATACATTTCGACCATCTCTTTTCATCTTTGACAAATTTTGGTTTCAAAGGTAAATTTCCTGAATTCATTATGAATTTATATAAAGAACCACACACTACCTTGATTGTCAATTCTATAGCCTCTTCACAGATAACTCTTGGAAGGGGAACGCGCCAGGGGTGCCCCCTCTCTCCTCTTCTCTTTGACATCTCAATCGAACCACTAGCAATTATGGTCAGGCAACAACTTCCAGGCATCAAGATAGGGAAGCAAGTTATAAAAATTGCTTTATATGCAGACGACCTTTTGCTATACCTTTCAGATACTAAATCCAGCATCCCCAAATTGTTAAACATTACTACTCAATTTGGGTCTTTCTCGGGATACAGGATTAACGAAGTAAAATCAGAACTATTATGGTTGAGACAAAATAAAGATTCTCTTCACGATATCCCTTTCTCTGTCTCTAAAACATCTCTTAAATATCTTGGAATCTTAATCCCCTCATCCCAGGGGGACTTATACAATCTTAATTTCTCTCCGATTTTTGAAATGATTAGGGAAAAACTCAAAAATTGGCAATCCCTTCCGCTATCCTTATCCGGACGGATTGCTCTGTTTAAAATGATCTTGCTCCCAAAACTCCTCTACCTTCTCCAGAACGTCCCAGTAATTCTCTTGGAGAAAGACATATGCTCCTTAAATGGCTCACTTAGCAAATTCCTCTGGCAGGAAAAAAGACCTCGGATATCCTTAAAAAAACTTTTTCTATCAAAAGAGAGTGCTGGTCTTGCACTGCCAGACATTTGATCCTATAATTATGCTTTTTTAGCCCGCGTGGTGGCCGACTGGCTATCCCAGAGTAATTATGTTACGAATCAGCCCCTGGAAGAGAGCATGTGTAGTCCATATCAGCTGATAGCGCTGGCCCATTGCCCACCAAAAGACCTACCAGGCAGAATCAAAAGATTCAAATCTGTCTCTAATCCACTAAGGGCCTGGTGGAAAATAAGTAATCTACTATCTCTAAACGGGAAAATTTCTCATTATCTTCCAATACAGGGAAATCCGAAATTCCCCACAGGAGTTAGTTCGGGAACTTTTGGGAAATGGCAAGACCTAGGTTTAAGTAGGGTAATACAACTTTGGGATCCAGAAAGGAACATTGTCAAATCCTTTGACGAGCTAAAAGGAGAGTTTCACATCAACAATAAGGAATTTTTTGCATTCCTACAAGTTAGACATTTCTTACTCGAACTAGTGAACGAGGTAGGATGGAGCTGGAATATGGGAAAACTGGAAGGCTGGATCACTTTGTTTAAGAACGGCATTAGGTCTATTTCCCCATGCTATCAGCTGCTTAAATCAGCCAAAGGCGCTGTAGAGCTAGAGAAAATCACTGCTTTATGGAACAGGCTACTACCACAATCCACTATTGATACAAAAATTATCCAAAACTCAATATGCAAAGTGGCTCAGGTCTCTCTTTCAGCCACATGGTGCGAGATGCACATTAAACTTCTTCACAATGTATACTTTACCCCCAAAAAAGGCGATAAAATTCATTATGCCAGCTTTAACAAATGCCCAAAGTGTTCACTCCCCGCAGCGGACGTAATACACATGATCTGGAGCTGCCCCAGAATAAGATACCTTTGGTATAAATTAGAATTCTGGATTAACAAAACCCTCAGGATCTCCCATCCGGGTCTCACACAGCTGCTGATTGCTTTTGGTCACGGGGAACACAATTCAGAGAATAAACTGATACTCTTATCTATCTTAGCAACTAGATACCTTATCTTCAAAAAATGGAAGACGAGGGCAGTACCATCTATCTCAGAGATAAAGAACTGTCTGAAAAAACAATGTCTCTTAGAACAAAGGGACACCAATCTAGATAATGACTTAGACATTAGAAGATTCTTTAGCAAATGGTCTGCCTTCATCAAGTCACTACAAGACACAGAAATACATGACCTTATATTCCCCTTCAGGAACTCGGAATTGGTTCTTCTGGGTGCTTGGTAGAGATCTGAAGGCGCTCTGACGCGGGCGGGGTTCTTTTTATATCCCTATATCCCTTTTCTTCTTTTTTTCTTACCTCCTTCCTTCCCCATTTTTTTTTTTTTATTCTGTTTTATTTTGTTTTGTTCTAATTTTTTTTTTTTTTTTCTCTTTTTTTCTTCTCCTTTTTTGTTTTTTTAATCAGCATAAATAAAATAGAAAAGATTCCAGCTTAGTGCACAAATTTTTGCTGTGGGGACCAACTTAATAAGATAAAATTAAGTTATTGTTTTAAACTATTTTTGAGGTTCTCCGAAATGTGATTTACCTGGCCCTGCGTGGCACAAAGAGGTTGAATTTATTTCTGACTGTACACTTTGCTGGATTTAAATAAATATTTAAAAAAAAAAAAAAAAAAGCCTAGGTGGAAGAGGATTGCACATTTCACTTTTTGGTTTAGCGAAATTATAGTTTCATAGAAACAGCCTAAGTGAGATCTATTACAACCAATCACAAAAAGGATCAGGAGTCACATGATGGGGACATTTCTGTATACTGTGGATAACTGATCTCCCCCAGCATTTTCACTCAGAGAAATCGGGAGATTTCCTTATACTGACTCAGATAACGTGGTCAGACACCCAGCGTTATCAAGCGCACTGACACAGGTACTCACATAGCCACTAATGCTGGACTCATAATCAGCTGGATACTCTATAGAATCACTTTAACAACTGTGTGCTAGCTGTTTATGCAATATCTGACACTTATATGTTTATCACGCTAGCGTTTTTTTAACCCCTTTTTTCCAAGTTTGGACATTTTTTTATTGTGCACATAGTGCTATTTTTTACTCTTAGATTCTGGCATCTGATTTATTAGTACATGTACTTAATTGATTACCACTATTATCCTGTTATGATATGGAATAAATATTATTTTATTTGCTTTTAAAATATTATTTTTATTTATTTATCTACTTCATAGGCATACAACTTACTCTATTTAAATATATTTTATCATCTAGACACATTGGGGCCTATCTATCAAGCTCCGAATGGAGCTTGATGCCCCGTGTTTCTGGCGAGTCACAAAGAAGCAGTGGTCACAAAGACCGCTGCTTCATAACCCTGTCCGCCTGCCCTGAGCAGGCGGACAGACATCGCCGGAATTCAACTCGATCGAGTACGATCGGGTTGATTGACACCTCCCTGCTGGTGGCCCATTGGCCGTGAGCCTGCAAAAGCTGCTGGTGCAATGCTGAATAAGGAGAGCGCATTGCTCTCTGCATTCAGCGAGGTTTTGCGGACCTGATCCGCACTATTGGATCAGGTCTGCAAGACCTTTGTTAAATAGAGGCCATTGTTTTCACTTGTATCTATTGCAGACATGTCATTTGTATACATAATACTCCAAAGGCAGACAGTTAGCTCTATCTGGAGCACATCCCCATTTTTTCCTAGTATCTTTGTGTGAAAAAGAGCAGTGGTAGTGCCTTACAAAAAGCCTGTCTAAAGACTATTGCTAATTTTTATTTTACAGTGAGGCTTCAGTTTTAGAATAGGCATAACTTTTTTTTCTGTAATGGTAGGTTTTTTATTTTCTATAATGGTCGCTTTTTTCAGGTTATGTTAGAGGTTTTTCAGTTAAAGTTTTTTTTTTTCAGGTAAGTTTTTTTTTGGTAACTTAGGGTGTGTTAGGTTAGTGGGGGTTAGCTGGTTAGGGGACTTATATGTTTGCGGGTATTTTGCGATAGGAGTTGTGGCAGTTTAGGGGTTAATAATGTAGAGGGGTATTTAGCAGTGGGGGTTTTGGTAGTTTAGAAGTTAATAGTGTGGTGGGGTATTTTGCAATGGGGGTTGTGGCAGTTTAGGAGTTAATAGTGTAGTGGGGTACTTAGAGATTTGTGGGTGTGGCAGTTTAGGATATAATAGAGTAGTTTAGTGCAACTGTTTCCTCCATCCAAACTCTTTACGCAAACTTTCAGATCACGTAAAAAGTTTGAGTATTAAATGTGATTGCGTTCAAGCGATCGCATTTACTTTCAACTTGTAATATGAGTCGACATTGCCGCTTAGTGGTGTCCATAGAAAATATGAGGGTAAATAACAGTGCGTTTGCGAAAACGAATTAAAGGGACACGCAATCAAAATTAAACTTTCATTATTCAGATAGAGCATGCCATTTTAAACAACTTTCCAATTTACTTCCATTAACAAAATGTGCACAGTCTTTTTATATTTAAACTTTTTGAGTCACCAGCTCCTACTGAGCATGTGCAAGAATAAGTGTGTATGCATTTGTGAATGGCTGATGGCTGTCACATGGTACGTGTATGCATTTGTGAATGGCTGATGGCTGTCACATAGTACAGGGGGAGTGGAAAAAGACATAACTTTTAAAAATGTCAGAAAAAAAAATCTACTACTCATTTGAATTTCAGACAGAGAGGCCTACTTATCAAGCCGTCAACTTACTTGCATTCAACGGCACCTAAGATCGCCTAACACCTGAATACGCTCTCCAAAGTTACCAAAAAAGCTGTTAAAAAGTTGCGCACCAAGTTCAGGGCGATGAGCAGCGGACTGATGCTAACTAACAGTCATCGATCTCGCTGCTATTCAGCTTTTTCCCAGCTTTATTGGCTAAACACCCACACTATACTATACTGTTTTACCCCTATCCCGCTGCTCCCGGACCCCGCAGCAACTAAATAAAGTTATTAACCCCTAAACCGCCGCTCCCGGAGCCCACCGCCACGCTAATAAATTTATTAACCCCTATCCTGCCGCTCCCGGAGCCCACCACCTACATTATGTTATAAACCCCTAATCTGCACCCCTGACACTGCCGCCACCTACATTATACTTATTAACCCCTAATCTGCCACCCCAACGTCGCCGCCACTATATTAAATTTATTAACCCCTAAACCGAAGTCTAACCCTAACACCCCTAACTTAAATCTAATTTAAATAAATCTAAATAAAATTCCTATCATTACCTAAATTATTCCTATTTAAAACTAAATACTTACCTATAAAATAAACCCTAAGATAGCTACAATATAACTAATAGTTACATTGTAGCTAGCTTAGGGTTTATTTTTACTTTACAGGCAAGTTTGAATTTATTTTAACTAGGTAGAACTATTTAATAACTACCTAGCTAAAATAAATACAAAAGTACCTGTAAAATAAAACCTAACCTAAGTTACAATAACACCACAACACTACACTACAATTAAATAAATTACATAAATTAAATACAATTAACTAAATTATATACAATTATCTAAAGTACAAAAAACCCCCACTAAATTACAGAAAATAAAAAACAAATTATCAGATATTTAAACTAATTACACCTAATCTAATAGCCCTATCAAAATAAAAAAAAGCCCCCCCAAAATAAAAAAAACCCTAGCCTAAACTAAACTACCAATAGCCCTTAAAAGGGCCTTTTGCGGGGCATTGCCCCAAAGTAATCAGCTCTTTTACCTGTAAAAAAAAATACAAACAAACCCCCCAAAAAAAACTAACTAAAAAAACCTAAGCTCCCCATTGCCCTGAAAAGGGCATTTGTATGAGCATTGCCCTTAAAAGGGCAGTTAGCTCTTTTGCGGCCCAAAGCCCTAACCTAAAAATAAAACCCACCCAATACACCCTTAAAAAAACCTAACACTAACCCCCTGAAGATCGACTTACCGGGAGACGTCTTCATCCAAGCCGGGCGAAGTGGTCCTCCAGATGGGCAGAAGCCTTCATCCAAGTCGGGCAGAAGTGGTCCTACAGACGGCAGAAGTCTTCATCCAGACGGCATCTTCTATCTTTATCCATCCGGCGCGGAGCGGGTCCATCTTCTAGACATCCGACGAAGAGCATTCTCTTCTGCCGACGACTACCCGACGAATGAAGGTTCCTTTAAGTGACGTCATCCAAGATGGCGTCCCTTAGATTCCGATTGGCTGATAGAATTCTATCAGCCAATCGGAATTAAGGTAGAAAACATCCTATTGGCTGATAAAATCAGCCCATAGGATTGAAGTCCAATCCTATTGGCTGATCCAATCAGCCAATAGGATCGAGCTGGCATCATTCTATTGGCTGTTCCAATCAGCCAATAGGATTGAGCTGGCATTCTATTGGCTGTTCCAATCAGCCAATAGGATTCCAATAAGTATAATGTAGGTGTCGACGGTGTCGGGGGGCAGATTAGGGGTTAATAAGTATAATGTAGGTGGCGGCGGTGTAGGGGGCGGCAGATTAGGGGTGTTTAGACTCAGTCTTATGTTAGGGTGTTAGGTGTAAACATAACTTTTATTCTCCCATAGGAATCAATGGGATATCGGGCAGCAGCAAACATGAGCTTTGCTGCTTTCAGACTCCCATTGATTCCTATGGCATCCGTTGCCTCCAGGGAGGCGGATTGAAAACCAGGTACGCTGGGCCGGAATAGTGCCGAGCGTACCTGGTAGAATTTTGATAACTAGCAAAAGTAGTCAGATAGTGCCGAATTTGCATTCAGAACATCTGTAGTGACGTAAGCATCGATCTGTGTCGGACTGAGACTGGCGGATCGTATGAAAAGTCACAAAATTCTACTTTTGCCGGTCTGTAGGGTTTGATAAATATGGGGAATCAGGCTCTAAGTGCTATTGCATTGTCTTGCTATCTTACATTTGTTGATTATGCAAATCTACTGTGTTGACCGGTTCTTTAACACTAATTTAAACAGATTGCCACTTATAATATGGATTTGAGCATAAAAAACACCACAATCTCATAATCTAGCCCACAGTGTTCAATCCCCTTTTAACTAAAAACAAATAGTAATTGAATATGCAAGCACCAGGGCAATAATACAATTCTTTAAAATATTTATTTTTAATTTATCTTCTAACATTTATTCATTCTATAGTCTCATCTACAATCAATAGAATAAGATTTAAAGGGGCAGTAAACCTACAAAATAATGTTATATAATTCTGCACATAGTGCAGAATTATATAACATTAGCTTAGCGCCAACTTTATACAACAAAGTATTGCAGAGATATTTTATCACGAAGTTCAATTTTGCAGAACGCCGATCCTGGCTCTACTGAGTGGTTCTGTTTTTTCCTAAGCACATCGCGGGCACGCTGTCTAATCACAGCGTGCCAGATGGCGCCATTAAACTGAATGTAGCACTCTCCCATTCTGGTCTGGTAGCGTTAGCGAGCGAGCTACATTCAGTTTAATGGCGCGATCAGGTGTGCTGTGACTAGACAGCGTGCCTGCGATGCGCTTAGGAAAAAACAGACCCGCTCAGTAGACCCAGGAGCCGCGTTCTGCAAAATTGAACTTCGTAATAAAATATCTCTGCAATACTTTGTTGTATAAAGCTGGCGCTAAGCTAATGTTATATAATTCTACACTATGTGCAGTATTATATAACATAATTGTGTAGGTTTACTGCCCCTTTAAAGATATTTCCTTTGGATCACTGGTGTTACTCAGTAGCAAATGAATCTTTAAAAACATTAAATGAGAAACAAATAGACATAAATTGCAATGTAACCCTCAACGTTTCAAGTGTATGCAAAGATAATAAAGAGCAATGATACCATCACTTACCTCTAATGTCTGTACATGAAGCATTGGAGAGCCTACAACAATAGCTATGCTCCAAACACATGCTGAAATAGACAACAGAAAAAAAATGTTTAGCGTTTTCTCCCCATTTAGTGCCAAATACTCTAAATCTCTCTGTTCTGGTGAGAGTCTATACATTGAGGCCTATTTAACAAATGTCTTGCGGACCTGATCCAACAGTGCGGCTCAGGTCGACAAGACATCACTGAATGCGGAGAGCAATACGCTCTCCGTATTCAGCATTGCACCAGCAGCTCACAAGAGCTGCTTGTGCAACGCCGCCCCCTGCTGACTCGCGGCCAATGGGCCGCCAGCAGGGAGGTGTCAATCAACCCGATCGTACTCGATCGGGTTGAATTCCGGCGATTCCTGTCCGCTTCATCAGAGCAGGCGGACAGGGTTATGGGGCAGCGGTCTTTGTGACCGCTGCTCCATAACTTGTGTTTCTGGCGAGTCTGAAGACTCGTCAGAAACACGGGCCGTCTAGCTCCGTTCAGAGCTTGATAGATAGGCCCCAATGCCTTGTCAGTATTGCAACCCATATCAGGGATTGTTTTAAAAGCAATTCTTACATTGGGAACTGTGTATCTCTTTAAGGGGGTTCACTGTGTGAAGGTGAGACCCATACTTTACAATATAATGCTCAGTAAAATAAGCTGATGATTTCTTTCCATGCTGCTGAGTTTCTTAGAATCCGGCCCCTAGGGCTTGATAATAGAAAACTGTCAAGCATAGAGAAAAAGCTTGCAAAATCTTTGGGTGCTTTTTTTCAGCAAAATATTGCAAAGTAGATATCTCTCCTTCTCACCCATAACCATGCAAAGCGAGATACACAGCTCTCAAACTTACATTTACATTTTTTTTAATTATTTAAAGGAACCTCATGCTACTGACAAGATGTCTTGGATAATCCATGCAGCTCAGAGAGCTTTAGATAATCGGGCCCTTAAGCACAATTGATAATAACTTCTTTATAGCATTGTGCACTATCATTTTACATTCACAATGCCAGTTGATTTGATTTTCATAAAACAATAGATAAAAAATGTAGTCATAAATAAATCAATTACCAAAATGTATATACAATTGTGTAAAGTGATGTAAACATATTAAAGCGACAGTCTACACCAGAATTTATAGCTAATCCCTTTATTACCCATTTCCTAGTTTTGCATAACCAGCACAGTTATAATAATATACTTTTTACCTCTGTGATTACCTTGTTTCTAAGCCTCTGCAGACTGCCCTTTATTTCAGTTCTTTTGAAAGACTTGTATTTTAGCCAATCATTTCTAAATCCTAGGTAACTTCACATGCGTGAGGACAATGGTATCTATATGGCACACATGAACTAACACCCTCTAGCTGTGAAAAACAGTCAAAATGCATTCAGATAAGAGTCGGCCTTCAAGGGCTAATAAATTAGCTTATTAGCCTACCTAGGTTTAGCTTTCAACTAAGAATACCAAGAGAACAATGTGATGATAAATAGTAAATTAGAAAGTTGTTTAAAATGACATGCTCTATTTGAATCAGTAAAGTTTATTTTTGGCTAGACTGTCCCTTTAATTGTTTATTCCTAAAGAAGTGAAGTGAATTCATAAAACATGTAAGCAAGATTATAAATATATTTTAGTAATTTTGATAGCATCTTTTCACAAATACATATGTTTTATATAATTCTTCTATTTCTTTATATTGGGTCTTTGAATTGGTAGTGATGGGTTATCAATGGATGGAAAGATTCATTTCTTTGCTTTGCTAATTGGAAAACTTATTGTCTATCTTGTTATTTTTGTACAAAATTATTCTTATTAGATATGTGGATATATATAACATTTTATTAATTATTGTGCTGAACCATTAATAAATATGTTTAGAAAAATGTATTACCATACAATTATTTATTTATACATTTCTCTTACATTTTTATGTGAAGCTCTCTTTTCCATTTTTTGTAGATCCTTTTGGATCTTTTCAATGAACATTACCCACCCTTGACTATTAACCCTAAACCTAACATGGGCCCACTAGCCTGGTCTGGTCCCATTAGGTAATATCACCCCGTTAAATCCCTTTAAACTCCATGGAACTCACTTGGACTCCCATGGGAAGGTTCACAAAAGAAAGAACTTCTATAGTGCACTGTCTAGTGTTTTATTAAAAACAAAAAAGTATACATTAACATATCCTATATATAAACACACATATACATTACTTAGACTTGTCTGTCTAAAACACTTTTGTCCATCTTAATCTTTTCCTTTTATTAGCCAGTCTGAGATATGGAATTTTCCTTGCAATTCTGCATAGAAGGCCAGCATCCCAGACTGTTGACGTTGAGACTGTTGAGGACCTGTGAGGCATCTGTTTCTCAAACTAGACACTCTAAGCTATTTGTCCTCTTGCTCATTTGTGCATTGGAACATCTTACTCCTCTTTCTATTCGGGTTAGAGCCAGTTTGCTCTGTTCGGTGAAGGGAGTAGTACACAGCACTGTACGAGATCTTCAGTTTCTTGGCAATTCTCACACTGAATATCCTAAATTTCACAGAACAAAAATAGACTGACGAGTTTCAGAAGAAAGTTATTTGGGCATCTTAAGCCTGTAATCAAACCCAACAACAAAACGAATAACCAAAAATTGCTTTTCTTTCGAAAACAAGGAAATATCTATGTGACCCCAAACTTTTGAATGCCACACATTTTATATACAGTATATATATATATATATATATATATATATATATATATATATATATATATATATATATATATATATATATATACACATACATACAAACACAACATATAAACACATATAACACACGTTCACACAAAAACACACACACACATGTACGCACAGTGAATCAGTTCCTGTAAAAATGGAATACAGAGAAGCTGCACACTAGAACTGGGAAATACCACCCAACTCATTACAATCCTGCAGCATTCAAGGTGGTTGGGAGGTCTACTACCCCTCTCACATAGGGGGATATTTATCAAAGGCCTGGCGGACCTGATCTGACAGTGCGGATCAGGCCCGCCAGACCTCGCTGAATGCGGAGAGCAATACGCTCTTCGTATTCAGCATTGCAGCAGCAGCTCTTGTGAGCTGCTGGTGCAACGTCGCCCCCTGCAGATTCGCGGGCAATCGGCCACCAGCAGGGGGGTGTCAATCAACCCGATCGTACTCGATCGGGTTGAATTGTAGCAATGTCTGTCCGCCTGCTCAGAGCAGGTGGACAGGTTATGGAGCAGCGGTCTTTAGACCGCTGCTTCATTACTGCTGTTCCTGGCGAGCCTGCAGGCTCACTAGAAACACGGGCCCTCAAGCTCCATCCGGAGTTTGATAAATTGGCCCCATAATCTCCACATTTAACTCTTCCTTTCACTGTCTCTCCCACTCCCTCTGTCTCCATTTCTGCCTCTCTCCTGCAGTTTCCTTCTGAATCACACTGCCCCCCCTTGCCCCCTCTCAACTCTCTCATTATTCAATTGTTATTAAAAAATTTAAACCAAAAAAATGTGTTATTTACAATGAAAACCAAAAATGGCATGTGTGGTGTGGTGTGTGTTGTATGTGTATTGTGTGAAAAACATGTGCAACAATCTAATCCCCACCCAAATGCTCCCTTAAACTTTTCTAAGTCGCTTATATAGAAAAAACTTTATATACACTATGAACCACTTTTGTGATCATGAAATGCTTTTCCGTTGGTTGGTTTATCTTCCTTAGTTAACTTCCTTCCATCATGGCCAGCAAAAAGCCAGCCATGGTGCCAAGATTCAAGAAGGTCAGCATAAAATGTAGGAAAATGTTGTTTCCACAGAAAATACCTATTTTTTTATAATAACGTATATACTAGAATCTAGTAACTAGATCACTTGCCGTGTAAGTGGGAAAAAAAAAAAGATTCCTTATCTGAAAACAACCTTGCAATCATTTTGTAGTTGGAGCTTCTGACGTGCTGTTTTTCCATCTTGTTATCGATTTTCACGTTACAGATATGCATCCTTTTTCTGCCTACTTGCAGATAAGTAACAGGTCTATCCACCCTTAAAAATCACGTCCCAGAGAAGTATCCTTAAAAAATGCTACTCTGTCAATCGTTAGAATATAAAAAAGCTCACACATCTTTCGTGAAACTCATATATTTCTAAAAAGAAAAAGGATATTGAATTATGGAGTGAAGGCAAAATTTTTATCCATGGATAAAGATATATAATTACACTGTTGGAAAAGCCAGAACCTTAGTCTAGCACAAAATGTCACAATGTATGATTAAGAACAATATACTATATGGTGTAACAATAAAAACTAGACTTGTGCAGTGGCGAAAAATTCATTTCTGTCAAATCTTTCGGAACAAATATTCAGATAAATTAGTTTTTAGTATTTGTCTGCTGCACTATTTGGGATTTGTTTTGTTTAAAACAAATACTGAATATTCGGGGAGCAATTCCATTTGTTTAAAACAAATGTAAATGTTCCTTTGGTGAAAAAGTTCACCTGTAGCCTTATTTTTACCTATATCGAGCTGGAGAACTGCGCTGATCCCAACCCTTCTTCAAAGAGCCCTGTCCGCGCTAACAGGATGCTTATCGCGGCGGATCCCAGAGCGTGTCTCAAAAGAGAACATGCAGTCACAATATATCAAGCAGCGGTCATCAGACTGCTGCTTCCAATCCACTGCTCCACCTCCTCCCCGCGTGTGATTGGCTGTGCGCGGACAGGGGTCAGCATTGCATGGGAGGGCAAAATAGTGTTCGCGTGCAATGTTAAATTTCGCCAGCTGAATTCTGTCCGCCAGAGGCGAGCTGCAGCGGACAGGGGCGCATATGTATGCCACTGTCCACCGTAGCTTGATAAATGAAGCCCTCTACTTTTGAAGCTAGTTTAAAGGAAGTAAATGCATATTAACAAATTTAATTTCCTTTACATTAGATAGTGCATTTGTGTGGATATTTGTTTAATGAAAACAAAACATTTTACAAGCCTCACTCCTAGCCTCAGACTCCAGATTTGCAAAGACATTTTACAAGCCTCACTCCTAACCTCAGACTCCAGATTTGCAAAGACATTTTACAAGCCTCACCTCTAACCTCAGACTCCAGATTTGCAAAGACATTTTACAAGCCTCACCCTCACCATTAATCTCAGACTCCAGATTTGCAAAGACATTTTACAAGCCTCACCCCTAACCTCAGACTCCAGATTTGCAAAGACATTTTACAAGCCTCACCCCTAACCTCAGACTCCAGATTTGCAAAGACATTTTACAAGCCTCACCCCTAACCTCAGACTCCAGATTTGCAAGCACAAGCCCACCAATCCCTCCCAACCACCACCCACCCTATTGTTTACCTTAATATATACACACACCTAAAAGTAATTATGTGCAGCTGTCACTAATAATCCAGGATAGACAAATCACTTCAGACTCACAGCCTTTGTACTGACATTTTGCCACATTCTTTTACACTTTTCCAAATCTCACTTGCTCAGTCACCACACATTCCCCCCCCCCCCATGTCATCACTCGCTCTCAGTTCACTCAACCTTATATCAGACATATTTTTTTCTCCCTTACCTTCTATGTCCATTTCCTCTCCTTTAGAATGTAAGCTTGAGAGCTTTTCTGTAACATTATCAGCCAGATATCAGCTATAATATACTCACAGACATATGATACATGAGTGTAATGCTAAGTTAAGTTGATATTAGGTTCAAACACACGTGTGTATTAAAGAGAAGTGCTCATGTGGTATATACGTAGCCCACTGTTTTCCTCATATATGTATATTAATATTATCAAAATTGTAAACAGGATGGTAGTGCTTGAATTAAATTGAGCACATAGTGTACGAGTATGAATGATATATAATTATAGAATCTCCTCTCCAAGATAAAGATACATCTAGACTCATTAGTTGTTGTATAAAACAATTCAATTGTACTGATTGTCGTACCAGATATAATATCCACCACAATGTTTATATAAAAGTGTGTCAATGAACGTGTTTAATTAATACAATATCCATTCCAGTTCTGGGTTAATAAAATTAGACACATTTTTTATTATTATAGACTTTAATAATCAGAATTAAGCATTAGTGGTGATCAGTTCACTCCTTGTAATTCATATCCAACACTGTATAATGTCATCTAGTTTCTGATGACATCGTCTTTACAATATCATTGAGACCCGTATGATCTAGTCACCAAATACAAATTGAGCATGAGTACAGTGGCTGTATTCATTTAATATAACTTAGGCTGCATATAAGTAATAGATATGACTTATGATATGGTCAGATATTTATAAGGAGTATCACTGTTTAGGACTCAGTTTTACCCAGATCACTATCAATCATATAATTCAGGTACTTCTCCTGAATACCGCACCGCAATTAATACATTTGTATCAGACCATGACCTACAAATACCGGTGATGTTACCCAGTTAATAAGTAGGAGTCTCATGATTGTTATGAGCGTGTGAATAGTATTTAATGCCTGCAGTATTTCTTATGAGTAACCGCTGGGGATGAATAATTTAACATAAAGTAGGAGTCCCTATACCTTCAGTGTATCACCGTGTATCATATGTCTGCAGCATATGTTTTAAATAGCTGCTTGTAATAAGTAAACTCACACAAGGTTAGAGTATCCTATATATTCAACTAGAGTAACAAAATAAGGAGTTAATACTGATGTACTTCCTGTGAATAGCTCGCATTCCCTTAGTGGATACTACAGCCTAAGTCAAGAGCGATATAATTATGCTCAATAGCAGAGCTGGTATGAAATGATAATAATGTGGATGATTAACATGAGCACAATAGCTACATTATTGTGAATATCTCGGCTGATATGATTAATTTGTCATCAAAACAATTAACATAAGCACGGCGTTTCCACTGTAAGCGATATAGTGCAGCCTGCGCTGCAATAGTAAAGTGGTCAGAATAGCAATCACTACCCATAGGTAAGGTTTGGACCGCAGTCATTCAGTTAATTCTAGCAGCTAAATTAAGTCTGGCACAACCCAGACTATGCATATAGTTAACTATAATAAGTTAGTAGCACAATAGTTACATTGTAGTCAAAGTCTTGGCTTATATTATTGATTTGTCGTTAGAACAATTGACATAAACATGGCGTTTCTACTGCTAGTGCTAATGCAGCCTGCGCTGCAATAATAAAAGTGGTCAAAATAGTAATCACTACCCTTAGGTTTGGTTTGGACCGCAATCATTCAAGTAATTCTAGCAGCTAAAGTAGGTCTGGCACAACCCAGACTATGCACATAATTAACTATAATAAATTAGTAACAAGAGCAACACATGGATCAGGGTACCGGGCGGGTTAAAATATACACATAATTAGAGTGTTACATCGTGTCATACATTATCGATATTCATATAGCCTTTCTACCTGCAGGCCACTTTGTGTTTAAAGTGAACTACTACAGATTGTGCTCAAGGGCAGGGCATTTCTCTCCTTTTGTATATCTGAATATCTGAATTATCGCACCTACAACTGTTATTTACCCCTACTGTATTTGTTTGTACATTACTGTATCCCTGTAATGTTTTTTTATTCTTTGTATAGCGCTGCGTAATCTGCTGGCGCTTTATAAATAAATGATAATAATAATAATAACTAATATCTGCATTTTCGTCATGAATTTGCATTCATAAGGAAATAAATGCATAAGCCTAATAAAAACTAGTGACACATTAGAAATATAAAATAATCTGCAATTCCAAAGTATCAAAATACATTGAGCAGAGATGAGTAAAGATAAAGTTTAAGTAAATAATAAGTGATTGTATAGTCCTCATTTTTGGTGTGTCCTACCCTGAAAGTAAAACATGGGTTGAGAGCTCTCAAGTGTGGAATAGAGGCAATCATGTCTGTGCAAAATATAAATAAATAAATAAATAAATAAAGAGTTATTTGTTCTTTGCTATATAAATGGTTATTCCTTATATTTAAAGAACTCTGTAAAACCATAGTCATTGGTTTAGTGGCCACATAAATAATCAAACCTCTTAAAGGGATAGGAAAGTTAAAATTAACCTTGCATGATTTAGATAGTTAAGTTAAGTGAAATAAACACTATAAAGGGTCTCCATAAGAATTTATTAGGGACACACACATATATATGTGTGTTGTATTAATTTGTTTTGTAATTTTCCCTATGGTTCTTGCACCCAGACCTGTCTGGGGTTAACTGCTTGTGGCTCTGGGGACAGCACAGCTTCCTGTGAGTGCCAGTGGCACCCAGGGCTGAGCATGTTGCAGGGTCATTGGATGTGTACCCGGTCCGGTATGAGAGTGCAGTTCCCTTCCGTGTTTTGTATATGTCTAGGGTGATTACATATTCCTGTGCACCCTTTTTTTGTTTTCAGTTTGTTTGGATTTGAAAGCTTTCATTGTGTGGCTGTTATAGGGTCTCAGGTATTGGAAAGGACCTTGACGTGGTACCTGAGCTTGTCCCATTTGGCCAGATGCGGTGACTTACCTTTCCAGTTTTGCTTTTAAATCTTAGCTGAGAGCTTGTAAGTGAGTGCTGGGTTTTCTCTGTGTGTTGTATTATTTTTGTAATGTTCCCTATGGTTCTTGCACCCAGACCTGTCTGGGGTTAACTGCTTGTGGCTCTTGGGACAGCACAGCTTCCTGTGAGTGCCAGTGGCACCCAGGGCTGAGCATGTTGCAGGGTCATAGGATGTGTACCCGGTCCGGTATGAGAGTGCAGTTCCCTTCCGTGTTTTGTATATGTCTAGGGTGATTACATATTCCTGTGCACCCTTTTTTTGTTTTCAGTTTGTTTGGATTTGAAAGCTTGCATTGTGTGGCTGTTATAGGGTCTCAGGTATTGGAAAGGACCTTGACGTGGTACCTGAGCTTGTCCCATTTGGCCAGATGCGGTGACTAACCTTTCCAGTTTTGCTTTTAAATCTTAGCTGAGAGCTTGTAAGTGAGTGCTGGGTTTTCTCTGTGTGTTATATATATATATATATATATATATATATATATATATATATATATATATATATATATATATATATATATAAAACTAAGATGAATATTTACAGGTATATAAAAAAAGATTAAAAAGAAACTAGTTTGGTTTCCCAAATTTAAGCTCAATTCAAAAGGGTTTGGCCTATCATATGCTAGTCAAAGGCTAATTGGAAGTATCTTTAAAACCAAGGCTAAACGCCTAGCCTAAGAGACAAAGGTGTATCTAGGGGGAAGGGCTTTTAAAAACAGCTATGTGAATATTCTACGGATAAAATCTGTAAGCTATGTTACCACACAGATGAGTCAGAAACTAGGGGTTAGTTTTTTTCCTTCCTTCAAAGAATCCAGACTAAATGTATGTACCAAGCAATTTCTCAATTTACCATATCAATTAGGAAAGACATTGTTAAACCAGACTGTAATATGGAAAATCAAAGCTGCATGACCTTCTCTAAAGAAAATGCTATCCATACTAGATTATTAAACTCTATCACAAGAAGATTAAACCCATCAGGCGCGATTTATCAAACTTCAAGTGGACATGATTTCCTATAGTGTATCATGACCGCTGGACTTCACTGCAGGCGGACAGCATACGCTGTCCGCATTTATCATTGCACAAGCATATCAACAGAAATGCCTGTGCAATGCCGCACCCTGCTCACTGGTGGCCAATCGGCCGCTAGCAGGGGCTGTCAATCATTCCTATCATTTCAAATCGGGATGATTTTGAAAGTAAAAGAGCAGCAGTCTTATAACCACTGCTTCTTAACTTTCATTTCAGGCGAGCCTGATGCAGCATCCACTGCTTCATAAATTGTGCCCACTGTCTTTGATGGGGTCAGGGTTTCAATTTTGAGCTGAAAACTGTGATCATTAAAAAAATAATAATTTTCAAATTTCTTTGACAAGTTGCGAGATTGAGGGAAGCTGACACAATAAATATGTCAACCAATGTAAAAAAAAATGAAAGTTCCTTTTTTGACATACAATAAATATCATCCAGACTTTTGTAAAGATCCTCAGAGCTGATGACAAGTCAAAAGGAAGACAGATAAATTGGTAATGATGTTTTCCAACAGTGAAATGCAGACAACTATGATGACAAGAAATCAATAGAACATGGGAGCACGCTTTCTTCAAATCAACGGAATCCAGATAACCTTTAAGAGAAATAACCCCATGATTGTGTGAATAGATTCCAATTTTATCAGATATTTAGAAAACTGATTGATCATCTAAGATCCCAGACCAGATAAAAAGCCAGAGAAGCTTTTCTGGCAAAAAAATAGCCTGAAGCAAAAAAACGTAATCAAGCTTTGAAGGAGCAGCGTTTCGTATCGCAACTTGTTAAAGGCTCTGACTCTGAAAAAGCTGACTCCGAGACGAAAAGAGAAAAAAGAATCAACTTAAATTATATTAGCTAAACTGAAAATGTCTGAAGATCACACATGGAACGTCATAAGTCTTAAAGGCCTGCTCCCACTTTAAGAGACTGGACAAATCCCAATTCACATTTGTTTACTTTGCTTAATCAATACTTGCTGCTTCCAAACTGTTTTACTAAACTTGACATCACTAAATTGAATTTTGCTAGAATTTGTTTTGATAAAGCAGTATACTTGCTGAATTTAATGTAAAAACTTGCTTTGTAATCCTGATCATTTTGAAAATAAATTCAAACAGTTTTTACCAAAGAAACCCCATTGAAAGCATAAATTAGATAGCAAGTGCCAATGTTAAAGAGCCCTTCTATCCACGAAGCCAACCTTCACACCTCTGGCCTAAGCTAAGAAAACTTCTGCCCTAAAATCCAGCAAAATTAAAGAAGAAACATGTGATAATATATCTTTTTATATTTACATATCATATATCATACACTTAAAGAGCCACAATACTGCAGGCAGGACCCTAAATATCCAAGAGACAGAAACTAAAGGCAATGGTTGTTTGTGATAGTGGTTCCTTTATAGTCAGCCCTCTTAATGGTGAGCATATCCTGGGTGAGTGATCAAAGAAATTCTAATTGTGATTAGTGAATTAAAATGTGTCTTTTTCTGACATAAAAATCAACCAATCAAAATCAACCAGATTTGTTTTCAAATATCCATATTTGATATAATCACAAACAATTACTACGGCCTTTTTTATTCCAGTCCAGAATTTTGTGTGTGGTATTTGGACATTAACTTGAACTATTTTCCATTTTCTTATTATTTTTTCTTTATGTTTTATAACGTGCGTCTATCTTCTGCATGCATCCTCTCTTATGGGAAAATAAAGCTAAATAAACCTTTTTACCATTTCTCTTCTCCCCTATAAAAATGCACTTATCCCCAGACTCAAGAAACACTGGCAATAAACACAGGCATACATTAATAGATTGCTCTACTCAATTCAAATATTTTAACATTCATTTATGTATTAAAAAATAAAATATTGCCCAGTCTCTACATATCTAGACCGTAATATTTTTTCTATAAACCACGTCATTAATCAGGATTTAGTAACTTTATTATATATATATGATTTTGTTTGGGATATGTGCATTTTTATGGGGGGGAGACAAAGGGAAACAGGTTTATATAACTTTATTTGGCCATCAAAGAGGATGCACACATGTCTGTGGCTGCTTTCACAATGGAATGGAAGCAGCAGATCAGTTCCCTCATTGAGATTAGCTACCTTGTTGTGTGCATGATAGTCACTACATAATCGCATTTCACACATTCCTTTCAAACATATGTGGAGTGCGATTACGCAATTGTGAGCTGCCGCACGTCAAGGTAGCTAATCTTAAATAGTTAGCTATTTTTGACAGAACACCTGGAAAGCTAGGTTGCAGCCGGCACATGGAGTGGATCATCTGAATACTGCAGTGTGTGACTTGTCCCTGCTGCCAAAAACCTGAAGAGAGAAGTATGTGTCAGTGCAGTGTACACTTTGTACTACCGTATGGGCAGGTCAGCAAGCAACGTGTCAGGTGGGTCGGTGGGAAAGGGAATCATTTTGTGTTACATAAAAAATAGTTAAAGAAGTCTATAAAGCTTACATTTAAGGATGCTGTACACTTATGATATCTAGGGGCAGATTTAACATGTCCCGAATGGTGCCTAATGCACCTGTTTCGACGTTAATGTCAAGTTTGATTAATCAGTGCCCGGTTTTTAAAAACCCTATTAAAAACAGGGGCACTTTCATTCATCAAACTTTACATTTCACTCGTTTTGTTAAAATACTTACCATTTAATCTTGAACGCCGCTCCATGCATGAGTGTGTGTGCATGTGTGAGTGTGTTTGTGTGTGTGCATGTGTCAGTGTGTTTGTGTGTATATATGAGTGTATGTGCATGTGTGAGCTTGTTTGTGTGTGTGCATGTCTGAGTGTGTTTGTGTGCATGTGTGAGCATTTTTGGGTGAATGCATGAGAGGGGGCATGTGGGCGTATGCATGAGTGTGTGCATGAGTGAGTGTGTATGTGTGTATGCATGAGTGAGTGTGTTTGTGTGTATGCATGAGTGAGTTTGTTTGTGTGTGAGCATGCATGAGTGTGTGTGCATGTGTGAGCATGCTTGTGTGTATGCATGATTGTATGTGCATGTGTGAGTGTGTTTGTGTGTATGCATGAGTGTGTGTGCATGTATGAGCGTGTTTTTGTGTTTGTATGAGTGTGTGTGCATGTGTGAGCGTGTTTGTGTATATACATGAGTGTATGTGCATGTGTGAGCGTGTTTGTGTGTATGCATAAGTGTGTGTGTGTGCATGTCTGAGCGTGTTTGTGTGCATGAATGAGTGTGTGTGCATGTGTGAGCATTTTTGGGTGAATGCATGAGTGAGGGGGCATGTGTGTGCATATATGCATGAGTGTGTGTGCATGTGTGAGGGTGTTTGTGTGTATGCATGAGTGTGTGTGCATGAGTGAGCATGTTTGTGTGCATGTGTGAGTGTGTGTGCATGTCTGGGGGTGTATGTGTATGCATGAGTGTGTGCATGTGTGAGGGTGTTTGTGCGTATGCATGAGTGTGTGTGCATGTGTGAGCGTGTTTGTGTGTATGCATGAGTGTGTGTGCATGAGTGAGCATGTTTGTGTGCATGTGTGAGTGTGTGTGCATGTCTGGGGGTGTATGTGTATGCATGAGTGTGTGCATGTGTGAGGGTGTTTGTGTGTATGCATGAGTGTGTGTGCATGTGTGAGCGTGTTTGTGTGTATGCATGAGTGTATGTGCATGGATGAGTATGTCTGTGTGTATGCATGAGTGTGTGTGCATGTGTGAGCATGTTTGTGTGTATGAATGAGTGTGTGTGCATGTGTGAGGGTGTTTGTGTGAGCATGTTTGTTTGTATGCATGAGTGAGTGTGTTTGTGTGTATGCATGAGTGTATGTGCATGTGTGAGCATTTTTGGGTGAATGCATGAGTGAGGGGGCATGTGTGCGCATATATGCATGAGTGTGTGTGCATGTGTGAGGGTGTATGTGTGTGTGCATATGTGAGGGTGTTTGTGTGTATGCATGAGTGTGTGTGCATGAGTGAGCATGTTTGTGTGCATGTTTGAGTGTGTGTGCATGTGTGGGGGTGTATGTGTGTATGCATGAGTGTGTGTACATGTGTGAGGGTGTTTGTGCATGTGCATGTGTAAGGGTGTTTGTGTGTATGCATGAGTGTGTGTGCATGTGTGAGGGTGTTTGTGTGTATGCATGAGTGTGTGTGCATGTGTGAGCATGTTTGTGTGCATGCATGAGTGAGCATGTTTGTGTGTATGCATGAGTGTGTGTGCATGTGTCAGCATGTTTGTGTGTATGCATGAGTGTGTGTGCATGAGTGAGCGTGTTTGTGTGCATGCATAAGTGTTGGGGCATGTGTGCGTATGCATGAGTGTGTGTGTGCATAAGTGAGCATCTTTGTGTGCATGTGTTAGTGTGTGTGCATGTGTGAGTTTGTTTGTGTGTATGCATGAGTGTGTGTACATGTTTGAGAGTGTTTGTGTGTATGCACGAGTGTATGTGCATGAATGAGTATGTTTGTGTGTATGCATGAGTGTGTGTGCATGTGTGAGCGTGTTTGTGTGTATGCATGAGTGTGTGTGCATGTGTGAGGGTGTTTGTGTGTATGCATGAGTGTGTGTGCATGTGTGAGCATGTTTGTGTGTATGCATGAGTGAGTGTGTTTGTTTGTGTGTATGCATGAGTGTATATGCATGTGTGAGCATGAGTGAGCATGTTTGTGTGTATGCATGAGTGTATGTGCATAAGTGAGCATGTTTGTGTGCATGCATGAGTGTGTGAGCATGATTGTGTGTATGCATGAGTGTGTGTGCATGTGTGAGCATGTTTGTGTGTATGCATGAGTGTATGTGCGCATGTGTGAGTATGTTTGTGTGTATGCATGAGTCTATGTGCATGAATGAGTGTGTTTGTGTGCATGCATAAGTGTGTGGGGCATGTGTGTGTATGCATGAGTGTGTGTGCATGAGTCAGCATGTTTGTGTGCATGTGTGAGTGTGTGGGCATGTGTGAGTGTTTTTGTGTGTATGCATGAGTGTGTGTGCATGTGTGAGCGTGTTTGTGTGTATGCATGAGTGTATGCGCATGTGTGAGCATGAGTGAGCATGTTTGTGTGTATGCATGAGTGTATGTGCATGAGTGAGCATGAGTGAGCATGTTTGTGTGTATGCATGAGTGTGTGCATGTGTGAGGGTGTTTGTGTGTATGCATGAGTGTGTGTGCATGTGTGAGGGTGTTTGTGTGTATGCATGAGTGTGTGTGCATGTGTGAGCATGTTTGTGTGCATGCATGAGTGAGCATGTTTGTGTGTATGCATGAGTGTGTGTGTGCATGTGTCAGCATGTTTGTGCGTATGCATGAGTGTGTGTGCATGAGTGAACGTGTTTGTTTGCATGCATGAGTGTTGGGGCATGTGTGCGTATGCATGAGTGTGTGTGCATGAGTGAGCATGTTTGTGTGCATGTGTTAGTGTGTGTGCATGTGTGAGTGTGTTTGTGTGTATGCATGAGTGTGTGTGCATGTGTGAGCGTGTTTGTGTGTATGCATGAATGAGTATGTTTGTGTGTATGCATGAGTGTGTGCATGTGTGAGCGTGTTTGTGTGCATGAATGAGTGTGTGTGCATGTGTGAGCATTTTTGGGTGCATGCATGAGTGAGGGGGCATGTGTGCATGCATGAGTGTGTGTGCATGAGTGATCGTGTTTGTGTGTATGCATGAGTGTGTGTCCATGTGTGACGGTGTTTGTGTGTGTGCATGAGTGTATGTGCATGAGTGAGCATGTGTGTATGCATGAGTGTGTGTGCATGTATGAGCATGCTTGTGTGTATGCATAAATGTGTGTGCTTGTGTGAGCGTGTTTGTGTGTATGCATAAGTGAATATGCATGAGTGTGTGTGCATGTGTAAGTGTGTTTGTGTGTATGCATGAGTGTATGTGAATGTGTGAGCGTGTTTGTGTGTATGCATGAGTGTGTGTGCATGTGTGAGCATGTTTGTGTGTATGCATGAGTGTGTGTGCATGTGTGAGCGTGTTTGTGTGTATGCATAAGTGAATATGCATGAGTGTGTGTGCATGTGTAAGTGTGTTTGTGTGTATGTATGAGTGTGTGTGCATGTGTGAGCATGCTTGTGTGTATGCATGAGTGTGTGTGCATGTATGAGCATGTTTGAGTGTATGCATAAGTGAATATGCATGCGTGTGTGTGCATGTGTAAGTGTGTTTGTGTGTATGCATGAGTGTGTGCATGTGTGAGCGTGTTTGTGTGTATGCATGAGTGTATGTGCATGTGTGAGCGTGTTTGTGTGTATGCATGAATGTATGTGCATGAGTGAGCGTGTTTGTGTGTATGTATGAGTGTGTGCATGTGTGAGCGTGTTTGTGTGTATGCATGATTGAGTGTGTTTGTGTGTATGCATGAGTGCATGTGTGAGCGTGTTTGTATGTATGCATAAGTGCGTGTCTGCATTTGTGAGCGTTTTTGTGTGTATACATGAGTGTGTGCATGAGTGAGTGTGTTTGTGTGTATACATGAGTGTGTGCATGTGTGAGTGTGTTTTTGTGTATGCATGAGTGTGTGTGCATGTGTGAGTGTGTTTTTGTGTATGCATGAGTGTAGGTGCATGTGTGAGCGTGTTTGTGTGTATGCATGAGTGTATGTGCATGTGTGAGCTTGTTTGTGTGTATGTGTGTGTGTTTATGCATGAGTGTGTGTGCATGTATGAGTGTGTTTGTGTGTATGCATGAGTGTGTGTATGTGTGTATGCATGAGTGTGTGTGCATGTGTGAGTGTGTTTGTGTGTATGCATGAGTGTGTGTGCATGTGTGAGTGTGTTTGTGTGTATGCATGAGTGTGTGCATATGTGAGCGTGTTTGTGTGTATGCATGAGTGTGTGCATGTGTGAGTGTGTTTGTGTGTATGCATGAGTGTGTGCATGTGTGAGAGTGTTTGTGTGTATGCATGAGTGTGTGCATGTGTGAGCATGTTTTTGTGTATGCATGAGTGTGTGCATGTGTGAGTGTGTTTTTGTGTATGCATGAGTGTGTGCATGTGTGAGCGTGTTTGTGTGTATGCATGAGTGTGTGTTCATGTGTGTGTGTTTTTGTGTATGCATGAGTGTGTGTGCATGTGTGAGTGTGTTTTTGTGTATGCATGTGTGAGCGTGTTTGTGTGTATGCATGAGTGTGTGTTCATGTGTGTGTGTTTTTGTGTATGCATGAGTGTGTGTGCATGTGTGAGTGTGTTTTTGTGTATGCATGAGTGTGTGCATGTGTGAGCGTGTTTTTGTGTATGCATGAGTGTATGTGCATGTGTGAGTGTGTTTTTGTGTATGCATGAGTGTGTGCATGTGTGAGTGTGTTTGTGTGTATGCATGAGTGTGTGCATGTGTGAGTGTGTTTGTGTGTATGCATGAGTGTGTGCATGTGTGAGTGTGTTTGTGTGTATGCATGAGTGTGTGCATGTGTGAGAGTGTTTGTGTGTATGCATGAGTGTGTGCATGTGTGAGCATGTTTTTGTGTATGCATGAGTGTGTGTGCATGTGTGAGTGTGTTTTTGTGTATGCATGAGTGTGTGCATGTGTGAGCGTGTTTGTGTGTATGCATGAGTGTGTGTTCATGTGTGTGTGTTTTTGTGTATGCATGAGTGGGTGTGCATGTGTGAGTGTGTTTTTGTGTATGCATGAGTGTGTGCATGTGTGAGCGTGTTTGTATGTATGCATGCATGCTTGTATTTATCTGTGCATTTGTGTCTGTGTGTTCATGCATTTGAGTGTGTGTTTGTGTGAATACATGCATGCATCTACTCCTGTATCTGAGTGTGCTTCCATACACGCGTGTATGCATCTGTGTGTGTATGTGTACTATATGTTTAAAAGAGTACCATACACAGTATGTGCCAGGCTGTTCACTAAATAGTGTTTTCACTTGCAAACTACTATTAATGTAACTGTATACTCTTCTCTAATATTTTGTTGTAATGACTGGGACTTTGAAGAAAATATAAGTTTATATTGTGTTTTGTCATAGACATTGCTAAATGTTGTTGTTTTTTTATATTGAGCTAGATTACGAGTGAAGCGCAAATTAATGCTCCCGATTGAGAGTTCATTGCGCTAGAAGTAAAATTTTTGCACTCGTCGGGTTGCACTCGTATTAAGAGTTGAAAGTAAACTGGTTTCACTCTAGCGCTAACCTGATGAGTGCAAAAATCCAAAGTTTGAATATTACGTGCGCGTTCACATATTCCTATTAGAGCTAGGAAAGGGAGGGCACTCTCAGGATTTATATACATCAAAGTTAGTTTATTGTTTATAACAACAACGTTAGAAAGTCATATGGATAGGTCGACGTTTCGGCTTACATAGAAGCCTTCATCAAAACAGATGAACAACTCACAACGGCGACTAGCAGCCGCACACAACACCACCGGCAAAACAGCAAATGCGCTGTCAGGACTTTTAGTTAAAGAAAATTCACAAATTTATTGGAGGGCAACACTGTAGCTTGGACATTTGTTATATATATATATATATACACACATGATTATATACAGTATAGATATATACAGTGATATCTATTGATACTTAGAACATATTCTGCTATGTGCAGAACATTGGAATGGGAACTATTTACAGTAAATATATAGTTAAAACCATTATTAAATATGAATATTGCATAAATATGTTTTTACAGATTTTCCTCTACTTATCGACAAAGGGCTCCAATGCACACACGCACACACATATATATAGGGATCAAAATGTTAGTAGGGGTGTACAGATCAACTCCGGTTGTGTAAAAGGTAAATATTATAATATATATTGTAATCAAAAAAAGATAAAAACACAATCTTCATCCTCCGGTCAGTGTTAAAACTAAATTAAGTCCAAGTGTGTGAACAGGGGCTCCACGCAGACGCATTTCGTGCAGTTGCACACTTGATCACTGCATACTGGAGCCTCTGTTCAAACCTTCCTTTATATTATTTAAAGAACTTCCAATTAACACACCTGAACAATTACAAACATTCTCAAGTATGGCATTGATAAAAGATTCAATCAAAAGTATATCAACATCTCCATTATTGCTAATCTCAGTAAACACAGAAGTAACAAATTATATAAAAATACATATCTAAACTGTTACATATCTTTTTTAGGATTAAAACACTTTTATAATCCATTTTTAGATTTACATAAAGATACTTTTCCAAAACGGATCTATACTCTTGCTTTTAAACTGAATAAACCTAAGCGTTATTAATATGCACAACATTTTATGTCATTGATCAATTCAAATACCTAAGACATGTTCCCTTGTTTATCAGAGAATTTCATCACAAAACTTTCTTAGACTATACCCTAGTTTAGAGCAAAGACATGAACTTGTAAATCCTGTACAAAGTAATTTATGGTTGCCTCACTTCTCTTATACATAGATATCTATTGCTTTATATATTCACTTATATACTATTACCGCTCACTATGCAGAATGTACCATAGGCCTCTAGTTATCAAGCTCCGTAAGGAGCTTGACGGCCCCTGTTTCTGGCGAGTCTTCAGACTCGCCAGAAACAGCAGTTATGAAGCAGTGGTCACAAAGACCGCTGCTCCAAAACCTGTCCGCCTGCTCTGAGCAGGCGGACAGACATCACTGGAAATCATGATTGAAACCCCCCTGCTGGCGGCCTATTGGCCGCGAGTCTGCAGGGGGCGGCGTTGCACCAGCAGCTCTTGTGAGCTGCTGGTACAATGCTGAACACGGCGAGTGTATTGCTCGCCGTATTCAGCGAGGTCTGTCGGACCTGATCTGCCATCCTCAATTGATCGAATATGCTCTAAAAATCTCACTTTTAGCGGTCTAATAGTTTTGCCTGTATACTGTAAATTACAAATGTTGCATGTCAATAGATAAATAACATTTGTCGTAGAACAATTGATGAAAAAAATTATATTATGTTCACATTCTGTTTTAGAGGATCTAAATTTTTCTCCCTCAGACACAAAACCACAGGTTTTGCAAATAGGCCGTCTGCACCTGAAAAACCCTTTCTTTTTTTGAAGCCAACATTTATTGGCTTTGGGTTTGAGTTCTGATGGAGATAAATAGTTTCCTAATGTTTTCCCATTACTAGGAATGAAATCACACCCTCCCTCAATAACTTTTTTTAGGATAGGATCTGTATATAATATAGGTAGTGATTCTCTGATTATGTCACAGACTTTGTTAAATTCTTGACTATATGCTGTAATGAATTTTGGTTTTTGTCTCTCATTGACTTGTCGTTTTTTATGTTTCTCTTTATACATTAACAATTCATCTCTATTAAGAGTGTCCACATATTCTTTAGCATTATTCAAAACTTTATCATTGTATCCTCTTTCTTTAAGTCTAGACATAGCATCCTGGGCAAGAGATTGATAATCACTATCATTAGTGCAATTTCTTTTTATTCGTATCAATTCTCCCTTAGGTATATTTCTTGTCACATGTCTGGGATGACACAAATTATATTTTAATGTGGTATTGCCTGCTGACGATTTCCTGAAAACCTTGGTTTTTAACGAATTCTCATCAATAAAAATAGTGAAATCCAAATAGTGTATTATTTTCTCATTTTGTTTGTTGGTAAAGTGAATCCCACACCTATTTTGATTTAAATAGTTACAAAAAATTGCAGCATCTGTTTAAGTACCATCAAAGATAAAAAAAACAGATCATCAATATAGCGAAAATATTGTATAATCCGATTTCTAAAGGGATTGCCATAGTCTTCTCTATTGAGAACAACTATATTCCCTCCCTTGTCCGATTGCCTTATAACCAGATTGTCATTATCCATTAGTTTTTTCAAACTTGCCTTCTCTTTAATAGTGAAGTTATGATGCAGTTTACTTTTTTTAGTCATTCTCTTTACTTGCAAATGTCTAAGTTTATCTTCTACAGTTTTCTGAAAGACATCTTGAGCTTTAGATCTGGTATGAACAGGGTGGAAATGGCTTTTCTTTTTAGTAGTAATAAGGGAAATATCTCTTTCATCAATTAATCCTGGATCTGTTACACAGGCTTCCTGTTGAAGATCCTGCAGATCTACTATAGTAAATCTATCTTGGAAATGTAATTTATCTTGAGTAGTATAATCCATACCTCCAGTAGCACCATTACTTTCAATTTGCTCCTGTTTGTAATTTATATGAAAAAAATGTTTTTGAAGCATTATCTTGCGAACAAACCTGTTTGTATCTAAAATAGTTTCAAATAGATTAAAATGGCAAGCAGGATGTATGTATACATATGTATTTATGTGTTTATGGGGTCCATTTATCATTGTGCGGACGGACATGATCCGCTATAGCGAACCATGTCCGCTGCACATCGATAAATGCTGACAGCATACGCTGTCTGCATTTATCATTGCACAAGCAGTTCTTGTGAACTGCTGGTGCAATACCGCCCCCTGCAGATTTGTGGCCAATCATCCGCTAGCAGGGGGTGTCAACAGAGCAGACGGACAGGTTATGGAGCAGCGGTCTTTAGACCGCTGCTTCATAACTTGTGTTTCTGGCGAGCCTGAAGGCTCGCCAGAAACACAGGGCATCAAGCACAGACATATACATCTTGAGACATGTATATGTAGCTATATCTATGGTAAAGCCCTTTGCCTGCCTTTTTTTTCTAGCACTGGAGACCTCATACCTTTGAGCCCTTATAACTTTTGTGTGCAATATTTTTTTAAATAATTTTTATTAGATAGTGTTATATAAGTGTAACTATATTTTTAATGTGTTCAGAGCTCTGGTTAACTGTGTTGCAAATAAATGTTGCACTAAAGTTGCAGTAATGATTCTAGCGTAAATCACGATTGCACTCACGCAATTGTGTTTACTTTCAACACGTAATAAGAGCGGTATGCCCAATGAGCACAAACCCTCGCGATATACCCCTTATCTCTCAGGCGCAAATGTTTGCACTCCACTCGTAATATGGCCCATAATCTTTTTATTATAATATATATATATATATATAAAACACAGGAATGCACCACATTCACAGACTGGACTGGGTACACAGCCTAAGCCACAGCAAACTCCACAGCCCTGAACACTGACAGACAGCTGCAAAGTTCCCAGCAACCCAGGCAGTTAACCCCAGAGCAGCCTGGGTGACAGGCCTGCAGGGAAGCATTACAAACATTATCAACACAACACACAGAAAACCTGGCACTCGCCAGCAGATTCACAGTAATGTTTAAAAGCAAAACTGGGGGAAGTCAGTTACATTTGGCGCCAAAGGATCAGCAGGACCACAACAAAGTCTCCCCCTTTGTGGGACCCTAAACCAGCACCCACACAATGCATACTTAAAAACAAACCAACTGGAAACATCCCAAGGTGACACAGGCTTTTGTAACCTCCCCTGTGTAAATACAAAACACAGTAATGGACCCACAGCAAACTCCACAGCCCTGAACACTGACAGACATCTGCAAAGTTCCCAGCAACCCAGGCAGTTAACCCCAGAGCAGCCTGGGTGACAGGCCAGCAGGGAAGCATTACAAACATTATCAACACAACACACAGAAAACCTGGCTTTTGTTGATAATATTTGCAATGCTTCACTGCGGGCCTGTCACCCAGGCTGCTGTGGGGTTAACTGCCTGGGTTGCTGGGAACTTTGCAGCTGTCTGTCAGTGTTCAGGGCTGTGGAGTTTGCTGTGGCTTAGGATGTGTACCCAGTCCAGTCTGTGAGTGCGGTCCATTCCTGAGGTTCCCAGTTGGTTTGTTTGGAAAAATGCATTGTGTGGGTGCTGGTTTAGGGTCACAGGAAGGGGAGACCTTGTTGTAGTCCTGGGCTTGATCCTTTGGCGTCAGATGTAACTGACTTCCCCCAGTTTTGCTTTTAAACATTACTGTGAATCTGCTGGCGAGTACCAGGTTTTCTGTGTGTTGTGTATATATATATATATATATATATATTTATATTGTTAAAATTTGTATAATGCCAGTATTTTTGTAGAATAAATAAATATTATTCTGTTTAGCTATATATTGATTGGTTCTATATTACCTCGAGTTACTTTTTTTTGAGCGGGGGCCCCAAATAAATAATCTTAACCAGGGCCGTCTGTTCGTTAGTTCCAGCACTGAACGCCACTGATATCTTCTTTTAACTCTGTGAACATGAATTCTCTCTCCCAGCTGGCTTTCAAGAGTCTTATTGGTGGTTCTCTAATTTTCCTCTATTTACAAGTGACCTTCCCTCTCTTACACACATACAAGTCACACAGATCATCAACAATATACATATGTGGGTATTTTGTTTAATAGTAACGTGGTGTTAAAAAACAGACAATAAAATACCAATTCAGAAAATCCCCCTTTCTCACCCACTGGGCTGGATTTCTCATTAGAAATGCACTGTATACAATTGCTTTTTGGCACCTTCCTGAAAATGGTGCCTTTACGGCCATTTGAGTGATAAAACATTGCAATTACATTCCTTTATCTGTTCTGCTCTATGTCTTTTTCTGTGCTAAAAAAAAAATCAATAAAATAAATAGTTTTATTGGATTATTATTAAAATTATAATAATAATAATAATACTAAAAATAGTAAATCCAATAAAACTATGGTGTGGGGTAACAAAGAAAAAGGGCTTACAGTTTAAAGGGACACTAAACCCAACATTTTTCTTTAATGATTCAGGAAGGGAATACAATTTTAAACAACATTCCAATTTACTTCTATTATCTAATTTGATTCATTCTTTAGATATCCTTTGTTGAAAAAATAACAATGCACATGGGTGAACCAATCACACAAGGCATCTATGTGCAGCCACCAATCAGCAGCTGCTGAGCCTATCTAGATATGCTTTTCAGCAAAGGATATCATCTAGATATGCTTTTCAGCAAAGGATATCAAGAGAATAAAGCAAATTAGATAATAGAAGTACATGAGAAAGTTGTTTACAATTGCATGCTCTGGCCACGATTTATCAAAGCTTCAACAGATAATACGATTGAATTCCGCGTCGGATTTGTTGCAAGATTGATCCTGCGTAGTTATCAAAGTGTCAATATCGGCAAATGTTGAAATTTGTGATGTAACATATGATCCCGTGAGCTCAATCTGACGCAGATCGATGCTTACGTCATTACAGATGTTGGGAATACACATTCGACTCTATTTGACACTTTTCCCAATTTATCAAACATTTAACAGGTACACTCGCGGCTATTCCGACACAGCGTACCTAGTTTTCAAACCGCCACCCTTGAGGCCGAGGATGCCATAGAAATCAATGGGAGTCTGAAAGCTTATGCTCGATACTGCAAGACAATGAAGTATATTACATTGATTTCTATGGTTGAAAAAAAGTTGTGTTTACACCTAACACTCTAACATAAACCCTGAGTCTAAACAACTCTAATCTGCTGCCCCCGACATCGCTGACACAAATAAAATGTATTAACCCCTATCCCGCCGCTCCCAGACACCGAGGCCACTAAATAAACTTATTAACCCCTAAACCTCTGGCCTCCCACATCACCACCACTAACTAAACCTATTAACCCCTAAACCATCAGCCCACCACATCGCCAAAAACTAAATTAAGCCATAAACCCCTAAACCTAATAACCCTTTAACTTTAAATTAAAATTACAAGATCCCAATCTTAATATAAATTAAAACTTACCTGTATAATTAAAATAAACTAATTTTAAACTATAAATTATTCTATCCTAACTATTATACTAAAATTAAACTACCAATTAAATAAACTAAATTACATATTAAAAAACCTAACCCTACTAAAATTATTTAAATATACAATTAAACATTATTACAATACAAAGTACTAAATTACAAACAAAAAAAATCACTAAGATACAAAAAATAACAAACATTAAATTACGAAAAATAACAAACGAAATTATCCGAAATATATTTTTTACCCCTAATCTAATAGCCCTATCAAAATAAAAAAAAACACTAGCCTACAATAAACTACCAATAGCCCTTTAAAGGGCCTTTTGTGGAGAGTTGCCCCAAAGATGTCAGCTCCTTTACCTGTAAAAAGAAATACAAACACCCCCCAACAGTAAAACCCACCACCCAACCAATCCCCACAAATAAAAACCTTAACTACCCATTGCCCTGAAAAGGTTATTTGGATGGGCATTGCCCTTGAAAGGGCATTCATCTCTTTTACATAGCCCAAGCCCTAAACTATATAAAACAACACCCAAAAAATGTAAATAAAATCCTAACACTAACCCCCGAAGATCCATTAACAGTTCTGAAGTCCCGACATCCAGACGGTGATGTCTTCATCCAGGCGGCGATGTCTTCATCCATCCAGCAGAAGTCTACATCCAGGCGGCGATGTCTTCATCCATCCAGGAGGCAGAAGTCTTCATCCAGGCGGCAATGTCATCATCCATCCAAGCAGCAAAGTCTTCATCCCTGCCGCACGGAGTGGGTCCATCCTGAAGCCATCCAACGTGGAGCTCCTCTTCTTGCGGTCGACACTGTAAACTGAAGTTTCAATGCAAGGGACGTGATTAAAGATGGCGTCTCTTGCATTCCTATTGGCTGATTTGAGTGTTAAATTCAAATCAGCCAATAGGAGGTGAGCTTCTGAAATCCTATTGGCTGTTCAAATTAGCCAATAGGATGAGAGCTACTGAAATCCTATTGGCTGTTCAAATCAGCCAATAGGATGAGAGCTACTGAAATTCTATTGGCTGTTCAAATCAGCCAATAGAATTTCAGTACCTTTCATCCTATTGGCTGATTTGAACAGCCAATAGGATATCAGAAGCTTGGCTCCTATTGGCTGAATTGAATTTAACACTCAAATCAGCCAATAGGAATGCAAGGGATGCCATCTTGAATCGCGTCCATTGCATTGAAGCTTCAGTTTATGGTGGCAACCGTAAGAAGAGGAGCTCCGTGTCGGATAGCTTCAGGATGGACCCGCTCCGTGCCGCAGGGATGAAGACAGAAGATGCCGCTTGGATGAAGACCACTGCTTGGATCGATAAAGATATCGCTGCCTGGATGAAGACTTCTGCCACCTGGATGGATGAAGACATTGCCACCTTGATGAAGACTTGAATAGCTTAGGTTTTTTTTTAGAGTTAGGGTTTTTATTTGCGGGGTTGGTTGGGTGGTGGGTTTTACTGTTGGGGGGTGTTTGTATTTTTTTTTACAGGTAATAGAGCTGATACCTTTGGGGCAATGCCCCACAAAAGGCCCTCTTAAGGGCTATTGGTAGTTTATTTTAGGCTAGGGTTTTTTTATTTTCGGGGGGCTTTTTTATTTTGATAGGGCTATTAGCTTAGGTGTAAAAAAAAAATTTTTATAATTTCGTTTGTTATTTTTCGTAATTTAGTGTTTGTTATTTTTTGTAACTTTGCGTTTGTTTTTGTAATTTAGTACTTTGTAATAATGTTTAATTGTACATTTAAATCATTTTAGTAGTGTTAGGTTTTTTAATATGTAATTTAGTTTATTTAATTGGTAGTTTAATTTAATTTTAGTATAATAGTTAGGGTAGGTTAATTTATAGTTTAAAATTAGTTTATTTTAATTCTACAGGTAGGTTTTAATTTATATTAAGATAAGGAACTTGTAATTTTAATTTAAAGTTAAGGGGTTGTTAGGTTTAGGGGTTAATAGCTTAATTTAGTTTTTGGCGATGTGGGGGGCTGACAGTTTAGGGTTTAATAGGTTTAGTTAGTGGTGGTGATGTGGGAGGCCAGAGGTTTAGGGGTTAATGAGTTTATTTAGTGGTGGCGATGTCGGGAAGTAGAGGAATAGGGGTTAATATTTATATTAGTGGTGGCGATGTCGGAAGCGGCAGATTAGTGGTTAATAGATTTATTATAGTTGCGGCGATGTGGGAGGACGGCGGTTTAAGGGTTAATAGGTAGTTTATGGGTGCTAGTGCACTTTGTAGCAGTTTATTTAAATGGTATAAATACAGTTGGGGAAAACCCGAATAACAGCGTTATCGATGAATGTTAGTTAACAACAGTCCGATGCTCATCGCCCCGTACTTGGTGCGCATGTTTTTGATGGCTTTTCTCATAAATATGGAGATCGTATTCAGATCCAATGTTTGGCGATATTAGGCAAGAGTATTGACGCCCACGAATGCAACATAGTTGACGCTTTGATAAATATCCCCCTCTATCTGAATCATGAAAGAAAAAAAATTGGGAAAAAAATTGGGATTAGTGTCCCTTTAATCTCTCCCTTGGTGTTCTAAAGTATTCTTGATAATCTTACAGTGTTCTTCACGATCCACTGTTAATATAGAAAGTATTGTAGAAGTTTAATTTGCCACTTCTTACAATGCTGAGTTTTATCTTCTAAGCCTAATGTGAATCAATAAAAACATAGTTAAATTTAAATAGAAAACTACCAAACTAATTTAAAAAATGAATATGCCATATCACTGGTGCAATCAGAAAGATATATTAAGATATTTTCATTTTAATGTATATGAACATGTATAATATCTTGTCATCAAGCTTTGCATAAAAAAGATCCAGTATTAAGAGTTATAATTAAATTTTTACAATCCATAAAAGTTAAGGGTAGTGTTATTTAGTACACACTAACTAATGTCCTTAGCTGTACCTCAGTATCTATTAATTATAAAGTGTAACGTTCAATATTCAAAGCTCACTGACAAACAATATGTGTGCTGGAAGCTGAGGTTTATGTATTATCTGGTTGGATCATTTCATCCCATAAAAATGGCTAATTATACAAAGTTTGGGTTATGGCTTTTGAAGAATAAATTCGTTTATGGAAAGCAAACGTAACATTGTCTGCTTTAAGGGTAATTCAATTTATTCACCTTAATAAAACTACTCAACCATTACAGTTTTCTCTACGTTATATAAAACCTCAGGTGCAAATTCTTTGTTGCTCTTCGTTTGTGTTTCAGCCCATGTAAATTAAAATTTACTGAAACATGTTAAGCCTTCAGTATCTTGCATGGAAATTCAATAATCCATTATTTATTTCTAATAAATTTAAAAGAGCAATGTAATTTTTTTTTAACTTTTTTTTGCCTATAAAAAGGTTGATATGAGACAGAGTTTAGTTTGTAAAATTCCTAAAAAGTAAAGGGACATTAAAGTGATGGTAAATTCATACCAACTGCTCAACATATTTTAGAAGCTTTTACCTTAACTAGCACATCGATATGCTTTTATAATATTAAAAACATCTGTTTACTGAATAATTTCATTTTTATTACGGTAACGTTACACTGTTATATTCAGCCTCTTTCTAAATTTTTCCAAGGTACTGCTTTGATTGACATTCGTTTTAGCCAATTATCTGCTCACCATGCGCCCCATGTTAAAAAGGACCTGCACGCTCCCGTGCTCTGAACTCACTAATTGCGATGCAATGCGCATGTGCAACTCTTACATTACTTGAGCATTTGAAAATGAAAATCCTCAGCTCCGGTTTCATTACAGATTGCATCTGATGTAAGTAAACAGAGTTGCGCATGCGCACTGCATCGCAATTAGTGAGTTCAGAGCACGGGAGCGTGCAGGTCCTTTTTAACATGGGGCACATGGGTAGCAAATGATTGGCTAAAACGAATGCCAATCAAAGCAGTACCTTGGAAAAATTTAGAGAGAGGCTGAATATAACAGTGTAACGTTACCGTAATAAAAATAAAATTATTCAATAAACAGATGTTTTTAATATTATAAAAGCATATAGATGTGCTAGTTAAGGTAAAAGCTTCTAAAATATGTTGAGCAGTTGGTATGAATTTACCATCACTTTAAACATAAAGGGCTAAATTACAAGTGGGCAAATTTGCGCGTTTACGGACACGCGATAAATAACCGGCCATTACAAGTGGTAGCAATTGGCGCTCAGAAAATTAGACCTCTGGTTAATTTTCTAAATGTCCCCCAATTGTCCTCAAAAGAAAGTGTAGTAATCTTTATTAAAAAAATATAAATTAGCATCTTAATTTTTTAATAAAGTAACACAGTTATAAGGGGCCAAAGTTAGCGGATGTGGGGTGTTAAAAAACAAAACAAAACAGCACTGAAAAGTTCCTTTACAGTGCAGTCTATGGGGAGTGTGTGTTCCCAGTAAATAAATATGTATAGTCATGGCCAAAAATATTGGCACCCCTGCATTTCTGTCAGATAATGCACCACTTCGCCAAGAAAATTGTTGCAATTACAAATGTTTAGGCGTTCTCATGTTTATTTCTTTTGTTTGTATTGGTATGACACAAACAAAGTGGAGAAAAAAAGCCAAATCTGACACATTCCACGCAAAACTCCAAATATGGACTTGGTTTTTATGTTTTGTTTGTTTATTTTTTGGAGATTATGCTGTATTAAAATAATGAACCAAATAAATTTGCAAAAAGAAAAAATGTACGCTTTCTATTTAGTTTTGACAATATATGGGTTATTTTGTTTTAAATATTTGTTGAAATGCCCATATTGGGTATTTGTTATGTATTTTTTTTTCTCCCCCAGCATCTCTCTCTCTTCCCTTCTACATTCTTCTTTTAGGATTATTGTTCTAGTTTTATTGCATCTGCCTTTTAATAGGGAATGAAGGATCTGATTAAATATCTCTCTTGGAACTTAGGTGGTATAACCTCCCCTAGTAAAAGAAAATTAATAATCAAACATTTATCTAAATATAATTCTGACATATTGCTACTACAGGACCTGCACTTAAAACTAGAATAAGCTGCTAAACTTAAACGCAAATGGGTAGGTCAGGTTGTGGCATCTGCGTGTTCCAGAAGAAAGAAAGGTGTAGCGTTTTTAATAAATAAAAATCTTACCTATAATATTCTATATACTGAAGTTGATCCGCATGATAGGTGGATGATTTTGAGCATCGAGATCGCCAAGAAAAATATATATTATGTAATATTTACGGCCCTAATAGTACTGATGATAGGATATCTGGAATATAATTATGGCTAGGCTTTCTAAATACTGAGATAAAAAATTCTAGCAGGTGATTTTAATCTGATTCCTCATCTGTCTCTTGATAGGCTCTCTCCCAGGGGGGCCCCCGGTTCACCCCAAAAAACTTAAAGCTACATGATCTATGGTGCATTCAACATCCTGACAATAGGTTATACACTTCCGAGTCTAGATCATATAGGTCTTTTTTCTAGGATCGATTTTTTTAGTATCTAATTCCTTGCTTAAGCTAGAAAGTAAAACACAAATACATAACATTGTCATATCTGACCACTCTATAGTCTCTTTGGAGCTCTTACTTAGACCTCCTCAGGTAGATGCTACAGACAATTTTTACTTTCCCAAGAATTTAATTAATAATGTCTCAATCCAAAATTGTCTGCAACATAAATGGATAGAGTTTAAAAATGACAATATTCTTTATATTATTATTTATATATTATTAAAACATCAGAGATACTGTGGGAAACAGTGAAAGCTTACTTCAGAGGTAAGATTAAAGCCTATATAATGACATTTAAAAAGAAATTTAGAGCACATGAACTTCAGCTTTCAAATGCGGTGAAGAACACATACAAGAAATGTGTTAATACACCAACTAAAAAATTCTGGGTAAGTATGAAATAGCTCAGCAGGATAGGGACCTTTTCTTGAAACAGAAACTGACCAGCGAAGAGACCAGATTCAATGCCATATACAAGGGACATTATGGTAAATCAGCAAAATATTTATCTAGACTTGACAAAGCTATGAAAATAAATAATATTATTGAAAATATTAAAGACGGTCACCAAAATTTTATAGAGCTTAGGGATATTAAGAGGACCTTTTTTAATTATTATCAAGATATCTTTGCACCAAACTAATCTTATAGAGATGATAAAAATACTTTCTTGAATAAGACTGATACACCCAAAGTTCCTTGATCCCAACTCAACCTAATAAATACCCCTATCACGTTGGAGGAAGTCATGGAAGCAATAGATGCTTCCAAACCTAATAAAGCCCCGGGGCCAGATCAATTACCCACAGAATTTTATAAGATACTCAAACCAGAGATTTCTAACATATTAAACACTTTATTCAACGATTATTATGTAAAAAAACAAGCTATGTCTAGGTATTTCTCAGCGTCAATTATAACCTTAATTTAAAAACAAAATAATAATAATCCTGCGGATTCTGAGTCATATAGACCTATCTCGCTATTAAATACAAGCTATAAACTGCTTGCTTCTATTATAGCTAACACACTTGGAATTCTGTTAAATAAAATCATTCACCAGGACCAATCCGGTTTTATTAATGGGAGGTCCTCAACTAAAAATATATGCAGAATATACTTAACTTTAGAACATCTTTGGACTAAATTACATAATCATAAAATAACAATTAAGCAAGATTTTGCTATGGTTCTAATTGACGCTGAGAAAGCCTTCAATTCCATTATGTGCGATCATTTATATTCTTCCTTGGTCAATTTAGTTTTTTTCAGGAAATCTAGTAGATTTTATTAAAGCCATTTATAATTCCCCAATATCATCCATTTTAGTTAATGGTAGCCATACATCTTTCTTTAGATTAAATAAGGGAACCAGGCAAGGATGCCCCCTTTCGCCTCCTCTTTTTAATATTGCTATAAAACCCTTAGCGATCCTTCTCAGACAAGAACTAGAGGGTATAAGTGTGAGGAAACAGAATTTGTGTTAGCACTATACGCGGATGACTT
Source organism: Bombina bombina (assembly GCF_027579735.1). Taxonomy (NCBI): domain Eukaryota; kingdom Metazoa; phylum Chordata; class Amphibia; order Anura; family Bombinatoridae; genus Bombina; species Bombina bombina. The sequence continues at coordinate 837,989,983 of NC_069504.1, read as the reverse complement.
ATTATATCTTAAAAACACACACAAAAACATTCCTGCTGCGCTTAAGACTCTTGAGCTTTTTAGCTCATTTTCTGGTTTTAAAATAAACACGGATAAAACTGAAGTAGCCTGGATACATAAAAATAAGGATAGTTGTGCCCAACATGATTTTAAAGAAGTAGAAAGTTTTAGATATTTAGGAATTAACCTACATAAAGACCCTAATATGTGGTAACTATAAACTTAATTATACACCGTTTTTTGCCAAGGCAATTAAACTCCAAAGATGGAGTCTTTCCCTATTTCATTATCGGCAAAAGTAATGATTATTAAATCTATACTTTTTCCACAGCTACTGTATATCATGAATAATCTACCCCTGTTTATTTTAAACAAGGATGTTAAGAACTTTAATAGGGCATGTGCTAAATTTATATGGAAAGGAAAAAGACGTGCCATATTTTTTACTTCAAATAACGCAGCTGACAGATTTTGTTGGTCTTGTCTTCCCCAATATCAGAGCATATAATATCTCAATACTCACAAGATATGCGACAGACTGGCTTAAGTCACAAGACTACCTGACTAATACTAGCATGGAAGAAAAGCTAATCTCTCCTTTTTCTCTCAAGCCTATTTTGCACTGTCCACATACACAGCTCCCAGAGAACATCAATATATTATCTAGTATCTATAATGTGGTTAAAGATTGGCAGAGACTTTGTGTCACATTGGACATCAATTTTCAAATATCTGTGTTTTTACCTATTCAGGGTAGGGTGACCACATATCCAAACTGCCATTCAGGGACGCCCCCCCCCCCCTGGGCCGCCCCCCCCAGCCCCCTCCCTCTGGTCCGCCCCCCTCAGCCCCCTCCCTCTGGTCCGCCCCCCCCCAGCCCCCTCCCTCTGGTCCGCCCCCCCCCCCAAAAAAAGGTGATTTTGATATCTTTTTATTTAATTTAATTATCTTAAATGATATACTTGTTTATCTTCATTTGCTATTTATGTAATAATTTATTTTAAAGGGGGGTAAAAAAACATTTAAGTACATTTAAATGAATATATATATATATATATATATATATATATTTGAAGTATAGACATTATGTAACATTTAGATTGAGATGCCTAATACAAATCGTTACCAGAGTTTAGGTTAATTAGGGCTTTCAGTGTGTATGTAACTATGTTTATGTTGTGTGTTTATGTTGTGTGTATATTATACACACAACATAAACATAGTTACATACACACTGAAAGCCCCGAATGGTGATAGATGTCTCAGATAATTAGGTTTGTGGGCAAGTTTTGCTTTACTAGGTTTTATGGTCTAGAGCTTACCCTGACATAGACCAATCAGCAATCCCCTTTCCTCGCAAGATCAGCACTCAGAGGCAACCTTTTATGTTTAATGTTATATTGCAGCAGCAGCAGCAGCACAGATGTAATTACAATCGTGTACTATTCCAGACTTAAGAGACAAAATGACCCATACAAAATGTACATACAAAGTCATACTAATACATAGACAAAAAAACAAACAGGTAACAAATTTTCTGTCTGTAATCCAAGACCCAGCAGAATTGTTTTTTTCTATCGTACGTTTGCTAACTTTGCTTCCCATTGAGTAGTCTGGCAATTTTCAATTCAATTATCTCCCCTTATACAGTTTTTAATGTGCTGTTTTTTTAGCCTATGTTGCCATGTCTACTGCAGATCTTGTAAACATTCATCCAGTTTCACTGTTGCCACCACAAACAACATTTGCTATTGTATCAATCTTAAAAAAAATAATTGATTCCTAATTAACTTCTTGAAGAAGTTAATTAGGCATTGATTATTTTTTTTAAGATTGATACAATAGCAAATGTTAAATTGTAACCGCATAGCCTCTCCTCTGGTGTAGAATACTATTCATCTACAGACTAGCTACATAAGGCAATTCATGTTATACAGAACAAATAAAAAATACATAAGGACCTGCACGCTCTCCTGTCCTGACTCCTGCCTGCTCCTCGTCGGCTTGGCTCCAGTCCAACTGTCAGGCACAGCAAATCACAGCAAGCAACAGCTGGACTAGACTGCAACCAGAGGCGGGTGGCCCGGGGGTGGGGGGATGCATATTTACAAATAAATTTCAGATCCGGATTCCGGAAGCGGCTCCCTCAATTTACTAGCCAGTTGGTTACTGGCTGCGCCTCTGGTCTGGAGTCTGGCCCCCTGCCCCCTGGGATGATGTTGTCTCTAGAGTCTAGGAGGAGTCTCACACTCTCACTACCTGCGCTGCTGGAAGCCGGCAACAAGCTGCCCTAGAGTCTTAGTGACTAGTCAGTCAGTGAGAGTGAGTCATTCCGCGTGCCTGTCAGTGCTGTCAATGTGCTGTCAGTTTCAGTCAGTCAGTCCGGGACAATGAATGGAGGGACCCGGGACAGACCTTTAAAATGCGGGACTGTCCCGGGCAATACGGGACACGTGGTCACCTTAATTCAGGGTGGTCTGGAGTTTCCTTCTGGGTTAGAGTCAGAGATATTTAGTAAATGGGCTCAGAAAGGTCTGAACACCATAACACAAACTCTGGAGGGGGCCCATAGAATGAGAACGTTTGAAAGTATTATCACTGAGTATAATTTACCCAATAATAATTTTTACGTCTACCTTCAACTTCGTCAATTTATTAGTAAAAAGTTGCAAATGGGAAAGACAAAGGAACGTTTTGGGAAAATAGGCAACTATATCAATCTTTAAATTGAAGGGAATCGTTCAATTGCCTTATTAAATAAAATACTCCTGGCCAAACAAGGCAAATTTTGTTTAGATAAGGTGTTGACATGCTGGACAAGATTCATAGGCCTAGATTTGGAGTTTGGCGGTAGCCGTTAAAACCAGCGTTAGAGGCTCCTAACGCTGGTTTTAGGCTACCGCCGGTATTTGGAGTCTTTCAAAAAAGGGTCTAACGCTCACTTTTCAGCCGAGACTTTTCCATACCGCAGATCCCCTTACGTTAATTGCGTATCCTATCTTTTCAATGGGATCTTTCTAACTCCGGTATTTAGAGTCGTGTCTGAAGTGAACGTTAGAAATCTTACGACCAAACTCCAGCCGCAGAAAAAAGTCAGTAGTTAAGAGCTTTCTGGGCTAACGCCGGTTCATAAAGCTCTTAACTACTGTGCCCTAAAGTACACTAACACCCATAAACTACCTATGTACCCCTAAACCGAGGTCCCCCCACATCGCCGACACTCGATTACATTTTTAACCCCTAATCTGCCGACCGCCACCTACGTTATACTTATGTACCCTTAATCTGCTGCCCCTAACACCGCCGACCCCTATATTATATTTATTAACCCCTAACCTGCCCCCCACAACGTCGCAGCCAGCTACCTACAATAATTAACCCCTAATCTGCTGACCGCAAAGAGCCGCCACCTACATTATAGCTATGTACCCCTAATCTGCTGCCCCTAACACCGCCGACCCCTATATTATATTTATTAACCCCTAATCTGCCCCCCTCAACGTCGCCTCCACCTGCCTACACTTATTAACCCCTAATCTGCCGAGCGGACCGCACCACTACTATAATAAAGTTATTAACCCCTAATCCGCCTCACTAACCCTATGATAAATAGTATTAACCCCTAATCTGCCCTCCCTAACATCGCCGACACCTAACTTCAATTATTAACCCCTAATCTGCCGACTGGATCTCACCGCTATTCTAATAAATGTATTAACCCCTAAAGCTAAGTCTAACCCTAACACTAACACCCCCCCTAAGTTAAATATAATTTAAATCTAACGAAATTAATTAACTCTTATTAAATAAATTATTCCTATTTAAAGCTAAATACTTACCTGTAAAATAAATCCTAATATAGCTACAATATAAATTATATTTATATTATAGCTATTTTAGGATTAATATTTATTTTACAGGTAACTTTGTATTTATTTTAACCAGGTACAATAGCTATTAAATAGTTAAGAACTATTTAATAGCTAAAATAGTTAAAATAATTACAAATTTACCTGTAAAATAAATCCTAACCTAAGTTACAATTAAACCTAACACTACACTATCAATAAATAAATTAAATAAAATACCTATAATTATCTACAATTAAACCTAACACTACACTATCAATAAATAAATTAAATACAATTCCTACAAATAAATACAATGAAATAAACTAACTAAAGTACAAAAAATAAAAAAGAACTAAGTTACAAAAAATAAAAAAATATTTACAAACATTAGAAATATATTACAACAATTTAAAACTAATTACACCTACTCTAAACTAATTACACCTACTCTTGGCTGATCCAATCAGCCAATCAGATTGAGCTCACATTCTATTGGCTGATCGGAACAGCCAATAGAATGCGAGCTCAATCTGATTGGCTGATTGGATCAGCTAATCGGATTGAACTTGATTCTGATTGGCTGATTCCATCAGCCAATCAGAATATTCCTACCTTAATTCCGATTGGCTGATAGAATCCTATCAGCCAATCGGAATTCGAGGGACGCCATCTTGGATGACGTCATTTAAAGGAACCGTCATTCGTCGTTCAGTCGTTGGCCAGGATGGATGTTCCGCGTCGGAGGTCTTCAGGATGCTGCCGCTCCGCTCCGGATGGATGACGATAGAAGATGCCGCTTGGATGAAGACTTCAATCAGATGGAAGACCTCTTCTGCACCGCTTGGATGAAGACTTCTACCGGATGGAGGACCTCTTCTTGCTCCGCTTGGATGAAGAATTTGGCTTGGCTGGGTGAAGACGACTCAAGGTAGGGAGATCTTCAAGGGCTTAGTGTTAGGTTTATTTAAGGGGGGTTTGGGTTAGATTAGGCGTATGTGGGTGGTGGGTTGTAATGTTGGGTGGGGGGGTATTGTATGTTTTTTTTTACAGGCAAAAGAGCTGAACTTCTTGGGGCATGCCCCGCAAAGGGCCCTGTTCAGGGCTGGTAAGGTAAAAGAGCTTTGAACTTTAGTAATTTAGAATAGGGTAGGACATTTTTTTATTTTGGGGGGCTTTGTTATTTTATTAGGGGGCTTAGAGTAGGTGTAATTAGTTTAAAATTGTTGTAATATATTTCTAATGTTTTTAAATATTTTTTTTTGTAACTTAGTTCTTTTTTATTTTTTGTACTTTAGTTAGTTTATTTCATTGTATTTATTTGTAGGAATTGTATTTAATTTATTTATTGATAGTGTAGTGTTAGGTTTAATTGTAGATAATTGTAGGTATTTTATTTAATTAATTTAATGATAGTGTAGTGTTAGGTTTAATTGTAACTTAGGTTAGGATTTATTTTACAGGTAATTTTGTTATTATTTTAACTAGGTAACTATTAAATAGTTCTTAACTATTTAATAGCTATTGTACCTGGTTAAAATAATTACAAAGTTGCCTGTAAAATAAATATTAATCCTAAAATAGCTACAATGTAATTATTCGTTATATTGTAGCTATATTAGGGTTTATTTTACAGGTAAGTATTTAGCTTTAAATAGGAATAATTTATTTAATAAGAGTTAATTAATTTAGTTAGATTTAAATTATATTTAATTTAGAGGGGTGTTAGTGTTAGGGTTAGACTTAGCTTTAGGGGTTAATACATTTATTAGAATAGCGGTGAGCTCCAGTCGGCAGATTAGGGGTTAATGTTTGAAGTTAGGTGTCGGCGATGTTAGGGAGGGCAGATTAGGGGTTAATACTATTTATTATAGGGTTAGGCGGATTAGGGGTTAATAACTTTATTATAATAGCGGTGCGGTCCGGTCGGCAGATTAGGGGTTAATAAGTGTAGGCAGGTGGAGGCGACGTTGTGGGGGGCAGATTAGGGGTTAATAAATATAACATAGGGGTCGGCGGTGTTAGAGGCAGCAGATTAGGAGTACATAGGGATAATGTAGGTAGCGGCGGTTTACGGAGCGGCAGATTAGGGGTTAAAAATAATATGCAGGGGTCAGCGATAGCAGGGGCGGCAGATTAGAGGTTAATAAGTGTAAGGTTAGGGGTGTTTAGACTCGGGGTACATGTTAGGGTGTTAGGTGCAGACGTAGGAAGTGTTTCCCCATAGACAACAATGGGGCTGCGTTAGGAGCTGAACGTGGCTTTTTTGCAGGTGTTAGGTTTTTTTCAGCTCAAACAGCCCCATTGTTTCCTATGGGGGAATCGTGCACGAGCACGTTTTTGAGGCTGGCCGCGTCCCTAAGCAACTCTGGTATCGAGAGTTGGAGTGGCGTTAAATATGCCTGAACTCTCCCTTTTTGGAGCCTAACGCAGACATTCTGTGGACTCTCAATACCAGAGTTATTTTAAAGGTGCGGCCAGAAAAAAGCCAGCGTTAGCTACGCGGGTCGTTACCGACAAAACTCTAAATCTAGCCGATAGAGAATATTGACATGGATATGATTAAAGTTGGTATTAAATAGGTTCGTGAGGCGCATCTTTCTTCCTCTTGGAAAGAATCACATATACAATTAATTAATAATGCGCCGTCCAGACTGGCTAAATGGACACATTCTAATCAACCTTGTTGTTACAGATGTAATTTTCCGGAAGCTGATGTCATACACTGTTTCTGGTCATGCCTGAAAATTAGGCAGTTTTGGCAGAAAGTCAACTATTGGCTTAATAAAAATTCTGCTGACGAATTTACTATAAATTTAAAATACAGTATATAAAAAACTAGCTCTACCAAGACTAGGAAGAGTGGATAGGTGCGCCAAAAGTGATAAATGAATATCAGTACAAAAAATGAAAAATGGGTAGGGCAAATTCAATGTCCAAAAATGTTTTATTTCCCTAGTGGGGGATTAGACAGTGGTAGAAAGTAATGTCTCTTTGTTTCTTCTTTAGCTGGTAGATGGTCCCAGACTGTGTACAAAGATAATTCACAGGTAGCTCTTCATAAAGTGAGATGGCCACTCACTATGATGGTAAACCTATAAGAAAATATACAAAGAGAAGGTGCCCATAGCATAGTAGGTTCAAAAAAATTAAGTATGATACAAAGTGGTAGCAGTGCACTCACATTTAGGAAAGCACTATCAAGTGCTGTACAGGCAGGCCAGGAATTTTAGAGTATGCTGGCTAACTCTCTCTCTCAATGGCAACAGCTTGTATGGAGTTATTTCTTCCTTTAGATGAATCAAAAACAAACTGTCATAGCGATGAAACAGTGTATCACTAAGAAACGCTGTATCTTAGCTTTTGATATTAAAGTATTTTATCATTTTTTATCAAGACTGAGCTTTATACACATTTTTATGGGAATCCTGCTTTTGGCATTATCATCAATTTGAACAACCTTTGGCAATCGTGTGGATCCGATTGCACCTAAGATTGAGACACTCCCTATTGATGTTCCTGACACAGTGAATGAGTTAGCCAGACTACTCCTGAATATCTGGCCTGCGTTTATAGCACTTTGTAGTGCATCACCAAATGTGAGTTGAATATTCCTATCTTACATCTTTATATGCATAAACATATTACGCTATGGTAGTTTGTTTTTGATTCATCTAAAGGAAGAAATAACTCCATACAAGCTGTTGCCATTGAGAGAGAGAGAGTTAGCCAGCATACTCTAAAATTCCTGGCCTGCCTGTACAGCACTTGATAGTGCTTTCCTAAATATGAGTGCACTTCTACCACTTTGCATTATACTTTGTCATTTTTTAAACCTTCTACGCTATGGGCGCCTTCTCTTTGTATATTTTCTTATAGATTTAAAATACATTTTCTTTCTTTATAAGTATACGGGTACCCCGAATTATAATCTAGTTAATACAGCTATTATGATTGGCCGGAATTTGATTTTGAAAAATTGGAGGAGTCAGATCACTCCCCCTTTTGTTTTGTTTATCATGGCAATAAAGTCCCAAATTATTTTTGAACAATATAACATATCTATACTACACAATAAACAAATATTTTTTTTTAAGAAGTGGCTAAAATTTTTCCAGTCCTATCCTCTATCGACACAGTATGTACTCACTTAACAGTTTCATAGGTCAACCTGTTTTGAAGCCTTAATTTTAGAAGATATGTTCCCGGCTTCATGGTACTAAGAGGCATCTGGATATACCGGATATAGGTAGGGATAGGAAGGGAGATTTGCTGGTTTTTTTTTTTTTTTTCTAACAGAATTATTCACGTTTTTTGCCAAGCTCAAAATTATATAAAGCTAGGTTGGAAAACAAATGTAGAAATATTAAGTTACTTCCATATTGTTTAACTTAGATTGTATTTTCTATGTTGCATTTAATGACTGGTTTAACTTCTATGCAATGTCTGTTTTCCTTTCTGTCATTTAACTTGTTATGCTCATATTGGCAATGGAATTGTATATGATCTTGGAAAATAAATAAAAGATTTAAAAAATAAAAAAAAAATATGGACTGGACAAAATTATTGGCACCCTCAATTTAATATTTGGTAAAAATTTGGAAAAAATAAATGAAATCAATTGCTTCCTGTAACCATCAATGAGTTTCTTACACCTCTCTTCTGGAATTTTGGACCACTCTTTTTTCGTTAACTGCTCCAGGTCTCTTAGATTGGAAGGGTTCCTTTTCCCAACTGCTGTTTGAGATCTCTCCACAGGTGCTCTATGGGATTGAGATCTGGACTTATTGCTGGCCAGTTCAGTACTCTCCAGCGCTTTGTCTTAAACCATTTCTGGGTGCTTTTTGATGTGTGCTTTGGGTTATTGTCCTGCTGTGAGAACCCATGACCTCTGACGGAGACCCAACTTTCTGACACTGGGCCATACATTGCACCACAGAATTCATTAGTAGTCTTCAGATTTCATAAAGCCATGTACACAGTCAAGACATCCAGTGCCTAAAGCACCAAAGCAACCCCAAAACATCAGTGAACCTCCACTAGGTTTGACTGTAGGGACTGTATTCTTTTCTTTAAAAGCCTCATTTATTTTTTTGAAAACAGTAGAATGATGGGCTTTACCAAAAAGCTGTAATTTTTTTTCGTCTGTCCATAGCACATTCTCCCAAAAGTATTTTGGCTTCCTCAGGTAAGTTTTGGCAAACTCATATCTGGCTTTTTTATGTTTCTGTGACAGCAGTGGGTCACTTCCTGGGTCTCCTAATATAGCCTCCCTTTTAATTCAGATGGCGACGTATAGTGCGAGCTGACACATTTTGTACCTGTGCTTAAAGGTCAGCTTGAATTTGTCTTGAAGTTGATCGAGGTTCCTTATCCACCATTCGAACTTCGTTGTAATCTTTGATAATTTTTTCTCTTTCATCCACGTCCATTTTGACAATGTTGCGCACAGGAACGTTAAGATCTCTGGAGATGGACTTGTAACCTTGAGATTGTCCATGCTTTTCCATAATTTTTGTTCTCAAATCCTCAGTCAATTCTTTGCTGCTCTTTCTCTTCTCCATGCTCAGTGTGGCACACAGAGACACACAACAGAAAGGTTGAGTCAATTTTCACCATTTTAACTAGTTGCCAGTGTGATTTCTATATTGTCAGCACCTGTTAATAGATACAGGTGAGTTTAATTACAAATTACAGGAGCATCACAAGCTTGGAATGCAATTATTTCTTACAATTTTGAGAAGGTGCCAATAATTTTGTCCAGCCCATTTTGGGAGTTTTGGGTGGAATGTGTCAGATTTGGCTTTTTTCTCCACTTTTTTGTATCATACCGATACGAACAAAAGAAATAAACATGAGAATGCCTAAAACATTTGTAATTGCAACAATTTTCTGGATGAAGTGATGCATTATCTGACAGAAATGCAGGGGTGCCAATATTTTTGGCCATGACTGTTTATGAAGCGATATTTTGCGCTCAACTTGTAATGTGGCCCAAAATGCAATTTACCATTAAAAAATGAATATGGAAATTCAATCCAAAGTAAGTAATAACACAGTAGTTATTTATGTTACCTATTTTTACTGTAAAATCAAGAAGATTAAATATGACCGTCATACTTGAAACCCAAAATTATTCCTTCATAGAACATACAATTTTAAACAACTTTCCAATTTACTTATATTGTTACATTTGTTTAATTCTCTTGGTATTGTTTTTTTGAAAGAGCAGCAACTCACTAATGAGAGCTAGCTGGAAACATTGGGTGAGCCAATGACAAAAGGCATATTTGTGCAGCCACCAATCAGCATATTGCTACCAGTAGTGCATTGCTTCTTCTGAGCCTAGTATGCTTTTCAAAGCAGGATACAAAGAAAACAAAGTAAATTAGATAACATAAGTTGTTTAATATTGCACACTCTTTCTAAATCATGAAAGAAAAATGTTGACTTAACTGTCCCTTTATGTATGGAGAAATGCAACCCCTACAACATCCCATCCAGTGATTATTTAGATTACAGCAAAATTAATTTAAATCTGTATATAATTGGACACAGCAAAGAAGACAAGGAACATAAATTACATCAGTGTATCTTAATTATTCTTGAGTGCAAAATCTTGTTAACAAAATTGGCTCCATATACAGGCATACCTTGTTTTACTGTGCTTCACATATATCGCTCTTCTTACAAATTGAAGGTTTGTAGCAACCCTGTTTCAAGTAAATCTATCAGCGCCATTTTTCAAACTTATTTACACATATAAACACATAAATACAAATGAATACACACACAGTTGTAATCAAAATTGTTTGATTTGTTCATTACAAAGCTGAAAGTCTGTACATTTTGAAAATAAACCTGATTTGCAATGGGGGTTGAATAATTTTGATTACAACTGTACACACCACAAGAAAAAAGATTATGAAGACTCAGATGATGGTTAGCATTTTTTTTAGCAATAAAGTATTTAAATAGTTTTTTAGACATAATTCTATTGCACACTTAATAGACTAATGTATAGTTTAAATAACACTTTTGTTTGCACTGGGAAACAAATAAATTAGTGTGACTCACTTTATTGCTATATTCGCTTTATTGCGGTGGTCTGGAACCGAACCCACAATATCTTCAATGTACGCCTGTATCAAGTTAAATATACAACTTGGGAACCCTAGGGTAAATCACCTGGTTTTGATTACACAAAACAGAGGGCAGCAGTAACGTGCAGCAATAGGAGGCAGGGGAGGCAGAGCCTCCCCTGACCTATCAGGGAAAAAAAAGATTTAAATTAATATTTATTATAAAACATATGTGTTTTTTTTCTTATTATATTTTGGCCACGCCCACCCCGCTCCAAGGGTACCCCCCCCACCCACGATGGCGATTTTCACTACTGTACACTCTCTGCGGCTCTGCGCTTGCGCTGCCAAATTCACCATGTTGCGCAATTAGGAGGCAGTGAGCCGGTCCGCTGCCCTCCATTAATTGTGCAACATGGATCTATAACACACATCGACGCTGCGCCACCCACTGGTGACTCGCCGGGTCCTCATACAAGCTCCAATGGAGGCGGTTCTCAAAACCGCATCCATGATGAGCTAGATCACTTGCGCCAATCAGCATTCAGCAGCACTGCGGGGAGGCGTGCCTGCTGGGCTGCTGAGTGCTGATTGACAGTCTGGGGGTCATATGACGTCTCTCACGCCGACACAGTAGTACTGGAGGGAGCTGCTGCTGGAAGAGCGTCTACTGCGTGCACTGCCCGTGCTGCCCTGCCCTCTCAGTGCCCGCGGCGCTGCCCGGCGCCTAGGCTGAAAAAAAATTAAAGTGCTGCTCTCACTCACTGCTTCTGCTTAGTGAGTCAGTCAGAGGTCCTGGAGGGAGACTCAGGAGGACGGTGGTGCGGAGCTGGTGCCGGTGGACCCGGTGGATTCAGGAGTGACAGGTTAGACTCTCTCTCAGACTCAGTCTTCTGTGTGTCTGGCAGAGTGACAGTGACACAGACTGACGAGTCGACCGAGCGACTGGACCTATCACCAAACAAGCTTTAGCCCAGGTAAGGAGGATCACCTCATCACCACCACCCGATCAGAGTCCAGTTTAATTTTACTTTAGGCCTGTCTGTGTATGTGTAGTGTACAGCCCTGCCCCTGAATTATTATTTATTAATTTGCAGAAGAAAGTTAGTCACATCACACTCACTACTAATACAGTCTGCTGCTCTACTCTGCTTAAAACAAAAGTGACTGAGTGTAAGTGATATTATATTAGATTAGGCATTGCACACTTTGTAAATAATCACAATTTTTCCTTCTTCCCCTGTGTCTCTTCCCCCCTCCCCTGTGTCTCCCCCTCCCCTGTGTCTCTCCCCCCCCCTCCCCTGTGTCTCTCCCCCCCTCCCCTGTGTCTCTCCAGTCCCCCCCTCCCCTGTGTCTCCCCCCCTGTGTCTGTCTCTCTCCCCTGTGTCTGTCTCTCTACCCTGTCTCTCTCTCTCTCTCTCTCTCCCCTCTGTCTCTCTCTCCCATCTGTCTCTCTCTCCCCTCTCTCTCTCTCTCTCTCTCTCTCTCTCTCTCTCCCCTCTGTCTGTCTCTCTCTCCCCTCTGTCTCTCTCTCTCCCCTCTGTCTCTCTCTCTCCCCTATGTCTCTCTCTCCCCTCTGTCTCTCTCTCTCTCCCCTCTCTCTCTCTCTCCCCTCTGTCTCTTTCTCTCTCTCCCCTCTGTCTCTCTCTCTCTCTCTCCCCTCTGTCTCTCTCTCCCCTCTGTCTCTCTCTCTCCCCTCTGTCTCTCTCTCTCCCCTCTGTCTCTCTCTCTCCCCTCTGTCTCTCTCATTCCCCTCTGTCTCTCTCTCTCC